>NC_060126.1:388532166-388863833 GCF_021461395.2 Schistocerca americana | reverse complement strand
CTGAGGAGCATTTTTCAAACATAAATTTTCAGGGACTCATTTTTTAGATACCATACCAAAATACTAATTAAGTAAAATAAATAATTTAACATTTACTCTGCTTTTGTAGTCATGATTCTGAGTGAGCGTTCGACTTTCCTAAAATTTTCATTGTTTATATCACAGTAGAGGGACGAAGTTCCCAAGTTTCTTCTGGAGTTGACAAATGAAAAGATGGGAGTCCAAGTTTTGTTATTACATACATTTTTTTCTGTTTCTTTTTTATCTTTAATGTTAATTACAAATAAATAATTTAACTGGATTGATAAAACATCTACTCACCAAGCAACAGCAGAACACACACATAAAAGGCAAGCTCTCGGAGCCATTGGTTCTTCCTTCAGGTAGACAGTTTGAAGAGGGGTGATGGAGAAGGACTGAAGAGGTCTAGGAAAAGGTATGGATTTCAGGAAAGCCACTCAGAACCTTGCATCATGGGAGACATACTGGACATCCTGTCTGGTAAGTCTTCCCTGACCCGCAGTTTTGAGAGGCTTTCCTGAAATTTACACTTTTCCTAGACCTCTCCAGTCCGTTTCCTTCATCATTCTTCCTTCACCTTCAACCCTTCTACCTGGCTGAAAAAGCTTGCACAATTATAACCTCCGTTTATGTGTGTGTTCTGTGGCCGCTTGGTGAGTAGATGTTTTTATCCAGCCAATTAAATTATTTTGTCAAAAACAGATTGTTTTCATAGTTATAATTAAAAAGACAGCTACTTTGCTACTCATTTTGGATAGAAATAATATAATGTACTACAATACAACACTTTAGTGTCGTATTTTTCCATAATGCTTGATAAGCAAAAGAGTAAAATAGTAACAAACACTACTGATACACAAACAACACAAAATACTGGCTACAACAATACTACATTGGTAATCTATTGATCACTTTCAACAATGTCCTTACAAAACTCTTCTGGTATGTTAAAATGTCTCATTTACTACATCCTTTTTCTTTTCCTTGCAGACATGTTTTTCTTTAGCAAGGTGGCTGCTTTCCTCAATTTCTGGCTGCATTTTCTGGATTTCCACACCTCATCCTCTACAGAGCTTCCATTGTAAGTGTCCGACACTGACAACATACCTTCTTCTTAGACTTTTCATAAGCCATCATTCACTGAGCAATTATTTTAAGTGACACCTTAGATTTAGTGTTTTTAATGCACTGGGCTTGAGATCATTTGCTTCCCGATCTTCATTTAGTATTCTGACAATGCCATGTTGTTCCAGTACTGTATATCCAGCTGGTTTAACACAAACTTCCTTTTTTGGCAGTCTTTTTCCACTCTATCAAACAGTGTGTCACAAACGATCTAACTGCGACCATTAACAGGTAAATAATGTACCCTTATTAAATTTCCTGGTTTCTTCCATAAAGGTCATTAGTGTGCACATCATTACTGTAATTTTATTCTGGCTGCAGTCAGAAAGCAAATTAATTTCATTTGGAACATTTTCTGGCTAGAACACCTCAAGGTTTCTGAGAAAAGCCAATACAGCAAAGGCTACTTGGTTGCATCTGTTCAATCCTTCTGTATCAAGTCAAAAAAACAATCCTTTCCTCTGCCTCCGCTCATGAATGAAACATAATGCACAAATTATATAGCCAAACCCGTCTTGAATAGTATAATTTACCTAAACAGAACTTCTGTTATATATCAAATCAAACCTTAACCATATTCCGATTTTCCTCCTTCCTCGTGGCATAGGACTTGTTTGCAGGTGGTGTGTGTGTGCAACATGTGATGATTCTTTTTCCCCAGATATTGTACCCTAAATCCAATAGACCAATCTTGCATGCTGAGCATGTATCTGTATGGGGAGTTTTAAATGAAAAATTAAAGCAATGATAGAAAATGTGTTTGTACATCGATTAAGAGCAAGTAAAAAGGCCTGAGAATTACTTTTTTCTTTTAATGAAAGGTTTCCACATTTTGATTGTATTCCACTTGGATGCTAAATTTCATCTTTTTCTTGAAAAGTGACACACTCTACACGTACATGTTTTAATATCATTCTCTATAGCTTGTGTAACTTCCTTATCTTTAGTTGTGCTGTAGTCATCCCATAAGTTTTCAGCCAGTAACTACCCTGCTACACTCAATTTATTGGCCAAATTTGAGAATCTGTCTTTGAAGAAGCCTGATGGTACTTGAAATTTTGTGGCACATACAGGCAGTCTGCGGCCATCTTTTTTCCTCATGTTGTACTTTATTGAAACGGTATTCTTCCTTTTTGTTTTATTATTCATGATGTGATTACCTCATATTTTATAAATAATTTATCCTGAACAGCTTTGTTTACACTATTTACATGATGATGAAAAGTTGTGAGATCATCATAAATGAGATCAGCTGCTCTGTGTTCTTTTTTTCCTAGGCTTTTGGATTCACTGGTATGTTTGGTTCTATTGCTGGTTTTGGCAGCTAGTGCTTGTCTTCAGTTCACATTTTCTTTTTTCTTTATTTTTCAGAAAACACCCTGAATGATTTTTGCTAAAACTGGTGTTTTCAACTCCTCTAACAGCAGCAAATATTGGATTTTGACCCAACCGCTTCAACAGGTCGTGCACGGCAACAACTTGATTTGCAGCTACAAGAATCTGAATTTTGAAAAACTGAGCAATTTAACTGACTTCGGCAAAAAGCTCCTCAATTCTTCTTTATGTCATCTCTGATAAACAGGCAGAAAGATAAACAATATTTGTACTACAAACAAGATGTCACTTACCCAGCATTAGGGAGTTCCCAGAGCCAGCCCACGCTCTACGTGTTTGTAAAATTTTGGAGCCTGCTGAATGTTCATCTGTTAATAAAAGCTCCTGAACAGATAGGGCAGCCACCATACAGACTGCATATGGTAACAGATCATGCTGGTGACCAAGAGCTAACATTTTGCCAAAACGTGGAGCTAATGGCAGCACAGCCACAGCACGACCAAGTTCTGTTACTTTTGATGACCATTCACTATCTTCTTTGTCAGTTTTTGCATCCACTGTTTCAAGTATCCCCAGCAGCTTTAGGCGTCTCTCTGCTGCTCGCAGTTGCAATCCATCTGGTGCTGAAGGGAACGGAAAATTCACAACCTGTGGAGATAGGATTGTAATGTTCTTTCATGCTCTACTTTCTGTAAACATATATGTTTAACCTCTCCAGTAACCGATAATACTTGATTGAATGGAAAGGCTGTAATGTCCCCACAGAAAATACCCTCTACCATGCACCAATTAATCATTGTCAATCAAACCATCCACATTTATTCGCTTTGGAAAAGTATCTGATCTGATTTTCTCGTAACATATGCGGCGACAGCTCGACGACGCCAAAGTATTTTCTAGTGCGTTTATTCTTTGAAATAACAGAGATGCATATATGCATTCTCCATGGTTGTTAGAGTGGTAACTAGGACAGCTTCTGGAGTATCTGTTGAGGGATTGACGTGTTTCTGAGAGATACATATTCTGCTTTTCTTCTCGCTAAAACGAGCCAATTAACATTTGTGCCGCTAGCGGTTTGTTTGAAGAGAAAGAGACTGTAAACGGAAAATAATTAAGACGTGGAATCACCGGAGATCTGGACATGTATTGGAGATGGATGTAATACACGATTTCCTTCATAAAAAAGGTTTGTGGCTTTTTTGTTCTGGAGTGAATGAGTTTTTTCTGAATCATTTGATGATCACGTTGGCCCTGTAATTAGTGGGGAAGTTTCAGCTGTGTCGAAGAGAGCCTGCAATCACTGAGTCTGTGTTAAATCGTCCAAAAAGGCTTCGTACACATCTGGAATTCGCAATCTTTCATAAAAGGAACAAATTGTCCACACGATTGATTCTCCCGACTGAATGCAGTGTTTAACAGTAATAATAAATGTAAAAATCTCTTACAGCAAGCCAGCCGCTGATTACCAAGACGAAGGACTCCACCAAAGATTCTATTTGGCTGATTTCACGTAACGAAATATTATATTAAAAACTGTACATAGATAAAGGAGAGAAAGAGAGAGAGCAAATGAAAATAGAGATAATACTAATAATCCTCCATTAGTCTAACTTTTCGCCTGTCTTATCACGGATCAGCCAAGAAATGGGAGGCCCTTACTTTACTGTATTGATTTATGTGTGAAGGTGAAAGGATCTTAAAGGCAACAGATACACGTCTATACAGACAAGACATTACACAAAGTTAGCGGCTAGCTGCATTCATCATCTATTCTTAGATGAAGAGACGGCAACTTATTATCCTTAACATTTTAAAAAATGTTAAAAGGTGACTGTTTCTATCAGTCAATGATTGGCAGAGCATTAGTGATTTAAAAAGGTCAGAAATTGATAGGAGAAGGTGATGATAGCATGGATTACTTACTTACTAGAAAAGTCAATACATAGTGGTGGAGCTTTGATAGGAGGCGTATTAAATGTTTGGTACCTTTGTCACTGGCCACAGTCATTCAGTTCATAGCAATTAAAACTAAGGTTACAAATATCAATCATGAAGATGGAATATATAAAAACAAAGATGATGTAACTTACCAAACAAGAGAGCGCTGGTTGATAGACACAATAAAAAACACACAAACACACACACAAATTTCAAGCTTTCACAACCCAAGATTGCTTCATCAGGAAAAAGGGAAGGAGAGGGAAAGACGAAAGGATGTGGGTTTTAAGGGAGAGGGTAAGGAGTCATTTCAATCCCGGGAGCGGAAAGACTTACCTTAGGGGGAAAAAAAGGACAGGTATACACTCGCACACACACACATATCCATCCATCCACCCGCACATATACAGACACAGGCAGACGTGTTTCCCTCATATATATGACATACATATAAGACACCAACCACTTTCTCGAACGCCTAGAATCCTTACCCAATCTGTTACCCCCGGAAACCATCCTTGTAACCACTGGTGCCACTTCCTTATACACAAATATCTCGCACGTCCAGGGCCTTGCTGCGATGGAGCACTTCCTTTCACGCCGATCACCTGTCACCCTACCTAAAACCTCTTTCCTCATTACCTTAGCCAGCTTCATCCTGACCCACAACTTCTTCACTTTTGAAGGCCAGACATACCAACAATTAAAGGGAACAGCCATGGGTACCAGGATGGCCACCTCGTGCGCCAACCTATTTATGGGTCACTTAGAGGAAGTCTTCTTGGTTACCCAGGCCTGCCAACCCAAAGTTTGGTACAGATTTATTGATGACATCTTCATGATCTGGATTGACAGTGAAGAAGAACTCCAGAATTTCCTCTCCAACCTCAACTCCTTTGGTTCCATCAGATTCACCTGGTCCTACTCCAAATCCCATGCCACTTTCCTCGATGTTGACCTCCATCTGTCCAATGGCCAGCTTCACACATCCGTCCACATCAAACTCACCAACAAGCAACAGTACCTCCATCATGAGAGCTGACACCCATTCCATATCAAACGGTCCCTTCCCTACAGCCTAGGTCTTCGTGACAAACGAATCTGCTCCAGTCCTGAATCCCTGAACCATTACACCAATAACCTGAAAACAGCTTTCACATCCTGCAAGTACCCTACCGACCTGGTACAGAAGCAAATAACCAGAGCCACTTCCTCATCCCCTCAAACCCAGAACCTCCCACAGAAGAACCCCAAAAGTGCCCCACTTATGACAGGATACTTTCCGGGACTGGATCAGATTCTGAATGTGGCTCTCCAGCAGGGATACGACTTCCTCAAATCCTGCCCTGAAATGAGATCCATCCTTCATGAAATCCTCGCCACTCCACCAAGAGTGTCTTTCCGCCGTCCACCCAACCTCTGAACCTCTTGGTTCATCACTATGAAATCCGCAAACCACCTTCCCTACCCTCTGGCTCCTACCCTTGTAACCGCCCCCGGTGTAAAACCTATCCCATGCACCCTCCCACCGCCACATACTCCAGTCCTGTAACCCGGAAGGTGTACACGATCAAAGGCAGAGCCACGTGTGAAAGCACCCACGTGATTTACCAACTGACCTGCCTACACTGTGGAGCTTTCATGTTGGAATGACCAGCAACAAACTGTCCATTCACATGAATGGACACAGGCTGACAGTGTTTGTTGGTAATGAGGATCACCCTGTGTCTAAACATGCCTTGGTGCACGGCTAGCACATCTTGGCACAGTGTTACACCATCCGGGTTATCTGGATACTTCCCACTAACACCAACCTGTCAGAACTCCGGAGATGGGAACTTGCCCTTCAGTAGATCCTCTCTTCCCGTTACCCACCAGGCCTCAACCTCTGTTAATTTCAAGTTGCTGCCGCTCATACCTCACCTGTCATTCAACATCATCTTTGCCTCTGTACTTCCGCCTCGACTGACATCTCTGGCCAAACTCTTTGCCTTTACATATGTCTGCTTGTGTCTGTATATGTGCGGATGGATATGTGTGTGTGTGTGTACCTGTCCTTTTTTCCCCCTAAGGTAAGTCTTTCCGCTCCCGGGATTGGAATGACTCCTTACCCTCTCCCTTAAAACCCACATCCTTTCGTCTTTCCCTCTCCTTCCCTCTTTCCTGATGAAGCAACCGTGGGTTGCGAAAGCTGAAATTTTGTGTGTATGTTTGTGTTTGTTTGTGTGTCTATCGACCGGCCAGCGCTTTTGTTTGGCGAGTCACATCATCTTTGCTTTTATATTCAAAAGATCTTAATAGATGTTGATTTGGTCAAGTGGAGCACACAGTTACTGAGAGGGCAGGTAGCAATAAGGTTGAATATTATCTAGTAACAGGTCGAATATTATCTAGTAACAGGTTGAATATTACCTAGTAACATACACCAGACATGTTTAACAGATTGTTGTTCTTATTTGCAGAAAAGAAATGGCACAAAAAAATTTAGCAGAAGAAATCTAACAGACGTTTGTCCTGGAAAGAGCAAGCAACCACCAATATTTGACAAACACTTCAGTCATCATCCATAATCACCATCTAGCATCTATCAGACAATAGTTTCTGTTGTTAATTAATAAAACAAAATTATCAATCAATAATTTCTTAGTGGTCAACAGCCTTGCTGTGTTGTAAACCACCAACTTTAAGCAACACATAGGGTAAATTCACAATTGTGAATAATGACTACCATCGGCTGTAGAATGGAATGACAACATTGAAAATTTGTGTTGGACCAGGACTCGAACCCGGATTTTCCGCTTATTGTGAGTGATCGCCTTACTATTTGGCTTTCTGTGCAAGGCTCATGACCAGACCCAAACTTCCATATGTCGTCAACCATACGTCTACGATCTGTACTTGCACATCCATTATGTGCATTCCTGTACAGATCAGATGTTGTGCTTGAAAGTCGCATGCCCAGTATCGGCAGACAAATATGATATAGCAGTGTGCAATATCACAAATATCACACACAATTTTAAGCAATGCCGGGCCTTGTTAGTACTTGGATGGATGACCGCCTAGGTATGCTGGGTACTGATGGCTCAGGAACATACAAATTGTTGAAGTGGTACCCAACTGAAAGACTTGCACAAGGCCACTGTACCATAAGGAATGTTTACTGTCTCTGAGTGGATGGTAGCTACATTCCAAATTCTTGGATCAGAGCATATGCAATATGCAGGAGAGGTCTGTTTGGATATTTCAGTAACTCTCTTACCTTGTCAATACCCATAGCTTTCATCTGCAATACAAGGTCGTCTACAGGTTTGCGTTGAATTTCTGGCACAGAAAAATTCTCAAACTGGTCATTGAAAACTGCTGAAGAATACAGCCTGAAATATTTCAAGAACGAAACACAACAGTGTTAGTGAAACTTTAAGGTGCACATAACAAACACTTATTAAAATATGACGAGTAAGATGACCATTACTGCCAAAGCCTAATATGAATTCAGAAATATTAATTACATTGGCATAAAATACAACAGCACTGGTAGGTCTTAAGATGTGCTATGAACTGTAATTTGAAAGCTCAGTCAAGAGTTCTGACCTTGTTGTACAGTAAAGTGTTCTAATATGGTACTGAAAACTATAAACTCGAGTTTGTGGCTCAAATAAAGGACACTTGGACATTTGCATATTTGAGAAAATACCAAACAATCAGTTCTTATAATGAAACACTGTGAATACTCAGCAAGTGATGACACTGTATGTGTGGGGGGGGGGGGGGGGGGGGGAGGGATTTAAAAAAGCAGATATTACAAATTTCTAGAGAGGAAGAATTATGTATAAGAATTGAAACAAGACTGGATTTAAAAAAGTGCATGACCACTAGATAACACAATAGTTTCCTTTTTAGTCATTATCTATTGTTCACATAGCTAAACCAGATATTCTCTATAAAACTAATGGTAGCCTTGCACTGTGCTGAAGAAGGCAGTCTGGCATCAAATAAAGAAGCAGGTTACAGAAGAAATACATAATCTTAGCAGGATAGATATTTGCTTTAGTAACAATGAAATAGTAGAACCAGCTGAATGTTATGCCACTTTTTCCAAACAATAAAACTAGGAGGTTTCTGACAGAACTGAGCACAAAATTTTTGCAACACAGTGAGATCAAATTATCTGCCTGGCATTTAGGATAACAAAAAAGCATTAAGTCACAACCAAAGTACTGTTCTATTTAACAGCACTCTTGGGCAGTAGAAGCTGTTATAGATGAGAGTTGACCTTGGAAACGTCAGATTGATGGAAATATTGCAAAAAGCTGCATAGCCAAGCCTGAAGAATGGTGCTCTGGATCAGTCTAGGTGAAAACAGAAAGTCAATGCTTTCAGAACCAAGAGTATTGTTCTGCAAAAACTGGAGACGGCAGAGGAGTTGCAAAAGCACCAGCGAGTTATGGGACATAGTCAATTAGAAAGAGTACAGGGCCCTCTAATTCCTAAATTTGCATCACTCCTCTGAATGTTCTACATATGTCCAAAGTTAATTATTTTTAATGATTTTACCCATTCTTTTCCCTTAAAAATTCTTAGCAAACAATTATAATAGCTTTTAAATTAATCAAATTACCTGCGCTTTTAGTCACATCAATTGATTAAATATTAAATATCCTTGAGCTTTTGAACAGGTGCTCCTCTGACATTGTCAAGCAGTAACTGACAACGGACATCAAACACTTGTCCGAAACCTCATGGGTATTCAACCATCTGACACTGTTTGAAACTCAATAGCTTTTTATTTTTAAAAATAATGTACATTCTGCAATTAACGTACCGGTAACAATGTCCTGGTCCCATACGACCTGCACGACCAGCCCTCTGATTGGCAGCAGCTTTGCTGGCCCAGACAACAGCAAATGCAGAAACACCTGTCACTTTATCATACAGACGAGTTTTGGTACGACCACTGTCTA
This sequence comes from Schistocerca americana, assembly GCF_021461395.2. Classification (NCBI taxonomy): domain Eukaryota; kingdom Metazoa; phylum Arthropoda; class Insecta; order Orthoptera; family Acrididae; genus Schistocerca; species Schistocerca americana. The sequence continues at coordinate 388,854,450 of NC_060126.1, read as the reverse complement.
CCACATACTTGATGTTTGGTATTGTCAAAGACGTTTCTGCCACATTGGTTGCCACAACACACAGACGGCATCCCTCTGGAGGAGTTTCAAATACCTAACAATAATATAACAGTTAATATATATATATATATATATATATATATATATATATATATATATATATATATATATATATATATAATGTAAAGGTAGACAGAAAGGTGTGACTCACTAACTCACTATTAATAATTAAATGTGTGACTGCAGGTAGCAGTGCTTAAAACATTGGATTTTTCTATAGAAAGAGAAAATAAGATATCACTCGTACATCATAACATAGCTCAACAGAAAGCTTTTTCAGAGACCGGAGAAAAGGAAAACACACATAGAGGAACGGCTCTACCATATTCTTTGCACATACTCACTTCCTCCTGTTCTTATTATACGTTTCTCTTGATCTGATTATCGTATGTAAGCAACCTGTCCTCTCTTATCTGATTAATGAATCCTCTTTTCTTTCTTCAAAAGATGGATCAGCAGCCCCAAAGAATAATCAGTTTTCTTTTGCATATTTCTTCCTGCCTTGCCACACTTTTATCATTCCTTCTTGTGAATAAAATCTTTTTATGTCTCACCACCACCCCCATGAACCATGGACCTTGCCGTTGGTGGGGAGGCTTGCGTGCCTCAGCGATACAGATAGCTGTACCATAGGTGCAACCACAACGGAGGGGTATCTGTTGAGAGGCCAGACAAACGTGTGGTTCCTGAAGAGGGGCAGCAGCCTTTTAAGTAGTTGCAAGGGCAACAGTCTGGATGATTGACTGATCTGGCCTTGTAACAATAACCAAAACAGCCTTTCTGTGCTGGTACTGCGAACGGCTGAAAGCAAGGGGAAACTACAGCCGTAATTTTTCCCAAGGGCATGCAGCTTTACTGTATGATTACATGATGATGGCGTCCTCTTGGGTAAAATATTCCGGAGGTAAAATAGTCCCCCATTCGGATCTCCGGGCGGGGACTACTCAGGAGGACGTCGTTATCAGGAGAAAGAAAACTGGCATTCTACGGATCGGAGCGTGGAATGTCAGATCCCTTAATCGGGCAGGTAGGTTAGAAAATTTAAAAAGGGAAATGGATAGGTTGAAGTTAGATATAGTGGGAATTAGTGAAGTTCAGTGGCAGGAGGAACAAGACTTCTGGTCAGGTGACTACAGGGTTATAAACACAAAATCAAATAGGGGTAATGCAGGAGTACGTTTAATAATGAGTAGGAAAATAGGAATGCGGGTAAGCTACTACAAACAGCATAGTGAACGCATTATTGTGGCCAAGATAGATACGAAGCCCACCCCTACTACAGTAGTACAAGTTTATATGCCAACTAGCTCTGCAGATGATGAAGAAATTGAAGAAATGTATGATGAAATAAAAGAAATTATTCAGATTGTGAAGGGAGACGAAAATTTAATAGTCATGGGTGACTGGAATTCGAGTGTAGGAAAAGGGAGAGAAGGAAACATTGTAGGTGAATATGGATTGGGGCTAAGAAATGAAAGAGGAAGCCGCCTGGTAGAATTTTGCACAGAGCACAACATAATCATAACTAACACTTGGTTTAAGAATCATGAAAGAAGGTTGTATACATGGAAGAACCCTGGAGATACTAAAAGGTATCAGATAGATTATATAATGGTAAGACAGAGTTTTAGGAACCAGGTTTTAAATTGTAAGACATTTCCAGGGGCAGATGTGGACTCTGACCACAATCTATTGGTTATGACCTGTAGATTAAAACTGAAGAAACTGCAAAAAGGTGGGAATTTAAGGAGATGGGACCTGGATAAACTAAAAGAACCAGAGGTTGTACAGAGATTCAGGGAGAGCATAAGGGAGCAATTGACAGGAATGGGGGAAAGAAATACAGTAGAAGAAGAATGGGTAGCTTTGAGGGATGAAGTAGTGAAGGCAGCAGAGGATCAAGTAGGTAAAAAGACGAGGACTAGTAGAAATCCTTGGGTAACAGAAGAAATATTGAATTTAATTGATGAAAGGAGAAAATATAAAAATGCAGTAAATGAAGCAGGCAAAAAGGAATACAAACGTCTCAAAAATGAGATCGACAGGAAGTGCAAAATGGCTAAGCAGGGATGGCTAGAGGACAAATGTAAGGATGTAGAGGCCTATCTCACTAGGGGTAAGATAGATACTGCCTACAGGAAAATTAAAGAGACCTTTGGAGATAAGAGAACCACTTGTATGAACATCAAGAGCTCAGATGGAAACCCAGTTCTAAGCAAAGAAGGGAAGGCAGAAAGGTGGAAGGAGTATATAGAGGGTCTATACAAGGGCGATGTACTTGAGGACAATATTATGGAAATGGAAGAGGATGTAGATGAAGATGGAATGGGAGATATGATACTGCGTGAAGAGTTTGACAGAGCACTGAAAGACCTGAGTCGAAACAAGGCCCTCGGAGTAGACAATATTCCATTGGAACTACTGACGTCCTTGGGAGAGCCAGTCCTGACAAAACTCTACCATCTGGTGAGCAAGATGTATGAGACAGGCGAAATACCCTCAGACTTCAAGAAGAATATAATAATTCCAATCCCAAAGAAAGCAGGTGTTGACACATGTGAAAATTACCGAACTATCAGTTTAATAAGTCACAGCTGCAAAATACTAACACGAATTCTTTACAGACGAATGGAAAAACTAGTAGAAGCCAACCTCGGGGAAGATCAGTTTGGATTCCGTAGAAACACTGGAACACGTGAGGCAATACTGACCTTACGACTTATCTTAGAAGAAAGATTAAGGAAAGGCAAACCTACGTTTCTAGCATTTGTAGACTTAGAGAAAGCTTTTGACAATGTTGACTGGAATACTCTCTTTCAAATTCTAAAGGTGGCAGGGGTAAAATATAGGGAGCGAAAGGCTATTTACAATTTGTACAGACACCAGATGGCAGTTATAAGAGTCGAGGGACATGAAAGGGAAGCAGTGGTTGGGAAGGGAGTAAGACAGGGTTGTAGCCTCTCCCCGATGTTGTTCAATCTGTATATTGAGCAAGCAGTAAAGGAAACAAAAGAAAAATTCGGAGTAGACATTAAAATTCATGGAGAAGAAATAAAAACTTTGAGGTTCGCCGATGACATTGTAATTCTGTCAGAGACAGCAAAGAACTTGGAAGAGCAGTTGAACGGAATGGACAGTGTCTTGAAAGGAGGATGTAAGATGAACATCAACAAAAGCAAAACAAGGATAATGGAATGTAGTCTAATTAAGTCGGGTGATGCTGAGGGAATTAGATTAGGAAATGAGACACTTAAAGTAGTAAAGGAGTTTTGCTATTTGGGGAGCAAAATAACTGATGATGGTCGAAGTAGAGAGGATATAAAATGTAGGCTGGCAATGGCAAGGAAAGCGTTTCTGAAGAAGAGAAATTTGTTAACATCCAGTATTGATTTAAGTGTCAGGAAGTCATTTCTGAAAGTATTCGTATGGAGTGTAGCCATGTATGGAAGTGAAACATGGACGATAAATAGTTTGGACAAGAAGAGAATAGAAGCTTTCGAAATGTGGTGCTACAGAAGAATGCTGAAGATTAGATGGGTAGATCACATAACTAATGAGGAAGTACTGAATAGGATTGGGAAGAAGAGAAGTTTGTGGCACAACTTGACTAGAAGAAGGGATCGGTTGGTAGGACATGTTCTGAGGCATCAAGGGATCACCAATTTAGTATTGGAGGGCAGTGTGGAGGGTAAAAATCGTAGAGGGAGACCAAGAGATGAATACACTAAGCAGATTCAGAAGGATGTAGGTTGCAGTAGGTACTGGGAGATGAAAAAGCTTGCACAGGATAGAGTAGCATGGAGAGCTGCATCAAACCAGTCTCAGGACTGAAGACCACAACAACAACAACAACAACATGTCTCACCATTCATTTTAAATATTTCATATTCAGTATTGACAATATTTTTTCTTTTCGACCGTATTAACAATATTTTTTCTTTTCAGACCAGTTATTGATGTAATAGAATTTATTAAGTTTTGAATGCAATGAAATGAATTTCTTATCTACACAACAATGAGCAAGTGTCAAAAAGTTTGTTGATTTCTTTAGATAAAAGACATGTAGAAAAGAAAGAAAACTAAATGAGCTTTAAGAGAAATCCGCCCCCCCCCCCTCTCTCTCTCTCTCTCTCTCTCTCTCTCTCTCTCTCTCTCTCTCTCTCTCTGTGTGTGTGTGTGTGTGTGTGTGTGTGTGTGTGTGTGTGTGTGTGTGTGTGACAGACAGAGAGAGAGAGAGAGAGAGAGAGAGAGAGAGAGAGTCACTAAAAAGGAATTGTGACTGAAAGGTCAGCTCGTCATCGCCCTTTTCCACAAGCTAATCAACTGCTCAACATCATTTGTATCCAATGATACATTATTATTCACAACTGTCATGATCACAGTGGGTGTATGTACAACAATATACAATATAACCTCACTTTTATGTTCCCAGAATTAACGTTTTCCCGCCATTTATGACATTTTTTATTGGTCCCGTCAAATTTCCTATGCCCACAATGTTAATTTGCACCTGATTTTGCATCAATATATTTATGATTTTCCCACAGTTAACACAGTACGAAAAAATGTTTGTGGAGAAAAACGGCGCTGCCATGATGTTGGCTGTCCAGTAGTGTTTATAAATATTACACGGTTAAGTTTCTTGACACCAGGGCACTCTACTCCGCAGATTTGAACTGGCAAACATGTAAAAGTTGGAACAATTCATGCCGTATCTCCCACCACTGCCAAGTCTACTTGGCAAAATGTGTTTCGAGAATTTATTCTTGTTGTCAAGTGCACTATTTATGTATGTATTTTTTGTGATGTTACACAAACAAACAATGTGAGTGCTAGTTTGTGTGTGAGTGGTTTTTTGCATAACTGATGTGACACAGTACCTGATAACCTCAAAAAGACAGCTACAGTGCAAGATACGCAGAATAACACATATTCAACCACCATACAAAATACTTATGTATATATTTGCGCTTGACAATGAGAAAAAATTCTTGAAACACGTCGTGCTAAGCACGAAAAAATAACTAGTGCAGTATTTCATTATGTAAATAATGAATGACAGTTGCAGGCTTTCAAAAACATCACTTATGACAGAAGAAACTGAGTCAAACGTTCCTACTTCCCCTGACAGTTATCACTTCCACTTGCATCAGCAGTTTTTATTAGATAATAAACCTTCATTAGACAATAAAGAAGTCCCTGACAAGTCTTTTGTATCCTGTTATGTGCATACATCATACATAAAGTGCAAGGAGGGTACCCTATATGTAACTTTGACAGCTTAAAGTGTTATTTCCAACATTTTACATTTTCCCACATTTTACACCAGATTTTGAAGTCCCTTGAAAAGTGTAAAAGTGGGGTTTCACTGTACCTGTTCAACTTTTATGAGTCTTGATCAGAACTGGAAGTACAGAAAAGACAAAATGTAAATTTTGTATTCAGTGCGTCATAAACTATCCCCTTATAGTTACTTATATTATATTTTAATTGTCTGTCAACTGGTTACATTATTTTCATTCAACATTTTCCTATCTTCATCATATACAATAGGGAGATAATAGTTTTGAAATACTGTTCACTTACTGTAAATTGAGTTCAGAAATGCTAGTGACAAAAAGTATTTTTTCGATCATCAATAGGGTCAAAGATCTAATGTGAATGTGTCTGCTTATAGGTAATCCACAGAAACAAATTACCTGTATCACAGGTATATACGCAGGTCACTTCAAAAGTTCTGCATACTGTAAAACAGAACTGAAGAAAATAATTTATTTTACAAGATACCTTTACAGACCTTCAATACATTCTTCATTCTTGCTTACGATAGCTTCCCACCGCTTTTGACAAATTCTGTATTCCAGACATGGCACCTTCATTGTTGAGCTCTCAGATTATTCGGGGAAGTATTTACTGCCCATATGTGTTGGGCATTTCTCTCACTGGTAGGGCAATATGTGGTCTAGTATTATCACGCAAAGTGAGGGCACTAGCTGCAAGCATGTCAAGCCTTCCTTGATGCATTTTTGGGCGCAAAGCATTTAGCACAAACAGCTTGCAATATGCGCCTGTTAGACACCTCCTGGGGCATATCTGCAGCTATGATTCAGGATGGAATGTAACAATATTGTGAAATGGAAAGTTGTTACTCTCCATACAGTGGAAATGCTGAGTAGCAGATAGGTACAACAAAACATAGCTTTTGGCCAGTAAGGTGTTTGTCAAGGCAGCACGGCCACAGGTGCCAGAGAACACAGTCATGTATGTGAGAGTTGTGTTTGCATGAGTGTGTATGTGTGTGTTTGTCATCTAATTTTGATGAAGACATTTACTAGCCGAAAGCTACATCCGTGACAGTCTTTTTGTTGTGCCTATCTGTGACCGAGCATCTCCACTATGCATAGCAATCCTTTTCATAAACTGTTCTCTCTCTGTTCGGTAACATAGAAGCAATTCTTCTGTAACTCTTTTACAGCCTGTTTTCTGCCCTTCACTCAGATCGTGCAGAACCCATCCCGCAGCAACCTTTCTCATCGTTAACTTATCTGTTATGATTCTATAAACTGATGTGACAGACATTTTGGCTTCATATACAATTTCCTCATACGTTTTTTACTAATCCTCTCTCAAAATGTCATTAACAATAACCTGGGAGATGTAGTCAGTTGCAGTTGATGGTCTTCCACTTCTTGGGTTGTCCTCAGTGCTTATACAACATTCACAGAAACAAACATACCACCATGATACTCTGCTACAATCCACTACACTATTCCCACACATCTCTCTCAAAGTGCTGTAAATTTCTGTTGGATTCCTTCCATATAGGGATTTGATTTTGGTGTAGGAATACTGGTCACTATGTGTAATCTGACATGACTTGGATTCACCTTACATTTTAAAACTGAATTATTCATGACATGGCCAAGGGAATCAGCAAACACACATATGACTACCATACCTTTAGTCTTGTTCACAACTGCCACGTATTACAACTTGATCACACCACCATAATGCCAGTGTGCAGGACTTTTGAAACGACCCACATATTTACAAATGACCTTCAACACAAAGCAAAAGACACTATATGGAGAATGATTAACTCGATTCATTCTGATACTAATGTTTCATTAAAAATGTCTCCCCCTATGTATTTAGAAGAGTTTAAGAAACAATCCACATATTTTGATTAAATAACTCTTTTGAAAGTTTGTGATAAGCATGGTATAGTGAAAACAGTCTGTAATCATGAAGAGAAAAATTTGTACCAGATTCTCTTTTCAACACATTTTAGTTCAATTCCTTACAGTGTAAACTTTGGGCTTTTGTTACATAATTAATAATACTAACCTTGGACTGTTCACGAGTAGAGAGTAATGAGTATAGTGGGAGTACCCACAATGGCTGGCCGCCCAGCACCTGCCTGAATTCCCCTTCCTTTTCCCATTCAGTTTCCAAGTCATCGTCATCTTCAATACCACCTTCATCTTCTGCCAAGAGATCTCCTTCTGTATCATCCACAGGAACTGCTGAGTAGCTGCTAAGATCTATTTCAGGTAAGGGAACAGTTTGTGACTTGCTTGAGCGATTTTTACGGACACTAGAAATTGCACGTTTCATATCTAACTCTAACTCTTCGTCTTCCTCATCTGCCTTAGAAATTCTGGTTTTCTTTTCTTCCTTGGTGCCATTAACAAGTGCAGACTTCTTGTTCTTATGGTAGGGAAATGTTTTCCTCAGTTTTTGCACCAGTGTCTTCACTTCCTTCTGACCTAAAAGACAGAAACAAGAAAAAGTTCTGAAATATGCAGTGCAGCAAAATAAATACCAGATAGATCATGATTTTAACAACTGTTTCAACATGTGTGATTCTTTATCAAAAATCATGTTGTTTTCCAATTTTGTACTAGTAAAGTAAATATTTGTAGTTATTACACAAGACAATTGCATTTCTATTAAAAAATTGCAGCACAATATATTTAATTGTTAAATGCAGATGACTTACATACAGGCATAAATGAATTATTTGATGATGAGTATAAAAATAAGTTCATGTTCCATCAACCAAACTTGATACATTTATGCCCTACTGAATGCAAAAAACAAAAATATTGTTGAGTGATATGCTTTGGGATTGGGATTGGGCATAGGATGAATAGTAAAAATAATTTAAACAAGTGTTCACTGATCATACAATGTAGGCTTTCATGGTGAGTATTAACTTCACTTAAAACTTCTGTCAGAGGTGAAGCAGTGACTTACAATCACAACACGAGGGAATATTGAATGTATAGGCAGTAAAGAGGGTACCACAGTCCAACACATGGAACTGACTTCAAGACTATTTTTGGTAGTGTCAACATTCTTAACTGGAAGTAATTATTCGGAGGAGATACCTCATGCTATTCGCCTTATGGAGACAATCAGTATCAATCAGGGACAATGGCTACCAAATGGGAATGTTTTTCTTCCATTAAGATTACAGACTGCATTGGAAAAGTATTTGGCAAGTGTGGAGTTGAAACTATTTTCAGACTCACTAGGAAGATAAAAGAATATTTAAGACTGGCACAAGGTATACAGCATCCTTTGCGTACACCAGATGTATATAAAATTTCTTGTTTTTTGTGGACTACTACATACTGGTAACAAAAAAAAAAAAAGTGTTAACACCTGTTCATTTGAACATAAGAGGAATTACTGTCAGGGACATACGGAGAAATCAGTGATTGCAGAACATTTGTACCAAGAGGGTAATCATGAAATAAAATTCAGTGAGATGAGTGTCATATCAAAAATAATGCACTATCCTGCACACATGTATTGAGAGACTGCTGAAATTTATAAACACTACAATAAATTTAAAAGAAAATAGGAAGGTGTAAAAATAGATATAATATGGATGTCAACTTTGCACTGATAGAATGACAATTGATTACTTTCAATCAAGAATGTTGGTACTAACAGAGTCTTGTAGCCATTGTCATATGATGGACTGTTGTGAATATTAGAGGAAAGTTTTACATGGCAACCAGGCCTGTCAACCTGGAAGTCTGAAGTGAAGGAGAAAATTCACTGTTTTCAGAGCTGCTAGGCTTATGGTCAAAACTCCTGATGACATTTGTGTTAAATTAATTTTAGTGTGGATGTGTAAAACACTATTTAAAATTTGTACTTATGGCTAAAAAACCTGTAAATAAAATTACTTTTACTGTCTAACAAAAGACTTAGATGGATAAATTACTGGACAGTGCTTGATCATCAGCTAGCTTTTATTAAATATTACACTAAAGGACTGTATGTTACTCAAAAATTAGTTTTCAGAATCTAACACCATTACAGCTAATTGTTTTACATAACTATATACATGAATTATACATTTTTAATCATTATTATTTTATGGAATAAATAAAAATATGGGATGTTTAATGATCTGAGCCAAGTCAGAAGCTTACTGAGCTAATTATTGAGAGATTTACATTTACATGTAACCAGAAGCATGACATGACTTTGCACTATTCAGATACACTACATATGGCTAGTTGCGAAGGTCATACTATGTGCAAAAAAAACTTAGAACATATACGCAATTAAACAATGCATTTTTAGAATGATACTTTGCCAATGCAGGTAATTTGACTTAAAAGTTAGCCATTAATTGTTTATTCTCCAAAACAAAATTTGTACATTGGAGTGAATTTTCACTTTACAGTCAAGTGTATACTGCTATGGGCTGGGCCACAAATGGCAACTGCTTTCTTCTTCTTCTTTTTTCCTCAAAACTGCAATCTGTTAGTAAATCTCTTCAACTCTGCAACTCCACAGAAGCTCTTTTACATACCTCATTCAACCAACACTCCAGTGAGAAAGGGTGATGCAGAAAGTGTTGGCCACAACCTAGGTGTTTTTCCAAAACAAATCTTTCACTCTTTTCAAAAATTCACTGTGATTAATTAAAAATACTTATTCAAGTCCCTTGTTCTCTTTTCCCACTTTGTATGAGATGTCCTAATGCAACCAGCTGACAATTGGAAATCTTACCCGCATCAATATTTGTTCAACTAATTTCCTAAACAATTTCTGAAACTCTGGAGTAATCACTGAATGACAATAGAAATCAAATAATTGTTCAATAAGCAGCACCTTTTAATGTTGGTTGTAACAAATAAAAATTACAGATTACCCCATTATGCAAATGTCATTTATTAAATTTTTGCTCTCTGTCTCAAGAACTTTTTATTACAGAATTTGAAATAGGTAATGAAGCAAATAAGATGCTCTTACTAAATGAGTATATGATGAAATGTCCATCACTTTTTTTCTAGCACCTGATATAGTATGATGTCAAAGTGGAATACTAAATAACAATTCCCATTATGCTGCTGCTTTATTACCTTTTAATTATTGCTGTGTATTTATAGTACAATACTGAGTTACTGTATTTTGAAATATTCCTGGCTTTAGTAGATAGTGTTGCCCCAAATGGATATCATTTTTGTTTGCTCACTTGGTCACATTTATTCTATAAAAAAATGTCAGGAATGAGGGAGAAAAGTGATGGACAGTTTTGTTTATCTGTAATAACAACACTTAATAACCAACCTGTCACAAAAACAAGTATTCCACCTTCTGGAAGTTGTGTGTGGATCTTACATGCCTTCTTGTAAGCTTCTCTCACATAATCAGGCCATGTTCGTTTATTAAAATGGACAGTTACAGGAAACTGGCGGGAATCTACCTGAGAAAAGAAAGACCGAAACATCAGTCATAAAATATACAGCACTGATAATGTCTGCGTGGCATGTACTGTGCTCTGACAATTCTATGCAGTTAAAAAAGTTTTGGAATAATGACAATATTATGCAAACGGATAGACTGCCACTCACCATCCTGTGGAAATGATGATGAGTCACAGACAGACCAACTAAAAGACAGCTAAACAAGTACGCTTTCAGTCAAAGATTTTCTTCTGAATTAAACAACATACACACAAATTCACGCAAAACACAACTCTCTCTCATGCGCACGCGCGCGCGCACACACACACACACACACACACACACACACACACACACACACAAAAACCATTGTCTCTGGTTGCTGAGGCTGACTGCGAGCAACAGTGCATCATGGGAGAAGCAATTTGGGTGGCGTGGATAGTGAGGAGAAGGCCGGGGCAGGAAGAGGGAGGGATAACAGGGTAGGGGTGCGGGATAGTAAAGTGCTGTATGTGGGAGCATATAGGGATGTGTGAGAGCATACAGGGATGAGGTGTGGAGAAGGTAGGGCAGCTAGCTGAAATCTGGAGGTTAGACAGAGGGGAAGGGAGCAGAAAAGAAGAGAAGAGAAGTAAAATGCTGTGGGTATGTTGATGGAATAGAAGGCTTGTAGTGTTGAATTGGGAACAGGGAAAAGGATACGTGGGTGAAGGAAAGTGACTAATAAAAGTTGAGGCTAGGAGGGTTAGGAAAAAGTAGGATTAATTGCTGATAGAGTTCTCGGCTGCACAATTCAGAAAAGCTGGTGTTGGTAGGAAGGATCAAGATGGCACAGGCTGTGAAGCAGTCATTGAAATGAAGAAATTCACAAGAGACTCTTATGAAGTACATAATGTGGCAACACTGCAGAGACTAATTACTAGAAGTAATACCATAAATAATGAATTGTAAAAGGAAACATGTGTATTTTACATTCACAATACTGTTGAACTTGACTGTCACTAGTGATTACTCTGCTTCTAGTTAATCTGATACAGGAGTTTCCAATACAGCCAGACTATTTTGTTTTTCTTTACATCTGGGTTATGTTTGCCTTTGCAATTTTTCCCCTTTTTCCCCTGGGTATTGCATCTTACATACCTTCTTGTAGAAGATGGTACTTCAGTGCTGTATTCAGGTTATATCTCACTGCCAAACTACAGCGCTTACCATTAATTTGAAAGCAGACACAAACACAGTAACAGGTATTGCATTGTAAATGGATTTGAAGTTAAAAAAGTATTTGTGCAAGACTCGTTCGTTTGTGTCTATTGTTGGGTTAACTTCAGCTAACAGTTTCCTCAGGGCTGTGGCAAAAGAAGCCACAAAGCTCCGAGACTATTTTACTGTGATCCTTTATTTGCTTATAATGTGTGAATATTCTTGGTAATTTTCAGTTTATGAATTTGCTCGGTAATTTTCAGCTTATGAATTTCCTATTCCTAGTAACAGACAGGATCTTCTCCCACACTGAATAATTAGCTCAAAAGTTCATGGATCGGAAAGGAAACATATGTAGTGTCTGAGACTTAAAGCCCAGTGGTACACATAGGTGTACATAGGATACATCTTTGTATGAAAAAATAGTGTGCACAAACTTCGAAGAGAAGAGGGATAAATGCATACACTCACCCATGGCTGTCCCCCCTCCCCTCCCCCTCCAACAAATTTAATGGACAGATATAAAATAATGCAACACATAAATGAGCTAATCATTGTGCAACACACTAAAACCTCAAGGCTAAAAGCTTGGACTGGAGTTGATGCACTACATAAAATTTCATAATTTTATAACACTCGTCTTACCATCAGCTAAAATAGAAGGCAGGTTCTCACTTAAATGGCCTTCTACCCTCTCATCAAAATGTTAAACTGTGACATATAGTGGTTCACACCCCACAGGCATTGCAGACTGGAGGGTCCTCCTGTTGGTGTATGAAGTTCAACAGTGTCCTACTCTGAGGTAGATTAGAGTTGCTTCATCTCATCACAGTTACCGGTATGAGGTACACTATGGCCTGATAGTTGGTTTCACCATCTGATGCTTACTGTTCCTCCACTGTCTGGCACTCCTGACCTCCCATGTTGCATGTCTCTCTGGCTATTAAAAAAAAAATATATATGGCAGCCCACAGGGAATGGCAGTTGTTTTCACTGTTGGTCTGACTCCTAACTTCCACAGATTCCCGTGTGCTTTGGCACCACGCAAGTAGCTTACATTGGCAAAATTTGTCATACTGTGCAAGACCATTGAGATAAACACCATCATCATACAACCGTGGGTCATCTACATAAAACTGCAATAGCAGAGCATGTTCTCAGTGCAGGACAACACAAAGTGTGTGGAAAGACAAAGTTGATATTCTCAGTTTTGTCTTTCCGGGACTACGTGATAAAGGAGGTCATACATATTAGCATGGTCGATAATCAAATACCAACTCAAATTTCTAATTAAGCATAGCTTTGAACTCTTCGCTGGCCCCAATACAGCAAAAATTAAGAATTTTTGATAACAGTTAACTGCAACATAATGGAGAACTGAACTAGCATCAATTTTGGTTTGGCTCTCAGCCACAGCAACACTTGGTGGCAGCACTAGTTTACCTTGCACATGGACATCAGGCCACAGCTCAGTTCCCAGTAATGGGCTCGAAACACGGAGATGCTACCATCACTGGTCTGGCAGCAATTCGATCACTCATGTGTGACATTCAAATGAGGTGTTGCTACATACCAACAGTAACAAAAAGCCACCACCTCACAATGTCAAGTAGCTGGCTCAAGGAAATCTTGGATACACAGAAAAAGATCTGTTGGCAGACCCAGGAGCTGTATACTGGAGAAGATACATCCTTTCCCTGAGTCTGAAGAGGGATATGTATGCTCTGTGTTGTATGACTCATTTCTTTGCTGGGTATATTTGCTGCAATGCTTGCAGAACACTAATGCAATCAGAACAAATGAGAAGCTGTTGGCTCAGTTATGCCTCAACTGTTCTGTTGTCTTAAGGGCAGTGTGCAGCTCTACAATGTATACAATATACTTATTGAGAAGGCAAATCATAATGACAAGGCTGGGGAAAACAACAGCCAAGGGATTCTTGCTTTGAAGTGGTTGTTTATACTATATTACATCAAAATGCTTACATAAAATTTTTTAGGAGAAGTACTAAATTAGAGTTTAATTTTGTGTACATTCTTTCTTAAAGTTTGTCAAATCTAAAATAATTATGGGCTTATGAAGAAGCCTAGATGGAGAGCTGCTCCTATCTTGGCACAAAACATCGAAATGAGCTACATTCTTCTTTGATGACAGTTCTTTGTGCATTTGCAAAAGACATTCTTGCTTGTTATACATAAGTAGGCAAGCAATGCTATAGTGCACAGACGCCCGCTGCACTTTGAGCGGCTGCTGTCTGAAGTTCGGTGGCAACTCACAGACCTGAGCATGGCGACTTGGGCTAAGGCTTTCTTCACAACACATTCTTCCCTCTTGCTCCACCCTGTAGACACCCATGCACCAAATATTAAAAGATTTGTGCATAGTGATGTTATAGTATCTGCGAATCTAAGCAATTATGAAGATAACCACCTAAAACGAAATACACTGAAAATTTACACAATTGCTTTTTGTTTGAAATACAGTAAAGAATTACAGAAAATGCAACTTAAATGCACTGGAAAAATCTAAAGCATAATGACTTATTAAATTATTTCATAATGACCTTGGATTACTCAGCAACATATCAAAACTATTTACTTCTTATTAAAGTGAAGTTATCCTTTTGTAAAACTGATTTGAAAAATTAATACAGCTGGGGTTGGATGTACAACCACAAACATCAAGGACAATGGCCACAGCACAGTTCTATTGAGTTGAAAAATTTCATCTGTTTCATACAACATAAATCACATCAGTTCATGGCAGGATGATCGGTCTTGTTCTGAATAAAACACGTAAACTGACCATAAGATGCCTGAAACCAATGCTGATACATGAAACTAAATTATATTCCCTTTCAGGCACAGACCTATTTGACATCAAGTTGTGAGATTGCTGTAAATATAAAGAGGATAAACATTTTAGTCTCATATAGCCCCCTGCTGTCTTATTATTCTCCACCATCTCACTGGCATTTCAGAAAAGTATTCAGAAAACAGAATTTGAAGTAAGAAACTGTAAATTTGTCAATATCCAGAGTGTACAAACATTGAAAGCAGACTGTCCCTTTCAACACAAAGTGGGATATCCTAGAAGAAGGCAAAATCTATTATGGATGCAATGAGAGACAGAATTACACATTTTAGTGTCCCATTGCTCAATTTAGAACTGACCACTGCCACAACATGTTCCAAATCATGGCAGACCTAGATAACTATGTCCCAGACAGGTTCGCAGGAGAGCTTCTGTAAAGTTTGGAAGGTAGGAGACGAGGTACTGGCAGAAGTAAAGCTGTGAGTACCGGGCGTGAGTCGTGCTTCGGTAGCTCAGTTGGTAGAGCACTTGCCCGCGAAAGGCAAAGGTCCCGAGTTCGAGTCTCGGTCGGGCACACAGTTTTAATTTGCCAGGGAGTTTCATATCAGCGCACACTCCGCTGCAGAGTGAAAATCTCATTCAGGTAAATAATAAGTAGAACAAGCTTAAAACTGTACTTTTTGAGAACATTTCTCGTAGAAACAGAGGTCTGGCAAAAGTATTTTAAAAACAAACACAAAGAGTCTTGACCATAAAAAAACATTTATTTTATGGCAACAGGTTTTGGTGAGTTTTTGACTATCTTCAGATCACGTACCATGATGATAGGTGGTGAACGGAGCAGATGTTATGGCTCCACAAATGTCAACTGTCTGATGTTCATAGAGTCATAACACCTGCTCTGTTCACTGTCACTGCCTACCATCATGGTACGAGGTCTGAAGATGGTCAAATACTGACTGAAACTGGTTACCACAAAATAAATGAAAAGCTTAAAAGTAGCCATAAATATGGTAGCGAGATGCATCTGCTGAAATATATACGAGGGCCGTTCAGAAAGTAACCTCCGGTTGATTTAAAAAAATACACCAAGTTAAATAAAAATATTTTAATATATACATCTTACAACTACATCTTTGGACTATTTTTCTACATAGTCTCCATAGCGATTGAGGCACTTATCGTATCTCTTCACAAGCTTTGAAATTCCTTCTGCATAAAAATCACCCGCTTGTGCCTGGAGCCAGCCTGTGACCGCATCTTTGAGCTCTTCGTCGTCATCAAACCGCTGTGACCCGAGCCATTTCTTCAAATGCATGAAGAGGTGATAATCACTTGGTGCCAGGTCTGGGCTGTAAGGTGGATGGTTGATAACGTCCCACTTGAAGGACTCAAGAAGGGCCGTTGTTCTGCGAGCAGAGTGAGGACGTGCGTTATCGTGCAAAAAAACGATACCGGAAGTCAGCATACCACGGCGTTTGTTCTGTATAGCCCGTCGTAACTTTTTTATTGTTTCACAGTACACGTCTTGATTAATGGTCGTACCACGTTCCATGAATTCAACCAACAACACCCCTTTGGCATCCCAAAACACCGTTGCCATCAGTTTTCTGGCAGAAAAATCTTGCGAGGTTTTTCTTAGTTTGGTAGGCGAATTTGAATGTGCCCACATCTTTGATTGTTCTTTTGTCTCAGGGTTCACGTACTTAATCCAGGTTTCGTCACCGGTCACGATTCTGTTTAACAATGGTTCTCCTTCGTCCTCATAACGTGACAGAAAGTCTAATGCAGAGGCCATTCTTTGAGTTTTGTGGTGGTCGGTAAGAATTTTGGGCACCCATCGTGCACAGAACTTACGGTAACCCAATCTTGCTGTCACTATCTCGTACAAGAGAGTCTTAGAAATCTGTGGAAAACCAGTAGACAACTCCGACATTGAGAAACGTTGGTTTTCACGAACTTTTGCATCAACTGCCTGAACGAGTTCGTCAGTCACCAATGATGGTCTACCACTCCTCTCTTCATCATGAATGTTTTCTCGTCCACTTTTAAATAAACGTACCCATTCACGGACAACTCCTTCACTCATAACTCTTGGTCCATACACGGCACAAAGCTCACGATGAATAGCTGCTGCAGAATATCCTTTGGCTGTAAAAAACCTTATGACAGCACGCACTTCACATTTGGCGGGGTTTTCTATTGCAGCACACATTTCAAACTACCACAAAAACTAAACTAGTGCAGGTACGACGTTCACTCGACCACGGCTTGATGCTGACTGACCTGTTGAGTGCGTGAACGCACAGATGGCGTCGCTACTCCCCCCACAACCCGCACTGTGACCAATCGGAGGTTACTTTCTGAACCGCCCTCGTATAATGGAAAGGTGGCAATTCTCTGCGCAACTGAGGTGTTGAGTCATTGGTACGTGCACAAACAAGACTAATGATGTTGTTAGCTTTCTGCTGGCCCCTTCTTCAGAGCCAATAGAGAATGTTATCGTGAGCTGCCTGTAGCCAGAATGAGCTCACCAGAGTCACACTGCTATCCTGCATGTCTGCTGCTTTTCCCTCTTGGCCATCAGCCACCCTTTACCAATAATCCCTGTCTCTTTCTCCCCTTGCCCAGTCCATACAACACAATCCTTACTCCAACTGAACAAGGAAGAAGGGAAGAAAGAGTAGGGTTTAATGTCCCTTAGACATCAAGGTCATTAGAGACTGAGCATATGCTTGGATTTTCTCAAAGACTGGGAAGAGAATTGGCTGTGCTCTTTCAAAGGAACCATCCCGGCATTTGAATGGAGCGATTCATGGAAATCACGGAAACCCTGCATCTGGATGGCCAGGTGTGATTTGCATCATTATCCTTCCCAATGTGGGCCCAGTGTTCTCACTACTGCGCCACCCCACTTGGTCACACAAATGAACTAAGCGACAGTGAAATGTAGTCAACTGGGACAATTTAGCCATGCAGGTTTGTACATGCATTCTATTAGCTCAAATAGAAGGAGAGAAGATTGAGAAGTTTAATATATCTCTGACAACTAGTCCTTATGGGTGGAGCACAAAATTGAAACAAGGAAGAATGGAGAAGGAAACCGGCTATGTCCTTCCACAGGAACCATACTGGCAGTTGTCTTAGGCAATTTAGAAAACTCACAGAAAACCTAAATATGGATGGCCAGAAGGAGCTTTGAACCGTAATTGTCCTGAATGTCAGCCAAATGTTCTAACCACCGCTCCACTTTAATTGATATATTAACTCTAAAGAAGCATGTGTCTGTAAGCTGGCAATGTTCTGTGTTGTTGCCTGTAGTCAATTCAGTATCTCAACCATACAATGAGTTACACTTTCTCCTTCCATTATTTACGAATTGCTGTAATTATTCCCATTGAAAGCTTGATATGTAATTATTAAACAGTCTTGTCTTATGAACATCATTGCTTGAATTTTAATATAATTAACAGTCAAAGATATAGTTTTACAGTTCTTGTATGTTGAGTTGTACAGTGTGAAATTACCATTTCTGTTATTTATATGGATTAATCTGCAACATGCTGCTAATAAAAGGAAAAAAATAAAAGAAAGCTTAAGGGTCATAATTTACTTCTATTCAACAATCAAGGATTTCTTATGTCCACGGGTGTTGTGAAATCTGAATCTTTGTCAGCTTCCTACTCAGTCAGTTAACAGAGTACAACTCATTAATAATGTCAAGCACTGCAACCTACCATTATTTCCTACTTTATGAGAAGCTTCTGGAAGATTTTTTAAATTTATTGTTTTAGTTCCAATTGAAATGTTATCTAATGATATCATACAATGTTCAACTTACCAAACAATTCAACTGTAAAGAAAAGAAGGAAAAATTACAGACAATAATATTGGAGGGAATATTTTCACCACCAACAGAGCACATACACTACTATATGCATTTTCCTTCTGAACTAAGCAAATTTTCTTTTTCTTCCACTAATTTTCATTGTATTTTCTAGAAGGTCTGAGCAGGGCACTGAAAAATTGCTGTAGTGTCAACTTGTCATAATTAGAGAGTTTTCCTATAAATATGATTGTCACTGGCAAACTTCACCACACAAAAGTCTAACAATCATAATAAATTGTTAAAAAACACAAAACAGCAATGGAGTTGGCATTCATCTCTCAGGCATAAATTCATGCCCAATACATGTAGCAGTCTGAATTTTCTATTTGCTTCTTCTGATTAACAGTTACTACTTAGATTTTTTTGTTTATTTAATGCTTTACCCTAAATGGAGCATAAAGTTTCAAACACCATATTATTATAATTTCAAGGATTTTTGGGTTGTATCTATTACATTAGGTCCTTTTGTAACCCACATTAAGTTTATAGATTTTGCCTACAAACAGCGCACTTATTTTTGTTCTTGCTTATCTTCTGATCTATAGGTTTCTTTTCCTTTGTTGACAATACAAACATCACTTATTCTTCTTCTTTAGGTTTCACAACTGGAGCTCTCAATCATGTACAATTCTGGGCATCTTCTTTCATCGCTTTATTTTCATCCTCTTCTAATGTAATCCTTAATTCCAATTCTTTTCCTACCTATTTCTCCCACTGCTTCCACTTTTCCTCTATAATTCTTCGTTGCAGACAATTTCTATGCAGTATGTGACCCATTCAAGATTTTTTCCTCTTTCTGACCACATCCAATAATTTTATTTCTTCCACTATTTTCTTCATTACGAAGTCTGTCAGTCCATTTCACCTTAAGTATTCTTCTCAACGGCCATGTTTCAGAACTTTCTAAATCTCTTTCTTCTTTCTTTTTAACTGTCTGTGATTCACTGCTATATACCACTACAATACATACATATCATTTAGTAAAATTATTTTCTCCATTCCACTGAAATTATTCTAGATGTTAGTAACTCCTTCGACTTTTTGAAAGCTCTCTTTGTTCTGTACAGCTTCCATTTCCATCTGGTTAAACTTCTCAGGTACAGAAAAGACTTTACTTTTTCTGTCTTTTGTCTTTCTAGCTATACAGAGCATCATAACTGTGATAACACTAATTCCCACGCAGCATATTTCCCAGCCAAGACTTTTTCCTCTTTCTGATCATGTCCAATAATCTTCTTTCTTCTGACATTTTCTTCATTACTAAGTCTGCCAGTCCACTTCACCTTAAGCATTCTTCTCAACAGCCACATTTCAGAACTTCCACAGAAATAAAACTGTATTTCTCTGGTATTCAAGTAATGTAAAAGCATGTAAATTAGCTCTTGCTCTTTTTATAAAACCGAATAAGTCTAAGAAATGGGCTATCAAGCACCCTGGCTTAATCTCAATAAGGCATATTTGTAATAATTAGAAAAATAATACAAACAATTTGGCTAGTTACCATTAGTTCTAACATGTTCAAGTTAACATAGTTATGTCAGTGTGTCTATGGACTGCCATCTAGCCTATAACATGTACCATGGGTTTTCAGAGTTGTAATGAGGAACTCACCTTTATAACTGGAGGAGGAACTTTAAATAGACGAGAATTTTCTGTGAAGTCCTCGAGACGTAATGTTGCTGACATGATTATCAATTTCAGAGAATTGCCTCTTTTGTTCCTCAAAGGCACAATTCGAGACAAAAGACCAATCAGTATATCAGTGTACACACTGCGTTCATGGGCTTCATCCAGAATGATTACAGAGTATTTTGTTAGCAGGAAATCCTAAACAGACAGGAAAAATTAGATAGGTTATACATAGGTTTTTAATACCCATATTAACTATCTACAGTGACACTCAAGAAAAAACAAAGGAAACAATAACACATTAAAAATTTTCTTTTCTTTTGTCTTTTAAGTGGATATTTACAAGCAGGTCTACAATTTTGGGCTTAATTTAAAATCAGACTTACCTAAAATAATAAGACACATAACAAAGAAATTCACTATGTGTTAAACCTTAACAATAAACAATTTAACTTTTCAGACATTTTTGTGCATGTTATAAAAAATGTGGAGACACATAATATTCCAGAATACATCTTAGTTAACAATGATTTTTTTGTACAAGTCATGTATTGTGTTATTCCCTGCTACCCTGATTTTCTCAGTACACCTAACATCCTGGCAATCTCAATAGACTTGCTCTAACAATTTATACTCCTACAATTTACCTTTAAAAGCCACCATGATTTGTTATCTTGTTCCACCACTGCCTGTACCGTTTTGCAAACAAATAATTACGATAAAGCAGTTAGCGTGGGTGATGCTTACATACATGTCCAAAGGAACTTTGCATCACAATTTGGAATAAGACAAGCACTGCACAATAGTACTTATCCTGGCAAGATACTTTCATGTAAAATGTCTCGCCTGTGCGGATGTCCAAATGAATGTTGCACTGTACTTCAGAATAACAAAGGCACTGCAAAATCGTATTTATCCGCCGATACTGGGCCAGTGACTTTTCAAGTGAAATGTCTTGCATGTACGGGAATATACATAATGGGTGTACGATTACAGGTTCTAGACATGTGGTAGACAACAAATGGAAGTTTGGGTCCGGCTATGAGTCTTGCTCAGGTAGCCTAATGGTAAGGCAACTGTCGGCGATGAGTGGGAAATCTGGGTCCAAGTACGGGTCCAACAAAAATTTTCATTGTCATCGTTCCATTATACAGTTGATAGTTGTCCATATTTGCAATTGCGAAATGAATTTAAGTTTTTTTGTAAGTGTAATTGCTATGTATTTAGTTGAATCGATAACATTTAAATTTGGATGACTGAATGCATAAACGAAACTGAGTGGAGGTTTTAGTAAGCATATGGACAACCTTACAGCTTTTATTGTTTAGGGTCAATCCGTACTTTTTGCAGTATATGGATACCTTGCCTAAACCATTTGCAATTTGTTGTGATTTTCTGACAGCTTTACTAGATGGTAAATGAAGGCATAATCTGAAAGAAAACTACAAGGGCTGCCCAAACTGACTCCTAAATTGTTTATATCGATTATGAACAGTAGAGGGACTATAGTAGTTCATTGAGGAACACCAGACAGCTCTTGTGTTTCACTTGAGGATTTCCCCTGAGTTGCTATGAACTATGATCATTCTGACAGGAAATCATGTTGCACAACTGTGATGATACTTCATAGACACACAATTTTATTAGAAGTTGTTTGAGGAACTGTGTCAAAAGCCTTCCAGAAATCTAGAAAATAGGAATCAACATGAGGTCTCCTACTGATATCACTTTGTGTGAATAAAGAGCCAGTTGTGTTACACAAGGACAATATTTTACAAATCCATTCTGGTAATGAGTCAATACATTGTTTTCTTCAATGTACTTCACAATGCTGGAACATGGTACACGTTTCAAAAACCTATTAGAAACAGATGTCAAAGATATGGATCTGTAATTCAGCAGATTACTTCTATTCCCTTTCTTGTTTGTTGGTGTGACCTCCGCAACTTTCCAGTCTTTAGGTACGGATCTTTTGTCGAGCAAGCGACTGTATGTGCATGCTAAATATGGAGATATTTCATCAGTGTATTTCGAAAGAAATGTATTTGGTATACAACCTGAATCAGAAGAATTGCCTTTATTACGTGACCACAGTTGCTTCACTACAATGAATGTGTCTACTTACAAATTATTCATGTTGGTAGCTGTTATTGGCTGAAATTCTGAAATATTTACATCTTGTTTTGTGGAGATATTTTCGAAAACCATGTTTCATAATTCCTTTAAAGGAACATTAGGGTTTAAGATTTCATCACTTACAAAATCATTAAGGACAAAGTGCAAGCTCAGGTTCTGGAACGATATTGGTGTTGTCCTTTCAAAGCAACTGGCACAGGACTTGTTTTAAGTGATTTAGAGAAACCATAGTAAACTTCAATCTGGGTGGCCAGATATGAACCTGAATCACAATCCTCTCGAATATTAGTCTTTTGTGTTACCACTGCATCACCTTTCACAATTACTGCATTTGATTTGTGATATAAGGCCGCAGCTTAAGGTGGATAGTACAACAAGATATTCAGAAATAGTCTATCAATTATACAGGGTACAAAAAGGTAAGGCCAAACTTTCAGGAAACATTCTTCACACACAAAGAAAGAAAATATGTTATGTGGACATGTGTCCGGAAACGCTTACTTTCCATGTTAGAGATCATTTTATTACTTCTCTTCAAATCACATTAATCATCAAATGGAAACACACAGCAACAGAACGTACCAGCGTGACTTCAAACACTTTGTTACAGGAAACGTTCAAAATGTCCTCCGTTAGCGAGGAGACATGCACCCACCCTCCGTCGCATGGAATCCCTGATGCAGCCCTGGAGAGTGGCGTATTGTATCACAGTCGTCCACAATACAAGCACGAAGAGTCTCTACATTTGGTACCGGGGCTGCGTAGACAAGAGCTTTCAAATGCCCCCATAAATGAAAGTCAAGAGAGTTGACGTCAGGAGAGCGTGTGGATGGATATGTGTGTGTGTGTGCAAGTGTATACCCGTCCTTTTTTCCCCGTAAGGTAAGTCTTTCCGCTCCCGGGATTGGAATGACTCCTTACCCTCTCCCTTAAAACCCACATCCTTTCGTCTTTCCCTTTCCTTCCCTCTTTCCTGATGAGGCAACAGTTTGTTGCGAAAGCTTGAATTTTGTGTGTATGTTTGTGTTTGTTTGTGTGTCTATCGACCTGCCAGCACTTTCATTTGGTAAGTCACATCATCTTTGTTTTTAGAAATATTTTTCCTACGTGGAATGTTTCCCTCTATTATAAATACAGTATTTTCTTGATACTGCTATTGACCTTCTTTCTTATACTCCTCACATCAGTGATGCCTTTCCCTTTCCATCGATCTCTTAGTTCCATGACATCAATGCACAACAGATTGTGCACAATACAATAAACTTGGTATGGCTGTGCATTTCATGAAACTGGAACTCTCACAAGACTTTAGCATTTTCAATTTGTGTAGTGTGTTGGTTGGTTGGTATTTTTACTAACAGTATCACATTTCCAGAATGAGATTTTCACTCTGCAGTGGAGTGTGTGCTGATATGAAACTTCCTGGGACCTTTGTCTTTCGCGGGCAAGTGCTCTACCATCTGAGTTACGCAAGCACGACTCATGCCCCGTCTTCACAGATTTACTTCCGCCAGTACCTCGTCTCCTACTTTCCATATTTCACAGAAGCTCTCCTGCGAACCTTGCAGAACTAGCAGTCCTGTAAGAAAGGATATTGCGGAGACATGACTTAGCCACAGCCTTGGGGATGTTTCCAGAATGAGATTTTCACTCTGCAGTGGAGTGTGCGCTGATATGAAACTTCCTGGCAGATTAAAACTGTGTGCTGGACCGAGACTCGAACTCGGGACCTTTGCCTTTCGCGGACAAGTGCTCTACCATCTGAGCTACCCAAGCACAACTCATGCCCCGTCCTCACAGATTTACTTCCTGCCCACAAAAGGCAAAGGTCCTGAGTTCAAGTCTCAGTCCGGCACACAGTTTTAATCTGCCAGGAAGTTTCAGTGTCACATTTCTTATATGTCTGTTCCACCCTAAACACCTTTTATAATGGCCTTTCTATTACTGTAACCATCAAGAAGGCTTTCTTGGAAGCAGAAGAGATTGCTTTACAGATTCTGATCTGAGACTCTTGGGGTGTCCACCTGAAGCCCTTTTTAGATAGTGGATGTTATTGTTCCCAGAATTTACGTCACCTCGTTATGAGCATTTTTCTTTTAAGAATTGAACACAAATAGCTTGGCAATTAAAAGTCAAATTATGAAGAACTTTGCTTAGCTGAGAATGTTTAATGCGGATGGAATTCAGAAGGTGTCCCCAATGTTGTACAAAAGATGTTGCTGTGCTAAAGCTTGAAAATCTTCTGGACACTGAATATTATGAACAAGCAATTTTTGGAATAATTTCATATTTGAGACTTGCACACTAAAAATTACATACACTTTGTATTTCTTTCAGGAGAACTCCGTCAGTCATGAACTTTATTTTTGTGTCTTTGGTAGTGTTCCCCTCAAACCTTATGAGATAAGAAACTTCTTTAGATGTTAAATTCATTTCCTCAGCAACACGAACTGACATTGAAATAGCTGCAACACGCCTGGGCTCCGTGACACCTATTATTTTTCCATTGCTGTAAACAAAAATATTTAATTTAGAATCCAGAAATAAATTCAGCTGAGGTGAAAGATTATCAATATTCACTTTAGTATTTTATTTTATCTCTGAATGTCTATTATAATACAAATAAAATAGATAATAATAAAATGTACTAGTGTATTATAGTATGAGATAACAGAACTCTTGAGTCCAGACAAACAAGTTCTTTGCAAGCCAGAGTTACAAACACCTGTCTATACTTTACTCAATGGAGACAGAGTCTCAAGTACATCATTAGATCTGGGAACACCTTGACAAACAGCTCCTAGTGGAACACCATGGTCAGAACTAGGAAACAATATGCCGTGTGACCTGTCTACTTCATCGTTTGGCTCAGCCCACAAAGCAAGCAACTGAGATCTGAACTCAACATACATCAAGAAGAGAGACAGAGAAGCTGTGTATAGAAGCTGTCAACACCTTCTTGGGGCAAGATAACATCAGCTTGTTTGCAAACTTCAAAATTTGATCATCAACTCTACCAAATGGCTTAAAAGATCACAAGAAATTAGTCATTACTTCAAAAGGAATGAATGACCTTTAAAACTGTATTTCACACTCTGAGAAATCAGGTCTTATTTACTCATCTCTCCTCTGCAAGACTCAAATCATTAAACGAGGTGCCATCTGAGTGATGACACAAGTTATGTCAATGCAAGCTCTTCCCCCCTCCCCTTTAAGAGCTACATTATTAATCAAATGAAACTATAGTGTTTCTGAGACTTTTTCAAGTCTGAAGTATCTACAACGTATATACACAGACTGAAGCAACAAATGAAAATTTGTATCAAGACAGGGATTTAAACCTGGGTATCCCGCTAACTAGGCAGATGTGCTAATGACTATGCCAACCTGTTACAGTGGCTTTACACAACTGCACAGACTTCCCTAATATGCCCCTTTCCTCAACCCAATTTCCCATTCACACCTCAGGCCACTTTGTATTCCCTGTAAACTCATACAGTATTGTAGAGGCTCTCCAACTGTATTGGAAAAACACCTCAGCATTGAACAAAATGGGGGATCGATCCTTCAATCAAATGAAACTATATGCTTCCAGAGACATTTTCAAATGTCAAATGTCTATGAAGTAAACATGCAGACTGAAGTGTAGAATGAAAATGATTAAATGAGGAGCTACATGACAGATGACCCAGTCAACGCACAGGCAGCCCACAGTAAACGATAAACACCTGACAAGTGTGCTTATTACTGAGGCTACAGAAAAACTGACAAGTGACAGTCTGGGCTACAAAAGACAATAAAATAAATAAAACTAAATGATAAGGAAGGCAATAAGAAAGAAGAAAATGGAAGGCCTGGGAAAGGGGCCCCAACTGAATGGAACTTTAATGCAAAGTGCTGTGGGGCCATAACACATGTTAGAGGAACAGCTTATAATTGCACAATTAAGAGAAGTATCTGGAATAAAAACCAACGGTGTTAATGAACAATGATGAATATGAGCAAGGAAACCAACGTATCTGTGAGGTACAATTCATTTGAAAGAAGAAATTGGTAGTACGGGAAACAGACAGCATGGCTGCTTTCAAATAAAAAAATCAAGAGGAGAAAATAAGGTCACTAAGTGTAAGAATGGATGAATACTGGACAAAGTAAAAGATCAAAAGAAAAGAAGCTGATCCCTATATGGTCCACAAATGACAAAAAAGAGAGAGAGAAGACAGAGCAATGGTTAACAAGAAATGATACATGTACAGTTGCTGAAGTGAAGGAAAGGTTGTTACATCAGTACTAGTACAATTAATACTAATAAAAAGTTGTTGATTAACTACAAATGATGGTGAAAGGAAGGAAGATTAGGGTTTAATGTCCCTTTTATGATAAGGTCATTATAGACACACAGAGAGAAAAAAATCTCAAACTGGGAGAGGAAATCAAACATGACGTTTCCTGCACGCCAGACATGAAGACTAAGACTGACTGCCAATGTGTTCTAAAAAATCCAAATGAAAATTATACTGAAAAAATATATTTGTGGGACAAAGATTAGGATGAGTGCATGATATGCAAAACTAAGGAAGACTATGGAACAGAAGTCACTAAATGAGTAAAAGCTGACTAATATACACTATTAACATATAGATGCCAGCAGCTAAGTTTGTGTGAGAGAGTAAATTCCTAGCACCAATGTCAACATGCAATTGTTATTGGATGGTATGAATTGAGTAATATGAGTGTGTTGTCTAGGAGTATGAAGGAAACCCAATGAAAATAAAATTAAAATAAACTTAAAGCAAATGAAATGCTGATATGAGATAAAAGAAGGGGATTGGGAGAAGTGTGTAATTCATTTTCTTCTTCTTTTGTTTCTGTTGACAGTATTGTCAATGCCCTAATCATCAACTCATCGATTGCCTCACTAAAATCTTCAAAAAATTGTGCATATTACTCCAATGTAAATATGTACTGAATACGAATGGCATGTAGTAGCTGCTGTCACAAACCCAACTGAGCACGTTTTGGACCAGCTGAAACTTGCAGTTGGTCACCACAGGAACATTCCTCACACACTGTGTGATCTCTGGATGGCTGACAGTGAAGAGTGGGTCTGGCTTGATCAGTAACATTTTGACCACTTTAAGGACAGCATCCCCAAAAGAAACCAGGCATATCCCAATGCACAGAGCGGAGCAACACAATATTAAGCCCGTATTACAAGATGCGCTTAAACCGTAGACCTATGCAACAGCTCCCCAAGCATGCATATCTGTAACTACAAGGTCGGTTCACGTAGACCTATTACACCATCCACGTGAGATATACCTGGCACGCATGCGCAGTAGACAGTGATAACGCGCGAAATGCAAACAGAACTGTCTGATCTCTTGTAAAGTCATTTGTTCTACACACGAAACACAAAGGGGACCATGTGAAATATTGGAACATCATCGGTTTGAATTATTTATGTGACTCAAGGTTCCTATTTCATAAGAAAATGTTTACCATTATTTATTAAGTAACTGTTATTCTCTCATGTACGTTACTACTGTTCTGAATTACAAATTCAACATTTAGTTTTATATTATGACACTTGGTTACACAGGGATAAGTATTTATACAGCATTTTGCACATGGAGGACCCACTTGTTTTTGGAGCTACTGCTCTGGTAGTGACAATAAATCTTTGGATTAGGGCAGAACGATGACAAAAACAAAAAGCCAGACATTGTTGAGTTTGATCCTGGCTGAAAAAATGGGAGAAGTCAGATATAGTGGAAATTAGCAAAGTTCGGTGGCAGGAGGAACAAGACTTTCGGTCAGGTGAATACAGGGTTATAAATACAAAATCAAATAGGGGTAATGCAGGAGTAGGTTTAATAATGAATAAAAAAAAAGGAGTGTGGGTAAGCTACTACAAACAGCATAGCGAATGCCTTATTGTGGCCAAGATAGACACAGAGCCCACGCTTACTACAGTAATACAAGTTTATATGCCAACTAGCTCTGCAGATGATGAAGAAATTGAAGAAATACATGATGAGATAAAAGAAATTATTCAGATAGTGAAGGGAGACGAAAATTTAATAGTCATGGGTGACTGGAATTCGATAGTAGGAAAAGGAAGAGAAGGAAACGTAGTACGTGAATATGGATTGGGGGTAAGAAATCATAGAGGAAGCCACCTGGTAGAATTTTGCAAAGAGCATAACTTAATCATAGCTAAGACTTGGTTCAAGAATCAGAAAAGAAGGTTGTATACATGGAAGAAGCCTGGAGATACTGGAAGGTGTCAGATACATTATATAATGGTCAGACAGACATTTAGGAACCAGATTTTAAATTGTAAGACATTTCCAGGGGCAGATGTGGACTCTGACCACAATCTATTGGTTATGAACAGTAGATTAAAACTGAAGAAACTGCAAAAATGTGGGAATTTAAGGAGATGGGACCTGTATAAACTGACTAAACCAGAGGTTGTACAGCGTTTCAGGGAGAGCATAAGGGAACAATTGATAAGAATGGGGGAAAGAAATATGGTAGAAGAAGAATGGGTAGCTTTGAGGGATGAAGTAGTGAAGGCAGCAGAGTATCGAGCAGGTAAACAGACAAGGGCTAGTAGAAATCCTTGGGTAACAGAAGAAATATTGAATTTAATTTATGAAAGGAGAAAATATAAAAACGCAGTAAATGAAGCAGGCAAAAAGGAATACAAACATCTCAAAAATGAGATCGACAGGAAGTGCAAAATGGCTAAGCAGGGATGGCTAGAGGACAAATGTAAGGATGTAGAGGCCTATCTCACTAGGGGTAAGATAGATACTGCCTACAGGAAAATTAAAGAGACCTTTGGAGATAAGAGAACCACTTGTATGAACATCAAGAGCTCAGATGGAAACCCAGTTCTAAGCAATGAAGGGAAAGCAGAAAGGTGGAAGTAGTATATAGAGGGTCTATACAAGGGCGATGTACTTGAGGGCAATATTATGGAAATGGAAGAGGATGTAGATGAAGATGAAATGGGAGATATGATACTGCGTGAAGAGTTTGACAGAGCACTGAAAGACCTAAGTCGAAAGAAGGCCCTGGGAGTAGACAAGATTCCATTAGAACTACTAACAGCCTTGGCAGAGCCAGTCCTGACAAAACTCTACCATCTGGTGAGTAAAATGTTTGAGACAGGCGAAATACCCTCAGACTTCAAGAAGAATATAATAATTCCAATCCCAAAGAAAGCAGGTGTTGACAGATGTGAAAATTACTGAACTATCAGTTTAACAAGTCACGGCTGCAAAATACTAACGCGAATTCTTTACAGACGAATGGAAAAACTGGTATTGGATTCTGTAAAAATATTGGAACACATAAGGCAATACTGACCCTACGACTTATCTTAGAAGATAGATTAAGGAAAGGCAAACCTACATTTCTAGCATTTGTAGACTTAGAGAAAGCTTTTGACAATGTTGACTGGAATACTCTCTTTCAAATTCTGAAGGTGGCAGGGGTAAAATACAGGGAGCGAAAGGCTATTTACAATTTGTACAGAAACCAGATGGCAGTTACAAGAGTTGAGGGGCATGAAAGGGAAGAAGTGGTCGGGAAGGGAGTGAGACAGGGTTGTAGCCTATCGCTGGTGTTATTCACTCTGTACATTGAGCAAGCAGTAAAGGAAACAAAAGAAAAATTTGAGGTAGGTATTAAAATCCATGGGAGAAGAAATAAAAACTTTGAGGTTTGCCGATGACATTGTAATTCTGTCAGAGTTAGCAAAGGACTTGGAAGAGCAGTTGAATGGAATGGACAGTGTCGTGAAAGGAGGACATAAGATGAACATCAACAAAAGCAAAACGAGGATAATGGAATGTAGTCGAGTTAACTCGGGTGATGCTGAGGGAATTAGATTAGGGAATGAGACACTTAAAGTAGTAAAGAAGTTTTGCTATTTGGGGAGCAAAATACTGATGATGGTCGAAGTAGAGAGGATATAAAATGTAGACTGGCAATGGCAAGGAAAGTGTTTCTGAAGAAGAGAAATTTGTTAACATCGAGTATAGATTAAGTGTCAGGAAGTGGTTTCTGAAAGTATTTAAGTGTCAGGAAGTGGTTTCTGAAAGTATTTGTATGGAGTGTAGCCGTGTATGGAAGTGAAACATGGACGATAAATAGTTTGGACAAGAAGAGAATAGAAGCTTTCGAAATGTGGTGCTACAGAAGAATGCTGAAGATTAGATAGGTAGATCACATAACTAATGAGGAGGTATTGAATAGAACTGGGGAGAAGAGGAGTTCGTGGCACAACTTGACTAGAAGAAGGGATCGGTTGGTACGACATGTTCTGAGGCATCGAGGGATCACCAATTTAGTATTGGGGGGTAGCATGGGGGGTAAAAATCGTAGAGGGAGACCAAGAGATGAATACACTAAGCAGATTCAGAAGGATGTAGGCTGCAGTACGTGCTAGGAAATGAAGCAGCTTGCACAGGATAGAGTACCATGGAGAGCTGCATCAAACCAGTCTCAGGACAGAAGACCACCACCACCACCACCACCACCACCACCACCACAACAACAACAACAACAACTTTAGCTATTCATTTAATCTTACTACAATGCTGACTTCCTCCACTAAATTTCTGCATTCGCTGTTGAAGTTTTTTGCTCCAGGGGGAAACCATAAAATGTCGTAAGCACTGATTGTGCAACATGCATTCCTTCTTCATTTTCTAAGTCTAAGGAGCTGAACTTCCTTACATACACACTGAAATATGAGAACTATTCAGAAAGCAGGAAATGTTTTGGCATTAAAAAAAACTAAGTACAAGAAATACATTTTATTACATACATCTGAAAGAGCGACTGACATACTACTTTTCCACATAATCACCAAACACATTGAGGGATTTATCATAGCAGTGGACAAGCTTTGAAAGACCTTCATAGTAAAATTCTGCCGCATGAGACTTCAGCCGCCTGGTGTTCCGCATTGTCATCAAAGTGCTGCGTTGCAAGGCAGTTCTTCATCTTGGGAAACAAGTGGAAGTCACTTGGGGCAATATCGGGGCTGTAGGGTGGATGAGGGAAAATTTCCCATTTGAATGAATTAAGGAGTTCTTTAGTGAGGTTTAATCTAAATCTACATCTACATCTATATCTACATCTACATCAACATCTACACTCCGCAAGCCACCCAACGGTGTGTGGCGGAGGGCACTTTCCTGTTCCACTCGCGTATAGTTCGCGGGAAGAACGACTGCTGGAAAGCCTCCGTGCGCGCTCGAATCTCTCTAATTTTACATTCGTGATCTCCCCGGGAGGTATAAGTAGGTGGAAGCAATATATTCGATACCTCATTCAGAAACGCACCCTCTCGAAACCTGGACAGCAAGCTACATCGCGATGCAGAGTGCCTCTCTTGCAGAGTCTGTCACTTGAGTTTGCTAAACATCTCCGTAACGCTATCACGCTTACCAAATAACCCTGTGAAGAAACGCGCCACTCTTCTTTGCATCTTCTCTATCTCCTCTGTCAACCCGACCTGGTACGGATCCCACACTGATGAGCAATACTCAAGTATAGGTCGAACGAGTGTTTGGTAAGCCACCTCCTTTGTTGATGGACTAAATTTTCTAAGGACTCTCCCAATGAATCTCAACCTGGCACCTGCCTTACCAACAATTAATTTTATATGATCATTCCACTTCCAATTGTCCCGCGCGCATACTCCCAGATATTTTACAGAAGTAACTGCTATCATATAATCATACAATAAAGGATCCTTCTTTCTATGCATTCACAATACATTACGTTTGCCTATGTTAAGTGTCAGTTGCCACTCCCTGCACCAAGTACCTATCCGCTGCAGATCTTCCTGCATTTCTCTGCAATTTTCTAATGCTGCAACTTCTCTGTATACTACAGCATCATCCGCGAAAAGCCGCATGGAACTTCCGACACTATCTACTAGGTCATTTATATATATTGTGAAAAGCAATGGTCCCATAACACTCCCCTGTGGCACGCCAGAGGTTACTTTAACGTCTGTAGACGTCTCCCCATTGATAACAACATGCTGTGTTCTGTTTGCTAAAAACTCTTCAATCCTGCCACATAGCTGGTCTGGTATTCCGTAGGCTCTCACTTTGTTTATCAAGCGACAGTGCGGAACTGTATCAAATGCCTTCTGTAAGTCAAGGAAAATGCATCTACCTGGGAGCCTGTATCTAATATTTTCTGGGTCTCATGAACAAATAAAGTGAGTTGGGTCTCACAAGATCGCTGTTTCTGGAATACATGTTGATTCCTACAGAGTTCATCCTGGGTTTCCAGAAATGACATGATATGCGAGCAAAAAACATGTTCTAAAATTCTACAACAGATTTATGTCAGAGATATAGGTCTATAGTTTTGCGCATCTGCTCGACGACCCTTCTTGAAAACTGAACTTACCTGTGCTCTTTTACAATCATTTGGAACCTTCCGTTCCTCTAGAGACTTGCGGTACACGGCTGTTAGAAGGGGGGCAAGGTCTTTCGCGTACTCTGTGTAGAATCAAATTGGTATCCTGTCAGGTCCAGCGGACTTTCTTCTGTTGAGTGATTTCAGTTGCTTTTCTATTTCTTGGACACTTATTTCGATGTCAGCCATTTTTTTGTTCGTGCGAGGATTTAGAGAAGGAACTGCAGTGGGGTCTTCCTCTGTGAAACAGCTTTGGAAAAAGGCATTTAGTATTTCAGCTTTACACGTGTCATCCTCTGTTTCAATGCATCATCATCCCAGAGTGTCTGGATATGATGTTTCGAGCCACTTACTGATTTAACATAAGAGCAGAATGAACTTCCTAGGATTTTCTGTCAAGTGGGTACATAGAATTTTACTTTCGAATTCACTGAACGGTTCACACATAGCCCTCCTTGGGCTAACTTTGACATCGTTTAGCTTCTGTTTGTCTGAAAGGTTTTGGCTGCGTTTAAACTTGCAGTGAAGCTCTCTTTGCTTTCGCAGTAGTTTCCTAACTTTGTTGTTGAACCACGGTGGGTTTTTCCCGTCCCTCCGAACGTACCTGTCTAAAACGCATTTTACGATTGTCTTGAACTTTTTCCATAAACACTCAACATTGTCAGTGTCGGAACAGAAATTTTCATTTTGATCTGTTAGGCAGTCTGAAATCTGTCTTCTATTACTCTTGCTGAACAGATAAACCTTCCTCCCTTTTTTTATATTCCTATTTACTTCCATATTCAGGGATGCTGCAACAGCATTATGATCACTGATTCCCTGTTTTGCATTCAAAGAGTCGAAAAGTTCGGGTCTGTTTGTTATCAGTAGGTCCAAGATGTTATCACCACAAGTCGGTTCTCTGTTTAATCGCTCGAGGTAATTTTTGGGTAGTGCACTCAGTATAATGTCACTCGATGCTCTGTTCCTACCACCTGTCCTAAACATCTGAGTGTCCCAGTCCATAGCTGGTAAATTGAAATCTCCACCTACGACTATAACATGCTGAGAAAATTTATGTGAAATATATTCCAGATTTTCTCTCAGTTGTTCTGCCACTAATGCTGCTGAGTCGGGAGGTCGGTAAAAGGAGCCAATTATTAATCTAGCTCGGTTGTTGAGTGTAACCTCCACCCATAATAATTCACAGGAACTATCCACTTCTACTTCACTACACGATAAACTACTACTAACAGCGACAAACACGCCACCACCGGTTGCATGCAATCTATCATTTCTAAACACCGTCTGTGCCTTTGTAAAAATTTCGGCGGAATTTATCTCTGGCTTCAGCTAGCTTTCCGTACCTATAACGATTTCAGCTTCGGTGCTTTCTATCAACGCTTGAAGTTCCGGTAATTTACCAACGCAGCTTCGACAGTTTACAATTACGATACCGATTGCTGCTTGGTCCCCACATGTCCTGACTTTGCCCCGCACCCTTTGAGGCTGTTGCCCTTTCTGTACTTGCCCAAGGCCATCTAACCTAAAAAAACCGCCCAGTCCATGCCGCACAACCCCTGCTACCCGTGTAGCCGCCTGGTGTGTACAGTGGACTCCTGACCTATCCAGCGGAACCTGAAACCCCACCACCCTATGGCACAAGTCGAGGAATCTGCAGCCCACACAGTCGCAGAACTGTCTCAGCCTCTGATTCAGACCCTCCACTCGGCTCTGTACCAAAGGTCCGCAGTCAGTCCTGTCGACGATGCTGCACATGGTGAGCTCCGCTTTCATCCCGCTAGCGAGACTGGCAGTCTTCACCAAATCAGATAGCTGCCGGAAGCCAGAGAGGATTTCCTCTGATCCATAGCGACACACATCATTGGTGCAGACATGAGCGACCACCTGCAGATGGGTGCACACTGTACCCTTCATGGCATCCGGAAGGACCCTTTCTACATCTGGAATGACTCCCCCCGGTATGCACATGGAGTGCACACTGGTTTTCTTCCCCTCTCTTGCTGCCATATCCCTAACGGTCCCCATTACGCGCTTGATGTTGGAGCTCCCAACTACCAGCAAGCCCACCCTCTGCGACTGCCCGGATCTTGCAGACTGAGGGGCAACCTCTGGAACAGGACAAGCAGCCATGTCCGGCCGAAGATCAGTATCAGCTGGAGACAGAGCCTGAAACCGGTTCGTCAGACAAACTGGAGAGGCCTTCCGTTCAGCCCTCCGGAATGTCTTTCGCCCCCTGCCACACCTCGAGATGACCTCCCATTCTACCACAGGTGAGGGGTCAGCCTCAATGTGGGCATTATCCCGGGCAGCCAGAGCTGTAGTCCGATCAGAGGATGCGTGGGACGAGCTGGCCGTCCCCGACAAACCTCCATCCGCACCCTCACAGTGATGCCCATTGGCAACAGCTTCAAGCTGTGTGACCGAAGCCAACACTGCCTGAAGCTGGGAGCAAAGGGATGCCAACTCAGCCTGCATCCGAACACAGCAGTCGCAGTCCCTATCCATGCTAAATACTGTTGTGCAAAGAATGTCTGAACTAATCTACAGAGAACACAAACAATTCGACACAAAATTTAAACGGTTATTAAAATACAAGATTGCCTAGTAAATGCAGTAATGCTGCTACTTGCGCACTGCAAACACACTGTTCGGCGGCAGAAGGAGACTACGCGATTTTACACTATTCAGGTACTAAAACGCGATGCTGCAACTCTCAAATACTATAATATGGCCGAAATTTATGAATTAAACAATGCAAGTACCCAAAAACCCACAAAGAAATTAAGAATTAAACTATGTAACAAATAAGTGAGCTAAGAGTATACGACTTGTTGCTAGCAGCTGCTTATCCAACGGCAGCAGCGAGGTCAGGCATTGTCATGCAAAAACAAAACTTAGAACGGCAGCTTTCGTCGGCGTTTGTTTTGAACTGCTCTTCTACGGCTGTGCAAAGTTTAACAGTACCGGGAAGAATTTATGGTTGCTCCACATTCGAGAACATCAATAAGAAGCATACCTTGCCTATACCAAAACACTGTCGCCATCAACTTCCTTGCTGACAAGGTTTGCAAACATTTTCTTGGTTTTTGGGAGGGAATTTGTGTGCCCCCACTCCACGGACTATAATTTTGTATCGCAATTGACCTGTTTCACTCAAGTCTCATCATCGGTTACGATTTGATCCAGTAATGAATCACCATGTTTGTGGTAGGCCTCCAGAAATGTCAACGTTGCCCCCATTCGCTGTTCTTTATGGTGTTCTGTATCGTGCACAAAATTTGTGGTAGCCTAGCTTTTGAGTGACAATTTCAAACAACAAAGCCCGCAAAACTTGTGGAAAAGAAAGAAAAAGCTCCATTATTGTGAAGTGACGGTTTTCATGAATCGTTTCATCAACTTTAGCGAAAAGATTGTCAGTCACAATGCTTGGGCGTCCACTCTTCTCTTCTTCACGAACATTGGTTCAGCCACTTTTAAACCCAATGCACCGTTTCCGGATGGAACAGTCACTCATTATGTTGTTTCCGTACAATTCGCACAGTTCACGATAAATTTCTGTAGGTTTTAGGTTTTTTGTCAACAAAAACCATATCACAAACCGCACCTCACAACTGGCAGGATATTTGACTGCAGCGCACATTTCAAATTTGAATACTGAAAACACCAGATGCACAGAGACGTTCTCACTGTCATGGATGGATGTCGACTGAGCTGCCAAGCACACACATACCAAAATATATGTGATCGGCGCGCGTCTAGCGGCATCAGACGGAAACGTTCCCTACTTTCTGAATAGCCGTCGTATGTTTCAATAAATGAAAGGTCTTAGTATCATTTTTGTGCAACTTGTTAACCATGTGCCCAAAAGTTGAATGATATGAATAAACAATTTGATTAATGAAGAATGTAAAGCACTGGTTGTTAATACATGTGAGGAAGTTAAAAATTGGGTATACTATTTTTAAGGACATTAATTGTATCGAAAAGGAAACTCGCATGAGAAAACTATAAAATTATGAGACAGGATTGTTGGCGAAATTTTTAGTACAGCCAATAGCCATGTCCACCTTCATCTCCCCTCATTCTCATTCTCATAACAAGTAGATCCCTCTCTCGTCCAGTGGTCTGAAAGATCTGTTCTTTGCTTTTAACCTTCTCTGCCCTATCACCTTCTCCCAAGTTACGAAAGCTGGGATTGTTTTATATGTGTCTACGAGCAGATCTATACATTTTAGATCCTTAATGTAAGCACTGGCCAGCAGTACTGCCTCATAATTTTTTTGGTATAGTACTTTCCATTATTGCAATGGCTTTTTTCCCTGGTAACACAGCTGCCCAAGAGAATTGATAATTTCTAATGTATAATAATATTTATGAAGTAATAAATTTTTTGGTTCCAAACCTTAAAAAAATCTGTTTCATTTTCTTGTTGGTGCCAGTGATATCCACATTTACATCCATACTCTATAAACCATTATGACGTGCATGGCAAAGTGTCTTCACATTGTACCAGTTATCATGGTATTTTCCTATTCCATTCACATTAGTCTAACCTTATCTTCATGATATCTGCAGATAATGTATTGTAGTACTGCATATTCCTAGCTTTGTCACTTTAAGTTGATTCTGGCAAGTTACTAAGCAGGTTTTCACAGGATAATTTGAGTCTACGTTCAAGTGTTAGCCAATTAACTTTTTTCAGCATGTCTGTGATGCTCTCCTGTGGGTCAAACAAATTTGTGGGCATTCGTACTTCTCTTCTTTGTAAACATTTAGTATTGAATGTTAGTACTATTTGGTACGCGTCCCGCACACTTGAGCAACACGAGTCCCATGAGTGTTTTGTAGCAATCTGCTATGCAGACTGATTCCATTTCTCTAGTATTCTACCAATGAAATAATCTACTTTACCTGTAACTCCGCTTATGCGATTGTCCCTTATCATATTCCTGCAAACTGGTAAGCCCAGGTATTTGTAAGAGTTGACTGATCCCAAGTGTAGTCCACCGATATTGTCTCCATAGAACACGTTTTTTTTTTTTTTTTTTTTTTTTTTTTTTCCCCCCCCCCCCCCCCCCCCCCCCCATATATGAGCATTTAAAGCAAGTTGCCAATCTTTCCACCACTTTGAAATCTTTTCAAGATCTGATTAAATTGCTTTTTGGAAGAGAATAAATATTGCACTTACGTAACTGCTTTGGCCCACATATTTTAGGTATCTTGTGAGAAAATGTGTGAGTGGAATTTCACATCATTGATGTTTCTGGTGGAACACATGCTGTCCGATACAAATTGTACTTAAGAAAAGGCAGTATTTCTTAAAAATATGTAAAAGCTGTGTTGGAAACATATAGTGCATGGACATGGCTCCCAAGTCACCACTGATTGGTAGAACTGTTGTGAACGTGTACCGTCAGTTCTAGGTACTACAGGAAAGAAAACAGAATCAAACAAACAACAGATTTCTAGATGGTGATTACATAAAGAATGCCATAGTGTAATTCCAAGCATGATTCTGTAAGGGGTGTTTATGTTTCAAGAATCAAGGTGGTGGCAGTGAGTTTGCAATGATTCTAACAATCTTCCTAATCAATGAGCACAGAGTAATGCTAATCATGTAAGCATAGAGTGTCTGAGAATCTCTCATGTTTTCATACGAGTAATCCAGTTTATTGATCATTTTTGTTCTATCCTAGTTAGTAGATGGGGATGATTTATTGTAAAAAAAATTAGCATTCATTAAGATGACACAAACATAAAGTCTTTCACAACCAGTTGTCTCAGCTGGGGGAAAAAAAACAACCAAAGGAACACAAATGTTTTTGTAGACCAGGGAAAGTAAAAAATTCATTGCAGCAGATATACTTTTCTGTCAGGAAACCATGAACTGATAAGTTTTCAGTGTGGTGACAAGATCGGCAATTTGCTTTAACTGCTCTGAAATGTAAAATTCTACACTTCCAAGATGAAAAAAAAAGTAGAATCCTATGATTACAATACCAGTGAGTCACATTTGCAATTGGGTAACTAATGCCAATACCTGTGTGTATAAATCTACAGGAACACAAAATGGATTGATCACATAGGCTGTTGTAGGTAATGCAGGTGGCGACTGCAGTTCATACATAGAATACTATGGAAATGCAATCAGTCTACAACGCACATTGCATACAAAACAGCTGTGGAACTCATCCTAGAATACCGATCAAAACTGTGGGACTTTTACCAAATAAGACTACAAGGCAACATTGAAGCTACATTAATATGAGCAAATAAGGGCTGTAAGAAGTTTGATCTGAGATTTTTACCTCAAATTCCACCATCATACCTTAGCGAAAGGTCTTGCTAAGAACCTGTGAAAATTCTGGTCCTACATAAGATTGCTAGAAAGGATTCTACACAGTAACTTGTTGACGCAGTCTTGTGTGACCATAGAACACAGCAAACGGAAAGCTGATGTTTTAAATTTCGCATTTAAGAAGTCATTAACTGAGAAGGATCGTACAAATAAATCATTGTTTGACCACTGCACGGACTCCCATATGAAAGACATAGTAACAGGCATCCCTGGTGTAGAGAAGCAACTGAGAGTACTGAAAACAAACAAGTCACCAACTCTAGATGTAATCCCAATTCAGTTTTACACAGAGTGCTCCACAGCATTGGACCACTACTTAGCTTGCGTTTATCACAAACCTCTTACCTAGCACAAACTCCCAAGTGACTGCAAAAAAGTGCGGGTTACTCCCATGTGTCAGAAGGGTAAAAGAATGGCTCCACATAATTACAGGCCAATATCTTTAACATTGGTTTGCTGCATAATTCTTGAACATATTCTGAGTTTGAATATAATTAATTTCCTCGAGGTGGAAAAGCTTCTGTACACAAATCAGCAAACATTTAGAAAGCATCACTCACGCAAAACTCAGCTTGCCCTTTTCTCACGACATCCTGCAAACCACAGACGGAGAGCAACAGGCAGATTCTACATTCCTAGGTTTTCGGAAAGTATTTGACATGGTACCCCACTACAGACTATTAATGAAGGTATGAGTATATGGAGTAGGTTCCCAGGTAAGCAAGTGGCTTGAAGACATTTTTAGTAATAGAACCCAGTATGTCGTTTTCAATGGCACCTGTCTGTCAGAGACAAGGGCATTATCAAGTGTTACAGGACTACAGTTATTCTCTATATAGGTAAGGGTGACTACCAGTTTACAGTTGTTTGCTGATGACACTGTGGTGTACAGGAAAGTGTCATCACTGAGTATCTGTAGGAGGATACGTGATGATTTGACAGGATTTCTAGTTGATGTGATGGACATCAGAATTTTATAAATATAGAAAAATGCAAGATAATGTGGATGAGTAGGAATAACAATTCTGTAACATTTGAATACATTATTAGTAGCGAGCAGCTTGACACGGTCACATCAATTGAGTATCTACATGTAATACTGCAAAGCAATATGAAATAAATGACCACTTAAAGATGGTAGTAAGGAAGGTGAGTGGTCGACTTCACTTTATTGGGAGAATTTTAGGAAAGTTTATATCATCCATACAGGAGATTGCATATAGAACACTAATATGACCCATTCTCGAGTACTGCTCAAGTGTGTGGGATCTTCAATATCTTGGATTAAAGGAAGACATTGAAGTAATTCACAGGCATGCTGCTTGATTTCTTACCATTAGGTTCAATCAACAACAAATATTACGGAGATGCTTTGTGAACTCAAATGGGAATCCCCGGAAGGAAGACAACGTTCTTTTCACAAGGCACTACTGAGAAAATTTATACAA
The DNA here is from genome assembly GCF_021461395.2 of Schistocerca americana. NCBI lineage: Eukaryota > Metazoa > Arthropoda > Insecta > Orthoptera > Acrididae > Schistocerca > Schistocerca americana. Next base: position 388,813,740 of record NC_060126.1, on the reverse strand, counting down.
TGGCATTTGACGCTGAGTGCGGAATGATTCTACTGCTGACAATGTACGTTTCACATAAGGACCATAAAGATATGACAAGACAAATTAGGGCTCGTAAAGTGACATATACACTGTTGCTTTTCTAACACTGCATTTGTGAGTGGAACGGGAAAGGAAATGACTATTAGTGGTACAAGGCGCTCTCCGCCATGCACCATTCAGTAGCTTGCAGGGTATGTATGTAGTTGTAGATGCAGATGTAGAAGGACAGCACAAATGGTCGCAAGTGTGACTGACCTGTCGGTGAGTGTTAAAACAACTAAACTGGCAGATGCTTGAAGACAGATGCAAACTATTCCGTGAAAGCCTACTCAGAAAGTTTCTAGAACCAACTATTAAGTGCCAAATATAGGAATAAACTGCTCTCTATATGTCTCTCCCATAGGTACTGAAATGACAAAGTTAGATTAAAGACAGCACACAAAGAGGTAATACGGCAATCATTCTTCCTGTGCTCCATACATCAGTGGAACAGGAAAAAGCCCTAATAACTGGTAGAACCAGGAGTATTGCCCACCATGCAATTTACAGTGGTTTGGAGAGAATAGATGTAAATGAATTAATGAGAATGACACTTGCCTGAAGGTTTATACATTGATACAGTGGACTGATTTTCATCTTAATGCCTTGGATATGCACCAATTGAGACACAAGTACAACATACTTATAAACACATTGAAAATGTCTTCATACAGAAAGATTAATTCCTACACAAGAGATAACATGTAATTTCTTGAGTCTTGTTTAGTGTTTCTTAGCATAACTCATTCCAATCACATAACTGGGTGCCAGCTGAATGAACTAAAACTCAATGAGATGTTCTGATTAACTTATACAATGTAACATGATTGTTGGAGACCAGTTCATAATTTAACAAATGATTTAAAACAAGAGTGTTTCTATTCGTGAGTCTATTTCATCACACATCAGTAGAGCACTGTATTAATAAATTCCTTTGGTCCCCCCCCCAGCCACACACACACACACACACACACACACACACACACACACACAAACAACATCATGAAATAATCAATGAGTAAAGGCAAGCATTCACACACAGGTGGATGATGCGTAGCACACACAAACATAAAACAGCAGACAGACACAAATCATCTTCGAGCTAACACTCTTTTACTAGTATAAGTACACACTTTTGCAGAGCCAAGTACTTAATAAACTGACCCCAATGTAAGGAGTACTGCTATATCTGACGTTATGAGTAATTCAGTCATTTTGCAAAAAAGGTGCGTAGGATTAGTTCTGCAATTTGTGGTTGAAACAGTACCATCTTTGTTAATCAATAGCCCTTATGGAGGAACATATTGAATGAACATAAATTAAAAGGATTCTATGATCAGTGATTACCTGTTTAATTAACAAATAATCACAAGATACCAATGGTTACCTCAGTATGAACGCGAAATGGACCTACCTATTAATGCAACACTCCATCACTCCAGGCACTGTTAGGGATTTGTGTCAACACGCTGAAGAGGCAATGAAACAAAGTAATTTGACTAGCACTGTTGTTATTTCAAAGAAACATTTTCCATTTTGCAACTGAATAACTTTAATATCTGAAAATTATAACAGAGATGTGTTCATATTAGGAACACAGTCAGGTTTATTTGATAATGAATTATCTTCTCTATGTAAAGCTCCAATACTTAAGTCTGATAGCCACAAAATTAATTAAAATAACTGAAAAAAAACTTTACAGCAAGCATATATGAGTGGCTATGAGTGGACGTGTTTGTGAATTGTGTGTGCACCTATTTATATTTACACTAGAAAAAGAACAGTAGCTTGACAGCCAGTGCCACCTCTCTACTGTTAAATTATTCTATGTGCCACGCATCATTCTTCTGCATATGAATGATTATCTCAATTAATTTTTATGTCTTGTTTCCATTTTGGTGTACCTGTTATTGTACAACTTGTGAAGTTCATTAACTTTAAAGGCTTACTTGGCATATCCTGCCTCATACAGGAACTGAGGCACTTGAGTTGTTTTTCCACTACCAGTTTCACCTGCGAGTACAACCACAGGATTTTCATTAATAGCTTCCATTATTGCCTGTTCCTCTGCTAGAATTGGAAGCTTAAGTCTACTTTCCTGCATTTCAGCAGTTCTGTGAACAGGAACAAAAACAGCTGGCTGACATGGTTTCTTTCTGGTCGGTTCTGCACTCTTCACAACAGTACCACTATCAGATTGGCTGTTAACTGTAGGAACATTTTCACATTTATGGGGTGCATCAACAGGCGGCACTCTGTTAGTCACACTTTTTGTGGGGCTATTTTCTGATGACTTTAACACACAATCCCTTAAATTCTCAGTTTTAGTCATGTTATCCATTTCAACAGATATATTATCTACTTTTGACTTTACAGCAACACCTGAAGAAGAGTTACTGGCTGCCTCTTCGTGTTCAGTCTCGTTTCCACTACTGCTAACACTTTCAGCCTCACTATCACTATCATCACTGCCATCCGAGTCCTGAAAAATTAACAGTGTAAATAGCATTCATGTGTGCAAACTGGAAACTGAATACATTATACATTGTATGTTGTACTACTTGAAAAATACAAGTACTAACTATGGAATGTAAACACATCAAAAAAAGTTTTGCATCAGCCTGGTTCTCAGAACTCCTGAAGATAGGTGTTGACTGTGGATATTGTATCACAGGCCACAGTCCCTTTGACTGTTCAGAGATGTCACTAAACCTGCCAAAAGATGTAAACAATCATGTGTGAGCAACACCTATTAGACGGAGGGGGTCTGACAACTAATCAGTTCCAATGATTTAACCAGGAAGGAGGTACACGGCTCGTGTTGTCTGTAGTTCAACCATCCCTAGACAGTCAATACCGCAGTTTGATGGCGTCCGCATCATTATTTTGTGGCAGGAAGGGCTCTCAACAAGGGAATCGTCCAGGCGTCTCAGAGCGAACCGAAGTGATGTTGTTTGGACATGGAGGAGATACAGACAGACAGGAACTGTCAATGACATGCCTCACTAAGGCCGCCCAAGGGCTACTACTGCAGTGGATGACCGCTACCTATGGATTACAGCTCGCAGGAACTCTGACAGCAATGCGACCATGGTGAATAATGATTTTTGTGCAGCCACAGGGCGTCGTGTTACGACTCAAACTGTGCGCAATAGGCTGCATGATGTGCAACTTCACTCCCAACGTCCACAGTGAGGTCCAGCTTTGCAGCCACGACACCATGCAGCATGGTACAGAAGGGCTCAACAACATGCCAAATGGACTGCACAGGATTGGCACCATGTCCTCTTCACTGATAAGTGTCACACATGCCTTCAACAAGACAATCATCGGAGACATGTTTGGAGACAACCTGGTCAGGCTGAATGCCTTAGACAAACCGTTTAGCAAGTGCAGCAAGGTGGAGGTTCCCTTTGTTTTGGGGTGGCATTATGTAGGGCTGACGTATGCTGCTGGTAGTCATGGAAGGTGCCGTAATGGCTGTACAATATGTGAATGCCATCCTCCGACCAATAGTGGAACCACGTCAGCAGCATATTGTTGAGGTATTCATCTTCATGGACGACAATTCGCACCCCCATCGTGTACATCTCGTGAATGACTTTCTTCAGGATAACAACATCGCTCAACTAGAGTGGCCAGCATGTTCTCCACACATGAGCCCTATCAAACATGCCTGGGATAGATTGAAAAGGGTTGTTTATGGATAACGTGGCCCGCAAACCACTCTGAGGGATCTATGCTGAATCGCCATTGAGGAGTTGGACAATCTGGACCAACACTGCCTTGATGAACTTGTGGATAGTATGCCACGACGAATACAGGCATGCATCAATGCAAGAGGACGTGCTATTGGGTATTAGAGGTACCGGTGTGTACAGAAATCTGGTCCACCACCTCTGAAGGTCTCACTGTATGGTGGTACAACATGCAATGTGTGGTTTTCATGAGCAATAAAAAGGGCGGAAATGATGTTTATGTTGATCTCTATTCCAATTTTCTGTACAGGTTCCAGACCTCTTGGAAGAATGGTGATGCAAAGCTTCTTTTGATGTGTGTAATAACATTGAACAAAACTATTCATAATAAATAAAGTAGATAGAACCTTTAGCATTGACAGTTTGAAGATCATGAAGTATAAAAATGTATGTACTTTTTGCTGTAAAAAATTTGCAGATATTAGTCTCTAGTTGAAATGGAGGTGCCTTGTTAGAAGAAACCACCTGCAGAATATTTTCAGTTCAACTCTCTGAAAGGTAGGAAGCTTTCAGTCTCATATTCGGCATCATGTACAGACACATTGGTAGCCTACACACAGTAGAGTTTTCTTTCATTGGCATTTGAGCTACCTGTGACTCATTTCATTCTGACATGTGATCACACATGACATACATTGATAAACATAACTGGACAAATACACTGCCCCTAACTGGGGGTTGCCAAAGCAACAAAATAATTCTAAGGTTTCACATCTGTCAAAGATGCCTTTCAAAATAGTAAACAACTGGAAACACAACTTTAAACATCTCCAGCTCTGATTCATTAATTTATCTATTCAAATATTAGGAGCTTGATGCTAAAGTTCATTTCATTAAGTAGTAAGTTAACACCAGATCTAATTACATTATTTTTGAAGAATAAAACACATTAAATCAGTAGGATTATCACAATATAAATATATTTTACGCATTGTAGAACAGTTAGTACCAGCTGAATGCAACACAGTAGTAATGACAGATTCATGGTCTTCATCCTTTTTGATTACTTTATATTATTAGTTATACTTACTCCAAGGCACTTTTTCAATGCTTGTTTGCAAGATGTTCCATATTTGTAAATAAATGATTTAGTACAAGATATTAAAACCATTATTAATCATATACTGTAATAAAAGACAGTTTAAGGTACATAATTTCCTTAACACTTGTACAGGGTACATTTTAAAAAAATCACAACTTCGAAAATATTAGAGAATCTGGCTTGGTTGTAAAATGTTTACATCTACATCTACACAGATACTCGGCAGGCCACCATGTGTGGGGTGGAGGGTATCCTGTACCACTGCTTGTTATTTCCCCTCCTGTTCCACTCGCAACTAGAGTGAGGGAAAAACGACTTCTGTACGGAAAAAAAAAAAATGGTTCAAATGGCTCTGAGCACTATGGGACTTAACATCTATGATCATCAGTCCCCTAGAACTTAGAACTACTTAAACCTAACTAACCTAAGGACATCACACAATACCCAGTCATCACGTCTGTACGGAAGTACAGTACCTTATCTTCATGGTCAGTACATGCAATGTATGTTGGCGGCAGTAAAATCATTCAGCAGTCAGCTTCAAATACCAGTTCTCTAAATTTTCTCAATAGTGTTTCTCGAAAAGAACATTGCCTCCACTGCAGAGGTTCTCATTTGGGTTCCCGTGGCATCTCCATAACACTGACATGTTGTTCGAACCTACCAGCAACAAATCTAGCCACCCACCTGTGAATTGCTCTTGAAGATTTTTTGCTTTGTGCTTGTTGCTGATTTGGCCTTGAGTACATCAAAATAATGGCAGATGAGGAGAAGGCACAATGTGTCATCTGGTATGCAGAATCCAAATTTGTTACAACAGTGTTGCAGAATTATTGACACCAGTGCGGGAAGGCACGACCAGCGAAAAAAAGCATAATGAAGTAGTTCAAGAATGTTTTAAGAGGCAGGCAGTGTCAAAGACCTTCATTGAAATGGATGTCCCCTGTATCTCATACACATGTTGACAGACTGCAAGGTGCATTTCAATGCAGGCCCCAGAAGTCAGTTCATCGTCCCCACATGAATAGCACGAAGCAAGATCAAAGTTATGCCTTTTAGTGTACAAAGTGCAAATGGTCCAAGCATTTCATCCAAACAGTCACCTTTAGTGTAATGCATTTATATGTTCCATGCTGACCAGCATGGACTCTAACAATGATTACCTGAAAAATAGCTTGGTTTTAGATGAAGCAACGCATTTCTGGACATGTTAATCACCACATCATCAGGATTTGGTGCTCTGAAAACCAACATATCGCCCATGAACACATCTGTAATATTCAAAAGCTTAATGTTTGACATGGCCTAATGCACAGTGTAGTGATAGGCCTACTTGCCTCACAGAGAAAACCATAACACAATAGGTTTACCAGGACATGCTACTGCAGATCAAAGAGCTACAGTCATCCATCATCTTCCTGGATAATGGTGTACATCCAGATTTTTTGAAAATGTGGGATGTACTGAAACACACATTTCCCAAAAGGTGGATCGGTCATGGTAGTCCCATTGCATGGTCCCCATGCTCTCCCAATGCCATGCCACTACACTTCTTTTTGTGACGTTGCACCAAAAATCGTATGGGCACAACACTAATCAATGTCTCTGCTACCTTTCGCACAGGAACTAATGAAGCAACCAGTATTGTTGAAGATTCATTGCTGATGCATACATGGACGGAACTTGAATATCTCCTTGATGTAATACAAGTGATGAATGAGACACACTTTGAAATTTTGGCATAACAGAAAAATACTATGAGAGCTGCTAACAGTTTCTAAACTGCACTTTTTGAATGGTAATGGGACTTTACTGGCACCCTGTATCTCCCCTTGTACGTTAGACTTTCTTTAATTTAAAGACTCTTGTAAATTCATTTGGCGCTTTTACATTCTCATATAAAAGTTGCTGCTTATCACTATTTCCTCCAAATTGATGATTTTCCTTTGTCCAATGCAACTATACTTTCTAACAAAGCAATGTTAATGGCATACATTAATATCCACAAATTTCTTACAATATTTTATTAATTCCGCCCTACAGTAGATGTCGTTACATGTATGTAACATAAGGTTTCTATGGATTCGATTGGTATTCAACCTGTGCTAGTGCTCCAACGCCCATTGCTATGCACTTGTACAAGCCATGCATCACATTCTAGGAGGAATAATTGGAACTGCTGTAAAAATATCACCTTTGGCTATGTTTGTAATGTCTTAGGTACACCAGTGCAGAAGTTGGTTGCCCTTATGCCGTGCAGGGCATGCAAGATCCTTTGTTTGTGTGGATAATGTGTTTTTATTCAGTACATATTAAATATTATCCCTATAATTAAGAACCAGAGGGCAAATTACTTGATTTCTTTTGGTTCTGTCTATTGAAATATACATGAAATGTAGAAATGAACTACATTACACAATTGTAATATGCAGATCTCTGTGACATTTAGATATTTCTTTTAGTTTCTGTTAATGATTAATGACATTCTTGATGTTCTCATTGATCTCAATGCATTGGTTTCTCTGAACTTGATGACAATAATGTTAACAATTTTTGTAACAGCACAGAAACTTCCTCTAGTGCAGAGGTGTTGCAAGAGTCAGCTGTTCAGTAAAACATGATGATGATCTAGCTAGAAGATGCAGAGCTGCATTACACTGATGGTTACTTTAGTCCAGAAACTCATCCATTTGTGCAACTTCTGGCAGATAACCCTCAAGAAGTGCTCTCCCACTTGCAGTAATTCAGTACCCAGAAATTGGACACAAGTATTGACATTATCACCACTGAGCCAGGGCAGCTTTTAGGTGTGTTTTCAAATGGCTTGGCAAAAATACCTGATGTGTACTGTTATTGGGAAAAAAATATGGCATGTGATCTGGTTTCTGATACAGTGACACGAAACTACTTTCAGAAACTAGTTCTCTGTTGCATTTCCAGGGCCATCTTACTGCTACCGAACTGACAAAGAAGGAAGATAAGCAACATGAAGTGTCCTTGCTTGTGTTGGTTATTCACCAGGAACAACATGAAGCATATCTGTGTGGCTTGTAGTGCACAAACTTTGAACCTAAGAAGACAGAAGGATTCAATCTGTCTGAGTCATAATTCTTTGAGGAAGCTTAAAGAAACCATCCTCGGAGCGATGCTAGTTATTTTTGAAGGTTACAACCCAGTTTTGATCGAATTTTCTCATGTTGAGAAATGAGAAGGAGCAATTTAGTTTTACTTTGTAAAAACCCTTCTACAGCCAAGATTGTATAAATATTTCCTTATTTTTGACAACCGGTTTTGACACACTTGGCTGTCATCTTCTGGTTTTCAAAAACTTTTGTTACAAAACATGTTCATCATGAGTTGACACCTCATGTCAAGTTGTCATATTAGCGGATAAGTTGTAGCACTTTATGTAAAGATCTGTCAGAAATAAATCAAACAATCCAAAAGCACCCTGTGCACATGGCCATGTTCACATACTTAGTGCTCACAGATGATTGTTAAGTCTTAAAAATCACAATATACAGTAAAATGTACCACAGCACATCTATTTTGATAGCTTGACATGTTCCACTTGCTGATGATTCACCTTAGACAGTGTACATGGTGCCATATACACATATCTGCAAATATTAGCTTGACATGTTCCATTGTTTGATGATTTACCATAGATGGTGTATATGATACTATTTACACCCACTAAGGTGAATCATCATCGGATGGAACATGTCATGCTAACATAAACAGATGTGTTATTATATATTTCATTGTATATTGTAATTTTTAAGGCTTAACAATCATCTGTGAATGGTACATATATGGATGTGGCCATGTGCATTAGTTGTTTCTTGACTATAAATGTTGTATCTATGACAAGCCTTTGCATAATGTGCTACATTTTATCAACTAATATGAGAACTTGGTATGAGATTTCAATTCACAATGAACATTTTTTGTAAGAAAAAACTTTTAACGAGCAGTTAATGAAATCAAAGTGTGTCGAAACTGGTTCTTGAAAATGAAGTATTTATGCGATCTTGCTTGTGGAAGGATCCAATTTTGCTTTTTGGGATTGCTGTAGCAAAAACTTCTGACATACTCAAGCTAGATACAACTTTAATACCAAATTTTATGAAAATTTAAATGTACTGTAAGGCTGTTGTACACATTCCTAATGTCTTCATTAATTATAGCAATGTGCAAAGGTTAAAACTTACTTCCAAACCAACAACATTTGGGTTGTTGCTACACGTTTTACTCTTTTCCTCTTCAGCACTTGCTAAAAGTCGCCTCCTCTTTGCGCTGCCACTAATGCTGTTCAAAACAGTACCATTTTCCACATTCAGCCGCTCTGTATTCTTCTTTGTGCTGCTCCCAGACTCTGACAAGTGACGTTTTAGACCTTCTGTCTGTATTTTTGTAATGGATGTCAGCTGATTAAGAACTTCAGGTGAAGCTTGTACTTTAGATAAGGCTTCCAGTAAGTTGGCACGCTACAAAGAAATATTAATATACTACAGCAAAATCCATAAAAAGCCATAACACGCAGTGTATAGCATGTCATCTTAATCAAGAAAGTATTTTAACATTATTTAATACTAATGAACTGCAGTACTGTTATAATTCTCATAATGGAATGAAAGTATTCCATTAACGAGATACTGATTTTCTTTGTATGGCTGTCATTACATGTGCTTTTACTAAATGAGATGGAAATATTGAACCCACTGGTATCACCTATCTCCTTTAACCCATGACATCAAAACGGCAAACAGAAATCAGTCATTGAAATACAATATGTGTAAAACGCATGCCATAAGAAGAATTATAGCTGATCTCATGAAATCATATTCACTGGCTTCACTAGCTCTCAACCAAATTGTCACCTTTTAACCAACTAAAGTGCACATATGGTGAACCAGGCTCTTCCGCAGCGTGCTGCTGTTGGCATTCTGTATGAAAAAAATACATTGTGCTGTTTTCTAGATGGGCCTGACAACCAACAAGCTGTCTGTCCACGTAAATGGACAGAAGGTTTATTCTGTTTCCATTTGTTGTCGCCAACTGGGAGATAGCATGTGGTAGCCAACGAGAAATGCTGAACCTAATGATTTCTTTGGGTGAAATGGAAAGTCATTTGTTTTTGATACTGAGGGTGAGAAAAAAACTAGTCATGCTGAAGACTGACCTGTAGTGTAGCCTAAGGTCCAGGTTAGGTTGGAATGTGACAATTTGATTATGGGAAGCCAACAGATCTCAACATGAAACTACGACTGCTGTCACAGACTGATACGTAATGTAGCATGAGACAGATGTTCATCACTGTGACAACCTACTTATGGATCTTATTTCCATTTTTGCTGAAAGTTCTACCAATGTGGTTACAATTTAAAATAAAAAAACAGCTTACTTTATTTATGAATCATAGGTAATTACAAACGAGCATTCTGACTGGCTACCAGCAACTGACTCATGATTTGTACTGTTCACTTCCCATCATTCAGTGGATGAATAGTTACCAACAGCAGCACACAACAAGAAAACCATGTATACTGTAAGTGTTCTTTTACCACGAGTCCTCTTATGCAATAAAGGATGAACATATTCTAGGGTAAAATGTCTACATGGTACTTACTGTTAACAAGCTTTATACATTCTATAAAAGTGTGGATAAAATGCAACAGGTAAATTTTATTAGTGGAATAATAACTTTATATATCAAAACTTCCTGGCAGATTAAAACTGTGTGCTGGTCTGGGATTCGAACATGGGGCAAGTGTGGGCAAGTGCTGTACTGACTGAGCTACCCAAACACAACTCACAACCCATCCTCACTGCTTCATTTCCACCAGTACCTCATCCCCTACCTATCAAACTTCGCAGAAGTTCTCCTGAAGAACTTGTGGGACTAGCACTCCTGGCAGAAGGGATACTGTGCAGACATGGCTTAGGCACAGCCTGGGTAGTTGTACCAGTATGACTGAGGAGGTGATATACATGTGAAAGTAAAGCTGTTAGGACAGGTCGTGAGTCACGCTCAGGTAATTCAGTTGGTAGAGAACTTGCCTGTGAAAGGCAAAGGTCCCAGGTTTGAGCCCCGGTCTGGCACATGTTTTAATCTGCCAGGAAGTTTGATATCAGTGCAAACACACAGCTGGGTGAAGATTCATTTTGGAACCTTACATATCACTTATGATACAATTTGTGAAGTGTACCTGTATAAAAACTTATTAAAATGACTTTGTCCAGTTTTACTTGGATTTTTTATTTTCTGTGGTAAAATTGTCCTTGAAGGTAGAAAGTCTGTACCTGGTGCTGGGCACTAGAAGCTGCATAAATGATGCTTACATGACAGTAGAATTAAATCTGGTCAGCTCGTGTCTTGCGCAGCATGCGCTTTTGCAATACAAAAAAAGAGAAGATTCAATTTCTGTACATATATACAATATGTTGACCAGAGTTAAACTGTGCAATGGTCATCACTATTTGTAGACAACAAACTTATATTTGCCAGGATTCAATAAAAATTCACTGGAGTCTGTTCATTACTAATTAAGTTGCTGAGCAAAGAATAAATATTACACATGAATTTCAGAATGTAAAAGATCTTAAAAAATATTTGTGACGGAGCTAAATTATGCTACTGTATAATCATGTGAATAGTGAAAAGCATCATATGGCTACAAGTGTATGTGCTCTCAAACTACGGATATGAGTCAATAGTACAAGGTGTTCCACTCAAACCTCCCTGATTTCAAGACCCAGGGAAAAGAAAGAAAAAAAGGGGGAAAAACAGTAGATATGACAATGAAAAATACACCACACTGTAGAGCTTCTCAAAGAAGCATGAAGAACATCGAGTCTATATTCAATTTCTTGCCAAGTTTTTTGTAACATTTCCTCTAGTATTATTGCAATCGCATTAGTGATACGACGTTGCAACGTAGGAATATCATCCACTTTGGTCGCATACACGCGGTCCTTCACGAGTACCCACATGAAGAAATCAAGCGGTGTAATGTGGGTGAACATAGTGGCCAGGCGATGGGTCCTCTGTGTCCTATCCAATGACTGGGAAATTTCCTATCCAGAAACTTGCGAACAGCCATTGGACAATGCAGCGGAACTCCATCTTGTTGAGAAACTATGTTGGGTTGCAAGTCTCATATCCGAGGGTACACAAATGCTCCAACACATTCACTGTTTGTTCAGCAAAAAAGACTTGTCCAACAATCCTGTCATGCATTAGCCTGCACCAGACATTTACTTTAGGGTTATCACGAACATGTTCAATGACAATGTGCGCATTTTGCGAACCACAAATCTGAACATTATGCCTATTAACCCTTCCTGATATATGAAAGGATGCCTCATCTGAGAATAAACATCTTTCCAGGAAGCTGGCATCCATATCAATACGCTGCAGCATATCTGCAGCAAATTGCTGTCGGCGCGGTTTAGCATTCGGTGTCAGATGTTGCAGAATTTGCACTTTGTAAGCACACATACGCAGACGCTGGCGAACTACACGATCCAATGTTGGTTGAAGTACACCAAGTTGCCTAGATGCTTGATGAATTGACTTACATGGGCTTCTGAGAAACATTTGTCTGATGTCCTCCACTGTCTCTTCTGAAACTCTGTAACGTGCATTGCCAGAATGTTTCAGAACACTTCCTATGGCCAGAAACTTCCTATACCATTCCTTAATTGTTTTCACATCATGTGGATCACATTCATATAAATGAATATAATTTCTTTGACAGTAATCAGTGATTTGGTTTCTGCAAACCACACTACTGCTTGCACGCGCTGCTGCGGAGTGCCATTTTCACTTCATGCGACCATGCTGCACTCTGGCGACGATACTTGGCACTTCTGATGCGGGAATATAAATTCTTTAAGATTCTCTACAATGTGGTGCACTTTTCATTGTTGTATCTACTTTGGTTTTTTCCTCATGGGACCGTGAAATCAGGGAGGTTCGAGTGGGACACCCTGTATTATGAGGATATATTGCTAATCATTGTATGGAGGAAGCGTTGAATCACAGAGATGCACAATTAAAAAACTACCACACATTTAAGCTTTTGGTTAGATGGCCTTCTTCTGAAGCAGAAAACACACACAGACTCACACAAGTATACATGACCACTGTCTCTGTCTGCTGTGGGCAGACTGAGGACTGCAACTGTGCCTAATGGGGGAAGCAATCTCTGCCAAAGCAAAGTTACTAAACAAAGCCTTCCGAAATGTCTTCACAAAAAATGACCAAGTAAATATCCCAGAATTCGAATCAAGAACAGCTCCCAACATGAGCACTGTAGAAGTAAATAGCCTCAGAGTAGTGAAGCACCTTAAATTACTTAATAAAAGCAAGTCATCTGTTCCAGACTTTATACCAATTAGGTTCCTTTCAGAGTATGTTGATGCAATGGCTCCATACTTAACAATCATATACAAACATTTGCTAAACGAAAGACCCGTACCCAAGGACTGGAAAGCTGCACAAGTCACACCAATATTCAAGAGAGGTAGTAGGAGTAATCCACTAAATTTCAGGCCCATATCATTGATGTCAAAATGTAACAGGATTTTGGAACACATATTGTGCTGACACATTATGAATTACCTTGAAGAAAATGGTCTACTAACACACAGTCACCATGGATTTAGAAAACATCGTTCTTGTGAAACACAACTAGTTCTTTAGTCACATGAAATACAGAGAGCTATTGACAAGGGATTTCAGATTGATTCCGTATTTCTGGATTTCCAGAAGGCTTCTGACACTGTACCACACAAGTGGCTTGTAGTGAAATTGCTTGCTTATGGAACATTGTCTCAGTTATGTGACAGGATTTGTGATTTCCTGTCAGAGAGGTCACACCCTTTGTAGTAATTGAGGGAGTGTCATCAAGTAATACAGAAGTGATTTCTGGCGTTCCCCCAGCTAGTGTTATGGGCCCTTTGCTGTTACTCATCCATATAACTGATTTAGGGGACAATCTGAGCAGACATCTTAGGTTATTTGCAGATAATGCTGTTGTTTATCGACTAGTAAAGTCGTCAGAAGATCGAAATGAATTTAGAGAAGATATCTTTATAGTTAAAACTTGGCAATTGACCACAAATAACGAAAAATGTGATGTCATCCACACGAGTGCCAAAAGAAATCAGTTAAACTTCAGTTGCACAATAAATCACTTAAATCTAAGGACCATAAATTCAACTAAATACCTAAGCATTACAATCATGAACAACCTAAAATGGAAGGAACACACAGAAAATGTTGTGAGGAAGGCTAACCAAGGACCATATTTTATTGGCAGGACACTTAGAAAGTACAAGAGATCTAATAGAGAGACTGCCTACACTACACTTGTCCGTCCTCTTTTACAATACTGCTGTGCAGTGCGGGATCCTTACCAGCTAAGATTGTCAGAGTACTTCAGTTCAAAGAAGGGCAGCACATTTTAGATTATCGTGAAATGGGGAAGGGAGTGTCACTGAAATGATACAGGATATGGGGAGAACATCATTAAAACAAAGGCATTTTTAACTGCAGCGAAATCTTCTCACAAAATTTCAATCACCAACTTTCTCCTCTGAATGCGAAAATATTTTGTTGATGCCGACCTACATAGGGAGAAATGATCACCATAATAAAATAAGGGAAATCAGAGCTCACACCAAAAGACATAGGAACTTGTTCTTTCTGCTTGCTGCACAAGATTGGAATAATAGAGAATTATTGTGAAGGTGTTTCAATGAACCTCTGCCAGGCACTTAAATGTGATTTGCAGAGTACCAATGTAGATGCAGACCACTGACAACACCTCCCTCTAAACTAACATCATTAATACCCATGGTCGTGCCGCTATTGAACATTACCTTTTCAAATGCGTGACTGACTCCAAACCTACAAGCTCCTTCCAATCATAATGACCAACTATATCCTCACCCACAATTATTCTCCTTAGTCATCAAGACCAATTATATTCTCACCCACAATTATTCTCCTTCGAAGGCATCACTTACAAACAAACCTTTGATGCAGCAATGGGCACCCACATGGCACCATCCTACACCAGCCTATTCATGGGCCAGCTGGGGGAATCCTTCCTAACCACTCACAAGCTCAAACTCCTCAGCTGATTTAGATTCATTGATGACATCTTTATGATCTGGACTGAGGCTGAGGACACCCTATACACATTCCTACAGAATCTCAACAACTTCTCCCACACTTGTTTCACCTGGTCCTCCTCAACCTAGCATGCTCCCTTCCTCAATGTTGACCTCCACAGGGTAGCTACATCAGTACCTCTGTCCGTATCCAACCTACCAGCTGCCCCATTACCTCCACTTTGACAGCAGCCACCCATTCCATACCAAGAAGTCCCACCCCTTAAACCAAGTCATTCACAGTCGTCGCATCCGTAGTGTCGAGCAGCCCTCTCTAAATACACCAAGGGTATAACTGAGGCCACTACAGAACATAATTATCCTCCCAACCTTGTATAGAAATACGTCTCCTGTGCATTTTCTCTCCAATCACCTCCCACATAACCACCTTCTGGCCATGCAGGAGCACTCCTGTCATGACTCAGTACCATCAAAACTGGAGTAACCAAATCATATTCTCCATGAGGGCTTTGTTGTGCCCACTATTGCCCATTATTGTTCCCACCCCTCACACAGTGGTATTCCACTGCCCACCGAATGTATGCAATATCCTTGGCCCACTCCTGCTCCAAATCCCTTGCCTCAGGGCTCATATCCTTGCAACAGACCTTGATGCAAGGCCTGTCCCATACACCCTCTCACTGTCACCTACTCCACAGTCTAGTCACAGGCCTCTCCCATCTCATCAAAGGTGTGGCTACCTGTGAAAGCAGCCATGTGACAATAAAAAAAGGTGCAACCAATGGGCTGATTTCTACACGAGCATGACAACTAACAAGATGTTTCTCCACATGAATGGCCACCAACGAACTATGGCCGTGAGATAACTGGACCATCCAGTTGCTGAACATACTGCCCAATGCAATGTGCTTCACTTCAATTACTACTTGACAGCCCGTGCAACCTGAATCCTTCCTATCGACAGCAGCTTCCGAATTACGCAGGGGTGAACTCTCCCTGCAATATATTCTGTGTTTCTCTCACCCCTGGCCTCAACCTTTGCTAGTCCCTGTCCTTCACCTATCTACCCACTGCCCTGTTCCCACTCCAACACTACATAGCCTTCTATTCCATCAACACATCCACTAAAAAAAAAAAAAAAAAAAAGAGGAGGTCATTTTCCCCTTCTTTACTTCTCCCCCACCCCTCGCCCCTCTAATCTCCTGATTAGTTGCAGAGCAGCCCAGCTCCGGCAGGCAGAGACAGTGGTTATGTGTGCGAGAGCCTAATTTGCGTGAATCTGTGTATGTTGTCTATTTCATAAATAGGCCTTCTGGCCAAAAGCTTATGCGTTTAATAGCCTTTTTGTTGTGCCTGTCTGCAACTCAGCTTTTCTGCTATAAGGAAGTTAAATTAATCTAGAAGAAGGTAGCTTACAAAATTATTTCACCTCTTCTTTAATATTATTCATCAGTTTCAGGCGTTTACAGTGTAGGATTAATGGTGGAGGTTCAAATAAATGCTGCACACTTCATCACTGGCTCATTCAGAAGCCATTTAATCAGTTTTTACGTTCTGCTGAAAACACCAGAGACAGTAATTCTCATTGGCTCTTTAATACTATCATCCAATTGGCTATGACCAATGTCAATGAATTCCCACATCTGCACATAATACATGGGCTGCCGATACCATAAGTACACTTAAGCTGTTTTTAAAGGTTCTGGAGACAATTTGATATTAGCCTTGAAGTTCAAGAACTACAATGCTGTACTTGTCTTTGATATTAATTTTTGTGTCACTACTTAATACAAATACCGGTAGTATATCATCTGTATATTCCACCGGTCCCATTGTGTTACTAGTGCCAAGCAACTTCTGTGATGTGGGCTTAGCAACAGTTGCCCTTTTCTGTCCATAATTCATGACTGTAATGCAAGAGATACGAAGGGGAGAGGATATGGAGATGATGATTAAGATACATGAATACCCTTTTGGCAGGTATAAATGTAGATGATTCTTCAAGGTACATAAAGAATTCTGCAACTTAGTGAAAGTTACACAAGCCTAATGATTTCCTCTCCTGCCCACCCCACTGCATTTTTCATAGTTTATGCACAACATAAGTATATAAAATGCATCAAAGTAATTGTTGGAGGTAGTTTATACACCCCAGGCTACAGTAAATATTAGTCTGGTACCACAACCAAGATTTTGATAGGGAACACTATCATACTCAGATCACTGACTCTAACAATCTTCCATCCAGTAATTACAATTCTTTCTCAAAGTACTTTAATAGCTAACATCTGTCGAATAACTTGAAGAAATATGTGCTGCAAACTTTTGTATAAAGTTTTTAAATTTAAATGGAGGGCTTTATTGTGAATTTTTCCACACCAGAAACTGAATAGTGGGAAATAAAAATTAAATGAGAAGAACATTTACATATTTTTGCTTGGGATTACTAAGAAATTTATGTTTTAAATAAAATACTACAACACAACTTACATTTTCTTTCTTTTTCTTCTGTTCTACAATTTTTTCTAGTCGTTTCCTCTGTTTTTTTGAAAGTATCCTTGTAATTGTAACATGTTCTCTTTTTTTTCTCGTCTTTCTCTTTTGGGAGGGTATAACCAAAGCATTGCACTGATCATAATTATCTTCTCGGATACCTTTTATATCGACATTTATCTAAAAGCAGAAAGGAAAAAAATTTGCGTGAGTGTAACAATAGAAAACACGACATCATGTAAGTGGTCATCAAGAAACGTGACACAGCTGTCACACAATAAATGAAACAAATGAATATATAATAATATTTCTTACATAGCTACAGGTCCTACAAGTAAAACAACATGGGGTGTATCAACAATTAGAGAGGGAGTTAAAAGAGTGTCAGTAACGGAAATTTTACCAACTTAATGAAACCTGAGGGCACCATATTGCTAGCACACTGTTACTTGGCTCTTCTGTGATCGGTGGAAGTTGGACGACTTCGTGTTACTCCAGAATGTTCACGCTTACTGCCAGTCTTAGCTATGTAACAGTATTGTGTGCCATAACAGTAAGTAGCTGTTGTGAATATAGAGTTGATCCATGTATGGTGTTGTGCATAGTGATTGTTAATATCATGCACAGAAATGAGCGAAGAGGATCCGGTCTTTCTAGCGACACGTCAACAACTTTTGTGTCACTTCTGTGATACATTAGGCTGATGACCATGTAGTTTGGACCTTTTCTCTCCAAACCAACCTATCTGTGACACATTAATTTAATATATGTTCATTTCTTTTATAATCTATAAACTCATTGCTCTGGAAGGAGAAGACAGGGCTTGTCTCAGCAGCCAAGTAAAAGTGTATGATTAATAGTTAACACATGGAACAGAAATTGCTAACATATGTAACAACAATTTCATAGATCCTGTACACAATTTGAATTGTGAAAGAAATACGTATCCTAGAACACTTGGGCAACTACCTCTCTCAACATTCCAGGAACCAGCGACAAAACGAACTCATAAAATTAATCCAGAAACTATAATCCAAGGAGTCTGCAGGAGATGAAATATCAAGTTATCTAATAAGGTATGTGAATGAAGAGATAACCAAACATCTCTTGGATATACCAAGCTGCTCATTCAGAGAAGCACAAGGTGTACAACTTTGCTTCCGCCGTTTTTTTCCCATTTGAGGTTTTAGTGAAACAAATTGGTTACACTTGTATCACTCAAAGTATTTTCCATCGTTGGCAACTACTTTTTCCTATCTTTCAGGCAGTGTACAAATCCTGTGTCGAAAAAATTGTTCATCTTTTGAAGCGATCCATTTTCAATCAAATTTGTGACTTCTTCATGAGATCAAAAGTGTTGGTCAGCCAGGCCACATGCCATTGATCTAAACAGGTGATAGTCAGAGGGAGCAATGTCTGGAGAATATGGCGGGTGGGATAGGACTTCCTATTTTAACATTTCCAAATATGTTTTGACCTCTTTTGCAATGTGGGGTCGAGCATTGTCATGCTGCAAAATCACTTTATTGTGCCTCTCACTGTATTGCGGCCGTTTGTCTTTTAGTGTTCTGCTCAAATGCATTAATTGCGTTCTATAACGAGCACCTGTGATTGTTTCACTTGGTTTTAACACCTCATAGTACACGATGAAAAGCTAGTCCCACCAAATGCAGAGCATGATCTTGGAGCTGTGAATATTCGGTTTGGCCGTTGATATGGAAGCATGGAAGGGATATCCCCATGATGTTTTGCATTTAGGGTTATTGTAATGAACCCATTTTTTGTCCCCGGGCACAATGGGTTGGGTTGTTTGGGGAGGAGACCAGACAGCGAGGTCATGGGTCTCATTGGATTAGGGAAGGACGGGAAGGAAGTCGGCCATGCCCTTTCAAAGGAATCATCCCGGCATTTGCCTGGAGCGATTTAGGGAAATCACGGAAAACCTAAATCAGGATGGCCGGACGCGGGATTGAACTGTCGTCCTCCCGAATGCGAGCCGGTCACAATGCAATGCATAAATCCTTTCCATTTTTGCCTCTGAAGCAACTGCTCACAAACACACAAACCCTTTTCAACGTCTCTTGGTTTCAGCTCACACGGGACCACGAGTTCCTTCTTTCTGAATCATGCCCATAGCCTTTTGAAATGGCTTGCTGTGTTACTTCCACTAATCGTGGCAATTCTTCTTGAGTTTGACACGAGTCTTCACTCAGCAATGTCTCCAAATTTTGCATCTTCGAAAACATTCTCTCTTCACCACCATGCCGGTCCACAACGTTAAAATCACCTTTCTTGAAGCGTTGAAACCACTCATGACATGTTCTTTCACTAATAGCACCCTTACCATATGCACTTGAGAGCATTCGATGAGACTCAGCTGCTGTTTTCTTCATATTGAAACAAAACAGTAACACCTCCCTCAAATGATGAGAATTAGGCTCATAAACTGACATTTTTAATCCAAAACAGTTTTATGATGGAGACAAAAATCGACCAATGTTTGAATGAGGTTATGTTGACCGAGATCCAAGCTAAGTAACTGCTTGACGTCTGTGATCTGTTTCTTTTGACCGCTACTTACTGGTGTCGCCACCTATCGGCAAATGGCAGAAGCAAAGTTGTACATCATCTAGTATTTCCAGAAAAATTAAAAATAAGCAAAGTTATACCAATTTAAAAGAAATGCAACAAAGACGACTCAAATAATTAAAAACCAGTAGGCTACCTTAAATCTCTGGTTTCCCAAAAACACTACACGTGCAAAGAGTATTCTGATTCTAGCACAAAATGATTTCCAAACAGGGAAATCTACAGAAATTGCTATCCGAAACCTACTGGAGCTGTCTATAGCTTTTGACACTACCATCCCTACATCATTAACTGAAAAACTTTAAAGCTATGGCATACATGGCCACGCAGTGGAATGGATAATATTATGTTTTAGTAACAGGAAGCTGCACGGCACAAATCAAACAATGGAAAATCCAGGATGGAATATGACAATGTTATGAAAAGGAAAGTTCCTACTCACCATATAGTGGAGATACTGAGTCACAGGCACAACAGAAGACTGTCACAATTAAAGCTTTCGGCCTTAAGGCCTTCATCAACAATACACGACACACACACACACACACACACACACACACGTGTGTGTGTGTGTGTGTGTGTGTGTGTGTGTGTGGTCTATTGTTACAGAACGCTTTAATTGTGAGAGTCTTTTTGTTGTGCCTATCTGCAACTCAGCAACTCTGCTATATGGTGAGCAGCAACTTTCCTTCTCATAATATTTAACAGAAAGCTGTATGTGACTACAGAATCTGGATAAGGGTACAATGTATGATGTACCTCAAGGATCACACTTTTGTTCAACCTACTCAAACAAAAATGCAAGGAAAAGATAGACTGTTACTTGGCACAAGATGACACACGAAGTTGATGAGAGACACTTACACATTAGCTTTTGGCCACAGCCTTCGTCAGAAGAAAAAGAGAAACAGAAACAAACATGCATGCATGCATGCATGCACACGCATGCACATGCACACAAGTGTTATCTCTGACAGCTCAGATCACAACAGACAACAGTCAAAAAATACTGTATGCTGATGACATGACATGAGTAAATGTAGAAGAAACTCTGGAAACAATGGAAAGAAGGGCATTTAGATATTACAACAAATGATACAATACCGTGGCAAGGGGATACAACCCGTCGGCTTTGGACAATGACGTCACAAGTCGCCAGATAGCAGTTTACCATTTTCGCTTTTGCTGTTATGTTTCAGTTTCGTTTTTTTTTTACTGATTGCTTAATAAAGTGGATCTGTTTATTCTATCTCGTGAGATTTTTTTTTTAAAAAGCCAAAAAACACTTATCAGCCACTGAAGGGAGCTACAACACTAAGAAGAATCGCTTCTCGATTGGCGACTTGTGACGTCAATGTCCAAAGCCGACGGGTTGTATCCCCTGCTACACTAGTCCCCGTGGCAAATACAGAATGATTTAATTATAAATCTAAAAATGACAATAATCATTCATAGTGATCACAAACAGAAAAAAGATCGGATCTAACAATAAGCACCAATGCTAGAAACATACAGATAATGCCTATCATAAATGATGGTGTAATGTTCCATCATCAAACAGCGTGCGCATTAAGCTAACAAACTATTTTTACGTACAGTGTGGCATGATCTTGTTGAACCACTGTATGGAATTACTGTTTGGGGAACTTCCAACAACGATAATACAATTCTGTATTGAAGGAGAAAAAAGGCAATTAAGACCACCCCCCCCCTCCCAAAAACAAAAAGAAGAAGAAGGGAAAAAGAAGAAAAGAAACTGACTCATGCAGAAAGAGTTCTTCTCATGGGGCAGCCACAACTCTACAAGTCCATTTTGGAGAATGAAGAAACTGCAGAACAATTGCTTAAGCTACCATCTTTTATTGTGGACGTGACCAGTTTCAGAATTCTTAAAGTTTCATTATCTGGTGTAAACTGTAATAATAAAAATATTCTGTTATAAGTGAATGGAAGGGGATCCTCAAGTCTGAAACAACAGATAAGGAACTTTGCAACTAAAATTTCTGAGTAAGAACAAATTAAAAGAGAGGAAAGAACATTACTTAAATAAATCACCTAATCATGTGACATCGTCCTCATCCAAATATTATCATGGAACCAAAAGTTCCATGTCAAATGGTGAAAGGGACCTAAGAAATCTGACACCAAAAGTTACCAAAATAACGATATATGTAAAATGCAATAAATAAGGGGAGGGGGATCACATATTGCGTAGAATTACTTCAAAAATTCCATAACAACTGTGCCCCTTGTGCTGTGTGACCAGGTAAACAAACAGGAAAACTGTATAACAGTAAATACTGGCTGTGGTACTGAAGCCGCACATGGCCCAATGTATGAAACATACATTAGATTAGTGAATTATCTGAAGTGGAAAAGTGAGAAATAAAAGTAGAATGGAGATGGAACTATCACAACATTAAGAGGTAGAAGACCTGCACATCTAAAAAACAAGGAAAAATATTATTTTATATTCACACCTTAATCTGGCTGGACGATGCCATGATTAACTAAAATATTTTTGGGATACAGGTCTGTTTGTTGATTAATTGTATCAAGAGAATGGGAATGAAGACTTCTTAAGATTTCAATTTCTTCCACAACATTGAGTATCTGACCTTTCTCTGCCGTGTGTAAGACAGTTAAATTATCGTTAACCCACTGGAGTTGATGCTGGCTGTCAATCAAATGCATCATCAGAGTTGACCCGGGATTGGCCAGGTGTTCATGTTCTTTAAACCCCATATAAAAATTCCTGCCTATCTGGCCAATGTATCTGCTCTTATACAGCTGGTTTTTACTGCACTCAATATGATACACTCCGGGATAGGAGAAAGGATACTTTTGGTCTTCACGGTTGCTTAACTTACTGCCCAAATTTTTTTATATGAGAAATGACAGAGTTATGTTGGTTGGCGTCAGTTTCTTTCCAGCCCTCTCTGATATGAACACATGACATGGGATGTCATTAAACTTGTTCTTTCTCTTTTTGTCTACTGCCTTCAGAGTGATTCCGTTCCATGATCCTTCCCCTCCCCCTCTTTGCTAGTATTTGTGGATTAAGCAACTGTTCGGTGATTCCTTCATTTTTCAAAATGGACTTGTACAGTCACAGCTGCCCAATAAGAAGAACTCTTTGTGCATTTACAATTGGCAAGGCTACAGTGGCCTTTTACGGACTATATAATTGTAACGTAAAGTTAGCTCACACTTGTGTCCATATAAGATTCAACAAAAATTGTCTTCAACATGAAGTGATCACTAATTATGTGAAAAAGATGTTCATGAAAACCACTGAGTGTATTAACAGTGAAATCAGGGCCCTCTATAAGAAGAAGGAAATTTTGAATAGGACTTTGTACCTGTCTTACCCAAATTTTGTCAAGGCCGTAAGTGCTAACCAATTTGATACAATGTACTGTCACATTCTGAATGTCATCAATAACTACAAAGAGGTCATTAATTCTAGATCCCTGTCAAAACTATACAAACTATGCAATAGGTCTAGGCCAATTAGAGCTGTGTCATCTCCTAAATGTGACTTTGAATTTTACCCTAGGCAGCTATTGCTTTTAATGAAGATGAGAGAGTTTACTAAATATGGGTTTATCTCATAATCTACAAGAGGATATATCCGAGGAACAAGAATCTGTGATAACTGCTCAAATAACTGTCACTTTAGAGAGTGATAATGGCCCAGTACCTGTTAAAAATGAGCTGTCTTTGCAAACAAACAGTATTTTAAAAGATAACTGAGGGTTTAGAACTAATCACACAGGAGAATGACCGATGTTGAAGTCACTTAATAAAAAACTTATCTCAATGTCATAGTTGTCTGTGCTGACAAAGGGAAAATGGCTGTTGTCCTTTATCAGCAGAAGTACCTATGAGGAAAAAGCTGAGCAATTTATTGCTACTAATGACAATGTTAAGTGCAGAGATCAGACAAAAAAGTATTCTGATGAAATCAGGAAGGTCCTAAAAGCAACTAAGAGTTTTCTGGGTGAGAAATGGAAGAAACAACTTTTAATGATGAACCCTAAAGCACCTAGAGTCCGGGCGATGATTAAGTCAGATAAACCACACCATCCAGTGAGACCGATTGTCAACGCATGGGGTTAGTTGGCAAAGCTAGTTACAAACTTGAGAAATTTGTTGTGGGTTTTCTTAAAAAACACTTTTACTTCAGGAAGTCTAGGGTGATAAAAACAGGGAAGATCTAATTACAGTTCTTAAAAATACCAACATTCCAGTAAGTACTCACATGGGTACCTTTGATGCCAGCAATATGTATACTAATGTACCTACAGATGGAATCTGTGGCTCATTCTTGAAAACCTCAGTAGATTTAGCGTTAGGCCATCAAACAAAACCAAAGAGGTTGTTAACATTTTAACTTTGCTGCTACATTTCAATTATTTTAAAGACTAAGTGCATATGCAGCAACAGGGTATGGCTACGGCTTCTCCCATAGCTTGCATTTTTGTGAATATTTTTATGTCTCATTTTGAGTGAGAGTTTTTTATGAAGTATCTGGAGGAGGCCACTTAGGTTATATATTGGTAACATTATATTGGTGACATTTTTGTTCTTTATGGAGGTAGCAAGGAAGAGTATGACAATTTACATAACAAACTTAATACATTCCATGGAAAGTTTTCTTTCTCTGTTCACCATCAGAACCTTGCCATATTCAGACTTACAGATCACCTTAAATGGCAGCAAGGTAGAGTTTGACAAGTAAAGAAAAGAATCTACTGCCAATTTTGTTCCAAATGTAACATGAAACCACCAGATTTAAATATAAAACTGCTGCCTTTCAGACTCTCCTAAACACATTATATAATGTTCCCCTAACATCAGAGGCATATGAATTGGATATCCAAGGTCTATGATCAAGAAATTAAATAAAAGAACATTGGCAAAAAAGGGGGGGGAGGGGGGGGGGGGCAAATCCTGGAAGGGAAGCGCTCTGAAGGCAGTACATAAAAAGAGAAAGAACAAATTTTACAAGTTTCCATATCATGGATATGAATCAGAGAGGATTGGAACATAATTGATGTCAGCCAACATAACTCTGTCATGGTTTAAAAAAAAAAAAATTATCGAAAGTAGATTAAGGAACTGTGAAATCCAAAAGGATCCTTTTTCCTGTCCTGCAGTGTATCATATTGAGTGCAATAAAAGCCAGTTGTATAAGAGCAGATACATTTTCCAGACAGGCAGGAATTTTACTATATTTAAAGAACATAAAGACCTGGTCGATTCCAGGAAAACTTTGACAATGCATGTAACTGATGACCAGCACCAGCTGCAGTAGCTTAGTGATAACTTAACTGATTGTAAAGAAAGGTCAGATACTCAATGTTCTGGAAGAAATTGAAATCTTAAGAAGTCTTCGTTCCCATCCTCTAAACATAATTAATGAACACACACACCTGTACCACACAAATATTTTGGGTCAACCCGTCAGCTTTGATCTGTGATGTAAGGCTGTTGTGTTGTGTGATGTCATGATGGTGCGGAGTTTAGTTTCTGAGAGTGGCATGTTTGCAAGTGTTGTTTTGATGTGATCGGTGGTGCTCTCTGGTGGCACGTGTGTGTGTGTGTGTGTGTGTGTGTGTGTGTGTGTGTTGTGTGTTAGGTGATGCTTTCGGTTTAGTCTGCATGTGTGGCGTATTTATAGGTGGCGTATTGTTGCGGTCGGTGGTTCTTTCTGGTGGTGTGTTTATGTATAGCGTGTTATGTGGCGTTTGGGGTTCATTTACATGGTAGCATTGCACGTGTGTGGTATCGGTGGTGACCGTGCTTTCAGCTGAATATTTTTCAGTGAGTTAACGATTTTGATTTTGTTATGTCTATGTTATTGCAGTTTTTTTTCTGTTCGTCATGTGTGAATTTTGGTAAATTGCTTTGGATATGTCTTTGTTATGTATGGATATGACTGACAAGGTCAACAGTTTTCGGTTGTCAGCAATGATGGGGGACAGTGCGTTGTCTCTAATAAAATTTCTTCGGCTATTCGGCCTGTTGGCTGAAGTCGTGAAGTGTTCAGTGTGTCGTGACGAAATGAGGCTTACTAAAGTTCTGGCATCTTGGACCAGGGACAGCTATGTGTGGAGACATCTTAAGGATAACAAGTCAAAGGAAGTGTTCGATTCCAATTTTGATTTTCCATGTGTTTTTTTGGTGGTAGGATTAAGTGTGGTGGTGGTGAAAGTTTTGAGATTTATAGTGTGGTATCGGTTGCTGCAGTTGACCTATATAGGTCAAGGGAAGTGTTCGATTCCAATTTTGTTTTTCTAGGCCCTTTTTTTTTTGGCAGGATTGAGTGTGGTGGTGGTGAAGTTTTTGAGTGGTATTGGTTGTTTCTGTTGGAACTTCAAGGGAAATGATCGATTCCTGTGGATTTTTGTGTGTAGTGGAATTTGGGAAGGTTGTGGGGGCTTGTTATTTTAGTGTCTTTTATCGTTTGGTGTACTGACGTGTGTTTATATTTAGTTTGTCCCCACCCAAAACCCCCAATTTCCCCCGCTTGTCCGTTAAGTTTCATTATATTTTTGAAGGCATATCTGTTTGTTGGTTTTTTGATCTATTTTCGTGTTTGTTGTTATGTTTATGTGATGACATCATAGGAGCGGTATGGGAGTAGTTGTGAATGGTAGTTTCCGTCATATTGGTGACGTCATTGGTCAAAGCAGATGGGCGGAATCGGATGCTTCCATTATCCCAATATTTTAGCTAATTATGGCATCATCCAGGCAGATTAAAGTGTCCATATAACATGTTATTTTTCTTTGTTTTTCAAACGTACAGGCCCTCTTCCCCCTCTATGTTGTGATGGTTTCAACTCCTTTCTGCTGTTACTTCCCACTTTAATTAATTTGCTAATCTGATGCCCCTTTTACCCTTTTGATGACATTATAGGAGTGAGGATGACACCAGATAATTTGGTGATTTTATTTGTTGAGTAAAATCTCATTATCTCTTTTAATTTGTTTTAATTCAGTAATTGTCACATAGTTCCTTATCTGATTGTTCAGACTTGAGGATCGCTCCCATTCACGTGTAATAGAATATTTTTATTATTACAATTTACACCAGATGATGAAGCTATAAGGGTTCTGAAATTGTTTGTGTACACAATAACAGATTGTGCATTAAGCATCTGTTCTGTTGTTCCTTCATTGTTCAAAATGACTCATGGAAAACTGCCTTCCATACTCTAAGAATACTGACATTTAATCAATGTACGTATACAGAACAATAATGTCATTTACGTTAATTCAGAGGCAACTGATTACTACAACAAATACAATTACACAAGAAATAAAGGCCAGTTACACAGGTAGCTCTATTTAAAAAAGTTCCTCAATATTCAGGTGTAGACGAGATAAGGCATCTTCCTAAGAGGCCACAGGACAGTAGGAGTGGAAAGACATTCCAGAAACTTTGTAAAGACTATCTAATGGGGAAAAATATTTTATCAAGTAGAGGAATATACGAGTAAATATCAGCAATGTTATTATTTCCTGCATATATGCAAAAAATCACTTGAATACATTGAATGCGTCATAAATTTTTGTATGTGTGTTACCTTCGTTAAAAGATACGTAAATAACTTTAAGGCATAAACATAAATCGAGAGAAACATGTACACAACATTATGCCTATCAATACTGTCAATTTGACGTTTTGTACTGCAATATGCAAGGTAAATGTTAGATTAATATCTCCTGACCTATTTACAAGTATACATTCTGTACCTAACGAAATGGATATAAATAAATATTAATTGCCCATTTCAACTCACCTTTGAGGTTGGTGTATTGTCAATGTGTGTTTTGACAACTTCGCGTGCTTTCCAGTTAAATCCTTTTTTATTCTTACCCATATCGAAATTTCAATTATTGTCACTCGAGAAACAAACATAACACACACAAGTAACCTAAGTAGCAAGTACTGACAATGAAGCTTATCCACGTGCAATATCGTGCAAGCACGACTGTAACTTGTTTACATTTCTTTATGATCGACCTATGGCATGCATTGCATTAACTCGAATTACTTGATCGATTGATATTTGCTCTACATCGTCGACACAATATCGATTATTCGACATTGCTTGCTCACCACAATCTCGGAAATCGGAATATTTACTATTGCTAGTAAGCCATGTGGCACGTGTGTTGACGTTTGAACGAATGTTCGTGTTTTGTAAAAGTTCCAATTTTCCCATGTGTTAACAGTTTTTAGTGTATAAACGTCTTTGTAATTAAAAAGCGATGAGGATTTTCACAAGTGGCGCCGATCCTTCCTGCCTTAAAGTTGCAGTTGCCGCGAATTTTGCTAAAGAAAATATACACGTGGAAAATATTCCTGCTGCAGGTATGTTTTTTACATCAATATATTAATTAACAAACACTACTTACCACTTTATATAGTTATTATCATCCAACTGAAATTACATTACATTATAAAATCCTCGTTCTCAGAAAGCCCACGTTCTTCCTTATTGCATCAGATATAGTTGTGGATATAACTAAAATTTGAACTAAATTGAAATGGTTCATATAGTACACTAACTGACGTGCTACATTGTTAATCTTAACGGCTGACTGTTTGGCGGATGGAATGTGAGATGTTTTTAGTATATAGTTTACACCTGTCTTTCTAAATCCATGAACTTATATCGTTCTGTCATATTAGATTTTCCGTATTGTAACACTGTTAACAGATCGAAAAGTTGGAGCTACACGTCGTTTGCCAACTTTCCAATTGGAATCAGGGACGACTCTTTTCTCTGCAAATTCGGCCGCAAGGTTACTGGTGCCGCCAAAAAACGAAGATGGGTTGTGGGTTGACCAGTGGCTGGAGTGGGAAGCAACTAAGCTACAGGTGAGAAAGACTCTTAAAATGATAAATCCTATATTTTTGTAGTTGTGAAGATGTTGCATAATGCCAAGGAAATGAAGAACTCTATGGAAGAAGAGGGTAGGAAAGGTAAGAGAAAAGGCTGAGTAATGATTTTACGTGTTCCACAAATTTGATGCTGGCAAGTAAACATTTACATTTCACGTACTTGGAACTGTACTGTTACTGTCATTTAACAGATAATATTGAATTTTTAATCGCATATTTACCTGATCTGCTAGTTGTGTGCTTCTTACTTCCCTATTTAAGGTATAATATTATGAACTAAGGCACAAAAAAATGGGTCAACAGCTAATATCTGTGTAAAAAATAGCTTCATGTGTCTTCGTGTGTTTTTTATACCTGAATGAGAATTACAAAAGGTTGACAGTTGGTGAAGTTGATGGTTCAAGATTACATGCTTTGTGCAGACTAGCATAGCAGGTACTGGTAGCTTCAAACGCACTGTTGCATTTATAAAACACAGCATAAGGAAACAAATAACATTAGCCTGAGACTAAACCACATCTCAGTTTTGCAGTGTAGCTTTACCAAATGACATGCCCTTCTGAGGATGAGATACTCTACCAGATGTATTAAATATACTTCTGATTGACCACTAAAAATTATCCATTTCTTGGAGACTTATTGTGCTCGTTTGGTTGGAAAGGAGACTCCATAGCTCATGTTGCATCACTCGGCACTCTCTTTTGTTTATCAGTGTGCGTAAGTAGTAGTTGACTGAAACTGAATGCTGTACTATGTCGCCTGCCAGTTATGAAGTATGTTCTGTCAGTCACTTCATGCAACCAGGGGGAGGAGACTGAAAAAAAAAATAAAAAAAATAATAATCAGCCAACCAGTTGCAAACCAAAGGTTCGATTAACCCATGACGTAGGTTTTGATGTTAGCAAAAATATCTCCTTCAGGAGGAGGGTTCTTTGTTACATCACATGGTTGTTGTTGTTGTGGTCTTCAGTCCTGAGACTGGTTTGATGCAGCTCTCCATGCTACTCTATCCTGTGCAAGCCTCTTCATCTCCCAGTACCTACTGCAACCTACATCCTTCTGAATCTGCTTAGTGTATTCATCTCTTGGTCTCCCTCTACGATTTTTACCCTCCACGCTGCCCTCCAATACTAAATTGGTGATCCCTTGATGCCTCAGAACATGTCCTACCAACCGATCCCTTCTTCTGGTCAAGTTGTGCCACAAACTTCTCTTCTCCCCAATCCTATTCAATACTTCCTCATTAGTTATGTGGTCTACCCATCTAATCTTCAGCATTCTTCTGTAGCACCACATTTCGAAAGCTTCTATTCTCTTCTTGTCCAAACTATTTATTGTCCATGTTTCACTTCCATACATGGCTACACTCCATACAAATACTTTCAGAAATGACTTCCTGACACTTAAATCAATACTGGATGTTAACAAATTTCTCTTCTTCAGAAACGCTTTCCTTGCCATTGCCAGCCTACATTTTATATCCTCTCTACTTCGACCATCATCAGTTATTTTGCTCTCCAAATAGCAAAACTCCTTTACTACTTTAAGTGTCTCATTTCCTAATCTAATTCCCTCAGCATCACCCGACTTAATTAGACTACATTCCAGTATCCTTGTTTTGCTTTTGTTGATGTTATCTTATATCCTCTTTTCAAGACACTGTCCATTCCATTCAACTGCTCTTCCAAGTCCTTTGCTGTCTCTGACAGAATTACAATGTCATCGGCGAACCTCAAAGTTTTTATTTCTTCTCCATGAATTTTAATACCTACTCCGAATTTTTCTTTTGTTTCCTTTACTGCTTGCTCAATATACAGATTGAATAACATCGGGGAGAGACTACAATCTGTCTTACTCCCTTCCCAACCACAGCTTCCCTTTCATGTCCCTCGACTCTTATAACTGCCATCTGGTTTCTGTACAAATTGTAAATAGCCTGCCGCTCCCTGTATTTTACCCCTGCCACCTTTAGAGCTTGAAATAGAGTATTCCAGTCAACATTGTCAAAAGCTCTAAGTCTACAAATGCTAGAAACGTAGGTTTGCCTTTTCTTAATCTTTCTTCTAAGATAAGTCGTAAGGTCAGTATTGCCTCACGTGTTCCAGTGTTTCTACGGAATCCTAACTGATCTTCCCCGAGGTCGGCTTCTACTAGTTTTTCCATTCGTCTGTAAAGAATTCGTGTTAGTATTTTGCAGCTGTGGCTTATTAAACTGATTGTTCGGTAATTTTCACATCTGTCAACACCAGATTTCTTTGCGATTGGAATTATTATATTCTTCTTTAAGTCTGAGGGTATTTCACATGTTTCATACATCTTGCTCACCAGATGGTAGAGTTTTGTCAGGACTGGCTCTCCCAAGGGCGTCAATAGTTCCAATGGAATGTTGTCTACTCCCGCGCCCTTGTTTCGACTCATGTCTTTCAGAGCTCTGTCAAACTCTTCACGCAGTATCGTATCTCCCATTTCATCTTCATCTACATCCTCTTCCATTTCCATAATATTGTCCTCAAGTTCATCGCCCTTGTATAGACCCTCTATATACTCCTTCCACCTTTCTGCCTTCCCTTCTTTGCTTAGAACTGGGTTTCCATCTGAGCTCTTGATATTCATACAAGTGGTTCTCTTATCTCCAAAGGTCTCTTTAATTTTCCTGTAGGCAGTATCTATCTTACCCCTAGTGAGATAAGTCTCTACATCCTTACATTTGTCCGCTAGCCATCCCTGCTTAGCCATTTTGCACTTCCTGTCGATATCATTTTTGAGACGTTTGTATTCCTTTTTGCCTGCTTCATTTACTGCATTTTTATATTTTCTCCTTTCATCAATTAAATTCAATATTTCTTCTGTTACCCAAGGATTTCTACTAGTCCTCGTCTTTTTACCTACTTGATCCTCTGCTGCCTTCACTACTTCATCCCTCAAAGCTACCCATTCTTCTTCTACTGTATTTTTTCCCCCCATTCTTGTCAATTGTTCCCTTATGCTCTCCCTGAAACTCTGTACAACCTCTGGTTCTTTCAGTTTATCCAGGTCCCATCTCCTTAAATTCCCACCTTTTTGCAGTTTCTTCAGTTTTAATCTACAGGTCATAACCAATAGATTGTGGTCAGAGTCCACATCTGCCCCTGGAAATGTCTTACAATTTAAAACCTGGTTCCTAAATCTCTGTCTTACCATTATATAATCTATCTGATACCTTTTAGTATCTCCAGGGTTCTTCCATGTATACAACCTTCTTTCATGGTTCTTAAACCAAGTGTTAACTATGATTATGTTGTGCTCTGTGCAAAATTCTACCAGGCGTCTTCCTCTTTCATTTCTTACCCCCAATCCATATTCACCTACTACGTTTCCTTCTCTCCCTTTTCCTACACTCGAATTCCGGTCACCCATGACTATTAAATTTTCATCTCCCTTCACTATCTGAATAATTTCTTTTATTTCATCATACATTTCTTCAATTTCTTCGTCATCTGCAGAGCTAGTTGGCATATAAACTTGTACTGTAGTAGGTGTGGACTTCGTATATTTCTTGGCCACAATAATGCGTTCACTATGCTGTTTGTAGTAGCTTACCCGCATTCCTATTTTCCTATTCATTATTAAACCTACTCCTGCATTACCCCTATTTGATTTTGTGTTTATAACCCTGTAGTCACCTGACCAGAAGTCTTGTTCCTCCTGCCACCGAACTTCACTGATTCCCACTATATCTAACTTTAACCTATCCATTTCCCTTTTTAAATTTTCTAACCTACCTGCCCGATTAAGGGATCTGACATTCCACGCTCCGATCCATAGAACGCCAGTTTTTTTTCTCCTGATAACGACATCCTCTTGAGTAGTCCCCGCCCGGAGATCCGAATGGGGGACTATTTTACCCAAGAGGACGCCATCATCATTTAATCATACAGTAAAGCTGCATGCCCTCGGGAAAAATTACGGCTGTAGTTTCCCCTTGCTTTCAGCCGTTCGCAGTACCAGCACAGCAAGGCCGTTTTGGTTATTGTTACAAGGCCAGATCAGTCAATCATCCAGACTGTTGCCCTTGCAACTACTGAAAAGGCTGCTGCCCCTCTTCAGGAACCACACGTTTGTCTGGCCTCTCAACAGATACCCCTCCGTTGTGGTTGCACCTACGGTACGGCTATCTGTATCGCTGAGGCACGCAAGCCTCCCCACCAACGGCATGGTCCATGGTTCATGGTAGTAAATTAAATTAGCTGAAGCTGAATGGCTCTTGTCATATGTAAAATTGATATAAAATCCCAGAAACATCACATGCCGTGGCTTAACACTGCAGCCAGATTACATTCAGCATATGTCAGTTAACTGATTTTTTTTCAACCTCTTCACATTTATACAGTTACTGAATCACAGCCATGTTTAAGATTTTTCAGGCAGAAGGAGTCAATGCTGCTGAGATTTGTGTTGTGTATAGGGGTGGGATCATGCGCGATGGTGTTTGGAGGGAGTAGTTCAATGCTCTGTATTCACCATTGATCATGCACAGTGGAATAGGTTTGAACATTAAGTAGGTAAAAGTCTAGATAGAATAGGGGCATTGGCATACCTACATGTTTTGAGCAGTAATGTTATAAGTGCTTGCTGTGAGGTATGATGGGAACAAAGGAAGGTAAGTGTGTCAGCTGTTTGTGTTATACAGCCAGTGGGAGAGCAGTAAGTAGGTGATGTGTTTCCAAGTAATACACTCAAAAGAAAGAGCGAGGATTATAAATTTAATTGATCCTTGTTTGAGGTGCATCTATTTAAACTGTGCTAGTATCTGAAAACCAGGGATAGTGTCACAACCTGTGGTTTATTTGAAAAAGCAGTGAATTATTTCTCTAGACTGAGTAAGTATATAAATGTTTTTTTTTAAATTCATCATGGAAGAAGGTAGGAGGATCAATTAATATACGTAACACGTATCTCTATTATTAATAAACA
Source organism: Schistocerca americana (assembly GCF_021461395.2). Lineage (NCBI taxonomy): Eukaryota > Metazoa > Arthropoda > Insecta > Orthoptera > Acrididae > Schistocerca > Schistocerca americana. Next base: position 388,779,777 of record NC_060126.1, on the reverse strand, counting down.
CTGATCCACTTACCTTCTCCCATGATTTAATTAAAAAACATTGATCCAGACTCAGTGTGCTCATGCAGATCGATTCAGTATTCATTTCGCCACCACATTTGATACATTTTTATGTCTCTGCAATGCAAATGGTTCAACTAGCTCTAAGCACTGTGGGACTTAACATCTGTCATCAGTCCCCTAGACTTAGAACTACTTAAACCTAACTAACCTAAGGACATCACTCACATCCATGCATGAGGCAGGATTCAAACTTGCGACCGGAGCAGCAGCGCGGTTCCAGACTGAAGCTCCTAGAACCGCTTGGCTACAGCAGCTGGCTCTCTGCAATTAATCCATGAGACATGCACCAACGGATTATATCAACCTGCAGCACTAAATCACTCCACTTCGTAGCAATCACTGCCATGATCACAAAATATTTCTCTCGAACCTCACTAACACACTGAAAAACAGTAAACAAGATGATGCTTTCAAATTCAGTGCTAGAAGTACAGGGTGATTGTAATTAAAGTTAAACTTTCAAAATGCTGTAGAAGTAACACCACTGGTCAGAATGACGTCAAATTGCAACGGAATATTATCGGAGAATAGGGAAAACGCATGGCAGAAGAAAAAAAGATGGTATGAAAATTGACTAATAGATGGTGCCGTATGTGTCAGTATATGTAAGTGAAAACACCTGTCATGCACACGGCCCATTGAAGTTGGTATAAACATGTCGGGTACAAGGCTTTTCCTTCTTTCGTGTCTGTGACGTTCGCTACGACTGTCTTAATGCAGGATTGTGCTCTGCTTGTAAAGCTGTATTACAAGATTGGTGACTGTGCACACATCACTCTTCAGAGGTTCCGGACACTGAAGGGTTTGAAAAAAGGTGTTGTTCTGATGCCTGCCATGGGTCGGAAGAAAATGATTCGGAAATTCAGAAATATAGGTTCTTTTGGTGTGGCGTGTAACCTGGTGGAGGGAGGAAATGAATTGATTTGACATTAGTGGAAGCAGTGGCCACAGCAATGCAGGAGGTGATGAATGGTGGCGTGCAGACGTGTGGTGCATGGAGAATTGCCCGAACATTGGACATACCCATGAGCATGGTGTGTAAAATCCTACATTTTTCTTTGCTATCACTCAAAATTACCCATGTGCACTAGTTACTTCCCGTTGATCTGCCAGCAAGAGAGACCTTTGCTTTAGAATTTCTTGCTCACATCACAGTGGATAATGATTGATCGTGGACAGACGAAGCCAACTTCCATCTGACAGGACATCTCAATACACAGAATTGTCGAATGTGGGCAATGGAAAGTCCACACATGAATTAACCAGTACCACTTCATCCTGAAAAGGTCACTGTGTGGTGTGGGTTTACACCATCATTTGTCATAGGGCCATATTTTTTCGAAGAGACAGGTGCTTCCGGTCCTGTTACCTGTACTGTCACTGGTAAGCACTATGAGGGTCTTTTGCACAGCCACGTCATTCCAGCTCTCCAACAGTGGGGATGTGTGGATGGTATCATTTTTATGCAAGATGACGCACCTCCGCACATTGCAAATCCAGTTAATCAGCTGCTGAAGCGCCATCTTGAAAATGTTAGAATTATCAACCACCATTTCCATACAGACTGTCCGTCTCAATCACCTGATCTTAATCCATGTGACTTCTGGCTGTGGGACTGTCTGAAAGATGGTGTGTTCAGCGTTCTGACTGCAAACTTTGCTGTATTGAAGACACACACTGGCAACACATTCTGAATGTGACCCCGGAAACACTTCGATCAGTTGTGAAACATGCTGTTTCTCGATTTCAACTTGTTGCAGAAAATGGTGGAGAGCACATTGAACATGTTTTGTGCCAGTCACATGGAAATTAATAATCTGATTTGATTTTAATTGATGCTTTTTATGCGGTTTTTGGCCTCAGGGCAATTAAAAACTGATGGTATTGATGCTTTTTCTGCAGTTTATGGTCTCAGGTTATTTAAAAACTGATGTAATTGATGTTTTTTATAGAGTTTTTGGCCTCAGGACAATTAAAAACCGATTTGAGTGATGCTTTTTGTGTGGTTTTTGGCCTCAGGACAATTAAAAACTGATTTTTCCCACCATCCAATGTGATATGAAGTTGCCATGCTGGATGGGCTTACGCAATTAACGGTATCACACCTGTACACCCATGCACACTGAGTAGTACATTTTGTTTAACGTCAAACATACACCTTAGGTATTGTTGTATGATTCATTTGTCATAGACCACTATTAAATTATGATGCTTACAGCGCTATCTATAGTTACATTTTGTAGCTATTTATTTTTCTTCTGCCATACGTTTTTCCCCTACTTTGATAATATTCCGTTGCGATTTGACGTCATTCGGATGAGTGGTGTCATTTCTACAGGGGTTTGAAAGTTTAACTTTAATTATAATCACCCTGTACATTCCCTCTCTTCTCGCCACTCATTGATTATGTCAAAGAATCATCTCACTGGCTACATGAACTAACGCATTTGCAATCTATGACCAGTAGGTGAGCACCACTGTGACTGTTGCTGGTCCTGATCTAGACTTTAGCCTTAAGTATTAATGTGAATTATTTTATTTTAAGTACTTCAGCTATCTTGTAAAATGGGAGTTTGAGTAAACAGTAATATATCATAACTTTGAAAATATTATGAGACAGTGCCCAAGCAGATATTGGAAGCTTTTTAAAAAGTTTAATCATGTTATTTTATGAGGATTTGGAGTCTTTGTGAGCCTGTGTATCAGTATACTAATGTTCAGTCTGCATCTGGTATTATGAGGGTGTATAGTCTCTTTAAAAAAGAAGGACGCATGGTTCCTTAGGTTTAACTTTGTTCATTATTGTGATTTTTCTTCTTCTTCCGTAGTGCTACAGCCCTTGGTGAGCCTTGGCTTCTTCAACAATCTTCCTCCACACTTGTCAGTTATTTGCTGCTCTTTTCCAACCCCGGACTCCCATACAGGAGGGATCTGCTATTACATCATCAGTCCATCTTCTTCTAGATCTCCCTTTTTGCCTAGCTGAATAGGCACACCTTTCATCATTTTCTTTTGAATTAATCCTCTGCCATTCTCTGCAAGTGTCCTAGCCATTGTATTCGCTGTTGTTACACAAATTTTACTATGTCCCTCCTTTGTATTAACTCTTGTAATTCGGCATTTCTTTCAAGAAGCCTACTTTTTTCTGGCATTATTTCTGAAATCGGGTATTTAAAATCCGTCTTGCGACTCCAAGGAAATGCGTATTTTTGTCACTAAATGTGTTTCATTTTATTGAAACAAAATAACATTACTGGTCATTCTCCATCTAAAGACAATTAATTACAAAAGATGTTGATGTTAGTTCTTAAGATTTCTGCTCACATCAGAAAACGCCATCTGCTTGCAAGTTTGCTTTGTTTTAAAATAGATATTTCCTCGTTTGCGCTAGTGTTTCTTGTACCATGGCTGCAGAGACAGATTGTCAACTTATGTCTTAACTTACCCCTAAGATCTCAAAATTTGTTTGGGAAAAATGCTAAAAGTGGTCTGGAAATAAGGGAATTTCACTAGGGGAAACTTGTGGCAACCCTGATCTACATCTACATCTACATTGATACTCCGCAAGCCACCCAACGGTGTGTGGCGGAGGGCACTTTACGTGCCACTGTCATTACCTCCCTTTCCTATTCCAGTCGCGTATGGTTCGCGGGAAGAACGACTGTCTGAAAGCCTCCGTGCGCACTCTAATCTCTCTAATTTTACATTCGTGATCTCCTCGGGAGGTATAAGTAGGGGGAAGCAATATATTCGATACCTCATCCAGAAACGCACCCTCTCGAAACCTGGCGAGCAAGCTACACCGCGATGCAGAGTGCCTCTCTTGCAGAGTCTGCCACTTGAGTTTATTAAACATCTCCGTAACGCTATCACGGTTACCAAATAACCCTGTGACGAAACGCGCCGCTCTTCTTTGGATCTTCTCTATCTCCTCCGTCAGACCGATCTGGTACGGATCCCACACTGATGAGCAATACTCAAGTATAGGTCGAACGAGTGTTTTGTAAGCCACCTCCTTTGTTGATGGACTACATTTTCTAAGCACTCTCCCAATGAATCTCAACCTGGTACCCGCCTTACCAACAATTAATTTTATATGATCATTCCACTTCAAATCGTTTCGCACGCATACTCCCAGATATTTTACAGAAGTAACTGCTACCAGTGTTTGTTCCGCTATCATATAATCATACAATAAAGGATAGAAAGAGGTTGACAGATGAGATGTATTATTTTTTAATTACATATTTAGAGAACCAATAACAGTCCAGTCTTCTGTAGTTTTAGAACCTTGACACAGCTTTATAATATCCTTGGAGTGACAACATTCCAGGTATACCTGTTATGTGACTCAGCACCAAGAAGATCTAAAGCTCAAGTGCCATTTTGATTAATTTTGCCATTCAGCTCTCTCACTGACGTTAGAAAGCACATCTTGCGTGTTGGCACTTCCCGTGATTGATGACGTCCCATGTTGCTTCGCATTTGTTGGGAGCACCTTCTATGTAATGTTTGCATGCAAGCTTTTGGTCAGTGTCAGTTTGTCTTTGCAGTACTTTTTAAATTGTAAATCAGCTCTGTAAGAAGTGCAATCCAGCTCAGGCCCTTATTTACAAGAATTTTTATATATTCTGTACAGTCTAAGAATCTCTTCCCTAATGTGAGCCATCTCATCTGTATACCATTTTAGCTGTTTGCTTTTCTGTTTGTGCTTAGGCCTACTTTTGGTTAATAGTGAACAAGAGTACCATAAATCAGTGAATTTTGTCAGGAAATTATCAAACACTGCTTTGCAGAAGCTTTTCTCTTGCTGCATTAATCTGTCAGGGTGGTGGAATTCTCTTGGGTACCTGGACACTTAGGGATAAAGGGAAATGAGCAAGCTGACATGCAGCCATGGATGCCTCTTCGAAAGACAGAATTGAACAATGTGTGCCATTCTCCTACAGACTTTGAATTCACTGTTGAGCTAGAAAATCATGTACAAGTGGGAGGAAAAATGGCTGTTAATGAAGGACAACAAGCTGTAGGCCGTGAAACCACCTATATGTCTGTGGCACTCTTACTTCCAGTCACACAAGCAGTGGGGGGGGGGGGGGGGAGAGACTTTTTCACTTGACATGATGTTGGATATAGCTCCCTTACACATAGTTTTTAGATATGGCAGGAGGACCCATCCATTTGTGATGGCTGTGGCTTACGTGTGTCAGTGCACCATATTTTAATGGTGCATCTGTATTCTGATTAGAGGATGGAATAGACTTAAGTTACAATTTGCCCTTAATTTTAGCAGATGCTGAGATGAGCCAGGGCTGCATTTAAAATTTTTGTGAATTGTCCAAACTCAACACTAAACTCATGGGATAGAGGCTTTAGTGCAGAGTGGCTGGCTCAGCCTTTATTAGTTTAGTTATCAACTGGCCATGATTTCTGCTCTAGTATTTTACATTTTCATTGCAGTTTTCTTTCTTGATTAATACTTTTAGAAATGACAGTGGCATTAAGTTTATGGCGTGTGTGTGCACGTGCGTGCGTGAGAGAGAGAGAGAGAGAGAGAGAGAGAGAGAGAGAGAGAGAGAGAGAGAGAGAGAATGATGTTGATTTTTTTAGGGTTGTGGTATGTTTTAATTCATGTTAACAATATTATGAGAAGGAAAGTTGCTACTCACCATATAGCGGAGGTGCTGAGCCACAGACAGGCACAACAAAAAGATTTTCACACTTAAAACTTTCGACCAATGTCCTTTGTCAACAATAGACACATATGTACATACACTCATACAAACGCAACTCACACACGACTGTAATGAGTAAGAGTTGCTTGTGTGTGTGTGTGTGTGTGTGTGTGTGTGTGTGTGTGTGTGTATTGTTGACAAAGGTCATTGGCCGAAAGCTTCAAGTGTGAAAATCTGTTTTTGTTGTGCCTATCTGCGACTCAGCATCTCCGCTATATGGTGAGTAGCAACTTTCCTTCTAAGAATATTGTTACATTCCATCCTGGATTTTCCATTGTTTAATTCATGTTAACACTTTTATGGGGTTCTTTTAATCACACTCATCTTTTCAAGAATTTTGTAAGGTTGCTAATGGTCCAGATGTCAAGTCCCACCAAAAAAATCATAATCATCATCAATAACAACATCAACACTAAGGCAGTGTAATCAATCTAAAATTGGAGATGAAAAGCATGCAGATATTAATATGTAATCATTTATTTTCGTATTTTCCTCTGTACAGCTGCCGTCTTCGTTTGTTCCCTTCTCCCTCCTGCTCTCCTCCTTCCTCTACCTCCCCCCCATAGGATATTTTAAACTGGGTAAGATAACCCTTGTCATCCAGGTGCTACTTTCAATTTCATGTCTGCATTTACAGCAGAAGGGTGAGATACCAAAGCTGGATCTCTCTTGTGAAATGTAGCACTTATTCTGCAGAGCACTTATGCAAAAGAAAAATTTAATAATTAACTCTCTCTCTCTCTCTCTCTCTCTCTCTCTCTCTCTCTCACACACACACACACACACACACACACACACACACACACACACTCACTCACTCACTCAATTTATAATATTGGTCATGAAATACCACTTACAGTGAACAAAACACAGTGCACTGTGTGTATTAAACGATTATGGTGGGAGAGCAGGGGTAATAATAATAATATTAATAATGAATGTGGACATTGGAAATAAAGTAAACAATTATGTTCACCAAATAGAAAGAATGTTTGTGATGGAATTGAATGGATATCAGTCAGACATGGTAATCAACAATGTAGGAAAAGATAGATTGCTACTTACCATAAAGATGACATATTAAGTTGCAGACAGGCGTAATTAAAAGACACTTACACCCAAGGTTTTGGCCACAGCCTTTGTCAGAAAAAGAGACACACACACACCATTCATTCACACGAACAAGCACATGTCATACACACCTGTCAACTCTGGCAGCTTGGGCTGTACTGACGAAGGTTGTCGTAGAAAGCGTATGTGTAAGTGTCTTTTAATTGTGCTTCTCTGCAACCTAACTCATCTTTATGGTATCTTCTCCTATATTGTCGATATATCTACTTGGAGTTTCCATTGTTAGATGTAATCAGATGAGTATACATGACAACTACAGATCCGATTGACAATGAAATTGAAAAACAATGTGACGGTATTAATAAATGCATAGAATATATCAAAGAGGACAAGAATTTGATCACAATTTGATACTGAAATGTGATCTTGGTGACGATAGGGATCAGAAAATAATGGGCAATTTCGCCCTGAACAAGCAAAATGAAAAGAGACAAAGATAAGTAAAACTTTGTGCTGAGTGTGAGTTAGTCATTGTGAATACACGTATTGAGAAACATTTGCAAAAGAAGTGCAGATGGAGTATTTCAGAAGATCAAAGAAGATATCAGATTGATGATATTTTGGTAAAACAAAATGGACAATTATTAGTCGACAATATGGCAAAGTGTACAGCACTTTTTTGAAATCTGGAAAGAAAGTATCTACTAGTTCATCTGCATTTATTTTTTGCAAGATATTGTGATCAACAAAGTAAACTGTTTTTTGTTTGAGTGCTTATACCCACACTGATTCTTCAAGAAAAACTCCTTCTCCTCCAGCAGCATTATAGTGTTTGAACTTGGAATTTGCCATGTGATTCTGCAATAGGCAGAGATGGGCTAGAAAGCTAGTGTGATTTTCTAAGTGTTAGCTGTGTCTGTATACCTTCCATCAGCTATCTGCAGGTGATTTGTATTTTTTCCTCAGTTTTGTTTGTTGTTTCTATTGTGGACTTTTTAGTCCTATTTTTCCCAATTTGGTTCAGTTTTATTCCAGCATCCAGTTTGTGCTCCCTTTGATGCTACCTTTATTTTCTTGCCAAGAACTCATTTGTGGCTTTCTTAGTTCAGTTCTTCTCACTCTGTCATGTGTACTTCCTACATATTTACTGGTTGCCCTGTGTCGTGCAGTTTTAATGCCTGTTGTAATGACCAGTCAAACAAACAATTACCATTTTTGCAAATCCGTGCTCTTTCAACCGGAGCTCTTATTTAATTCCAGGTGTTTTCCTCTTACTTGTTTTCACCTTTTACTGTTTTACTTTCTTCTACCAAAAAAGTGATTGTACCCAAATTAATCCTCATTTTGCTAATATGATGAGACAGACTCAACTTGTATGAGCACCTCCTGCCTCGCAATCCCCTGCAACTACTTTCTGTATTCGTTCCTGAGGTATAGATTTGTTATAATGACAGCTAGAAATCATGAAAGAAGGTTGTGTAGACAGAAGCGATCTGTAGACTCCGGAACGTTTCAGATATGTTATGCTTGTATAATGGTGAGACAAAGATTTAAAAACCATATATTAAACTGCAAAACAGTTTCAGGGGCAGATGTGGACTCCGATCTAGTTTCTTGTTTAAGTTTCTTGTAAAAAGAAAGGAAATTAAGAGAATGGAATCTATATAAAATTACAAGAATCAGTGATTGTTGAGATTTTCAAGGATACATCAGAAAATGATTGACTGAAACAAGGAAAAGGGAAACAATAAAAGACTATGGATAGTTTGAATGCATGGTGCCCATTCCTTTGAAAGACCAGGCACCAAGCAGATCCTGCAACTGTGGAACACTATATATAAATTGGAGGGGGATCACTGCTGTCAGCTGCAACAGGAAATAAAGTGGAATCAGCGGCGATGAGTGAAAATGTGTACCAGACCAGGATTCGAACCCAGGATCTCCTGCTTACTAGGCAGTGACGAGTGAAAATCTGTACCTGACTGGGATTCAAACCTGGGGTCTCCTGCTTACTGGGCAGCTTCCTAGGAAGCAGAAGATCCCAGGTTCGAATTCCGGTCTGGTACACATTTTCACTCATCACTGCTGATTCTGCTTAATGTCCTGCTGCAACTGACAGCAGTGATCCCCCTTCAATTTACACTAATGGATAAAGGAAATAGTGAAGGCAGAGGGGATCAAATAGGCAAAAATAAAAAAAAAGGTCTAGCAGAAATCCTTAGATAACACCGGATCATCATCATCACCTACAGTTTCCAGCCCCTGGCTCGATTTGTATTGAATTTACTGACTAATGGAGAAAATATATAAAAAAGCAGCAAATCAAGCAGTAAAAGCTGAATACAGATGCCTAAAATATGAGATTGACAGAAAGTTCAAAATGGCAGAGCAGGAATGTCTAGGGGACAAATTCATTGACACAGCTTATAGGAAAATAAAAGAGGCCATTAGGAAAGAGAAGCATTTGTATGAAAATTAAAAGCTCAGATTACAAGCTTATACTAAGCAAAGAAGGGAAGGCTGAAAGGTGGAAGGAATACGTAAAGTTTCTACACAAGGGAAACATATTTGAAGACAGTATTATAGAAAGACAAGAGTAGCCAGATCAAATGAGATGATAGATATGTCACTGCGAGAAGACCTTGACATAGTACTGAAAAGCTTAAGTGAAAACAAGCCCCCCACAGTAGATGACATTCTCTCAGAATTATTGAGTTGCTTGGGAGAGTCAGAATGACAAAACAATTCCACCTGGTATGTAAAACAGATGAGATAGACCAAATACTTACAGATTTGAAGAAGAATGTAATAACTGCTATTCCAAAGTAGACCATCAGTTTAGTAAGTAATGGTTGCAAAATACTGACACACATTATTTACAGAAGAATAGATAAAGTTGTAGAAGGTGAACTCATGGAAAATTAGTTTGTGTTTTGGAGAAATAAAAGGACATTGCTTGTCTTAAAAAGATAGACTGGAGGAAGGAAAACTTACATTTTAGAGTTTGTAGTTTTAGAGAATGCTTTTGAATATGTTGACTGGAATAGATTGTTTGAAATTGTGAAGATAGCAGGAATAAAATACAGAGTGTGAAGTAAGCCACAACTTATACAGTTGTGTAAGAGTTGAAGGAAATGAAAGGAAAGCAGTGGTTGTGGAGGGCTTTATACTGGTTATAGTATCTCCCTAATGTTGTACAATCTGCACATTGGGTGAGGATTAAAGGAAACCAAGGGGAAATTTGGAAATGGAATTCAAAGTCATATTGACCTTAAGACAAATCCTGGAAAAAACAAACGAATACGGGGTTGGCACGCATCACCTCTTTATAGATTTCAACGCAGCTGATGATAGCATAAATAGAGGGCAGTTATATCAAGCTCTAGATGAACTGGAAATCTCGAGAAAGTTGGTAAGGCTGGTGAGAATGACAATGAACGAAACACAAGGTAGTGTAAGAATAGGAGGAATGACGTCCAATACATTGAGTATTAAAAACGGAGTGTGTTAAGGGGATGCATTGGCATGTCTTCTCTTTAATGCCATCCTGGAGAAGGTGCTGAGAAACGCAAACCTTCTGAATAGGGGAACAATCTTCTATAAATCAGTGCAGATACTGGCCTATGCAGATGACATAGATATAATAGCAAGAACCCAAAAAAACGATGAAAGAGACATTTACAGCTCTTGAACAGGCTAGTAGCAACATGGGGTTAATTATCGATGAACAAAAAACAGAATATATGGCAGCTGGAAAAGCACGTAGAGAAAATATGCCAAATGCAATAACAATGGGCAATTATATGTTTGAGAGAATTGAACATTTCAAGTACCTGGGCTCGACAGTTACGCATCCAAATCATACCTCCTATGAAATTAAGCAGAGATTAAAACTAGCCACTATAGCCTGTTTTGCCATAACAAGACATTTATTCTCAAGGCTCCTAACTCGTATCACGAAATTAACTATGTAAAAATCATTTATACAACCAGTGCTTACATATGCCTCTGAAGCCTGGACATTAGCAACTAAAGATATTGAAACACTGGATGCATTTGAAAGAAATGTGCTTAGACGAATTATCGGCCCAATCTGTGAAAGTGGAAGATGGAGAAGGAGATACAATCATGAGTTGTATCCAGACTGAGGTGGGTGGGACATGTGGCTTGCATGAATGATACAAAAGTACCAAAAAGAATATTATAAGGAAAGCCAGGAGGGCGGAGAGGACATGGTCAACCAAGAGCCAGATGGAAAGATGGAGTAAACGAAGATCTTAGGATGATGGGCTATAGAAACTGGAGAGTATTGGCAAAGGACTGAGAGAAATGGAAGGAAATTGAAGAGGCCAAGGCTCATCATGAGCTGTAGAGCCAAGAAAGAAGAAGAAGAAGAAGAATTCAAAGTCATGGGGAAGAAATAAAAATTTTGAGATTTGGCAGTGACTATTTTTGCCAGAGTTGGCAAATCACTCAGAAGATCATGGACTGGAATGGTTAGTGTTTTGAAAATAGGTTATAAGATGAACATCATCAAAGTATAGTGAAGGTACTGGAGTGAACTCATATTAAATCAAGCAATACTGATAGAATAAGATTCAGAAATGAGACAGTAAAAGTAGTCAGTGAATATTGCTATTTGGGCAGCAAAACAACTAATAAAAGAGGATACAAAATGCAGACTACCAATAGCAAGAAAAGCATTTCTGAAAAAGGAGACTTTCTTAACATTGTACATAAATTTAAGTGTAATGTAGTCTTTTCTGATGGTATTTACATGGAGTGCTGTTTCTTATAGAAGTGAAAGTGTACAATAAACAACTTAGATATGGGCAAATAATAGAATGTTGTAAAGTGTGATGTTACAGAAGAATGCTGAAAGTTGAATGGGTGGACTGAATAACAAAAAAGAGGTACTGAATGAAACTGGGGAACAAGAAATTTGTGACACAAGTTGATGAAAAGAATGGGCCAGATGATAGGACAAATCCTGAGGCATCAAGGAATCGTCAGTTTTGTAGTGGAAGCAAGTGTAGGAGGTAAAAATTGTAGAGAGAAACTGATGTATGTGTACAGTAAGCAGATTCAAATGGATATAGGTTTCAGTAGTTGTGCAAACATGAAGAGACTTGCAGAGGATAGAGCTGTGCAAAACCAGTCTTGTGCTCGAAGACCACAGTAAAAAACAAAAGCAAGTTGCTTATATTTTCTTAGTGTGTTTGTGTTGGCTGTAGTAGAGTTCTCTTCCGTGGAGAATGGTACTAGCCTAATCATCTGTCTCCTTGTGAATTTAACAAATTGTTTAATGGTATTTTCCATTTTATATAGTTAAGATAATCTTTGAATAACAAAGTGAGAGTGTATTTCACCAAATTTGCTTGTCTTTTCAGCCAGTTATTGTGAACTGCCTGACAACAATGAAGTCTGCAGCTCTGTCGACACAGCTGAATGATCTCTTGACAACTTTGGATGGTGCACTGAGCACAAAAGGATATCTTGTTCATGTAAGTTGATGAACTTTAATTCTATTCATTGCTTGATGGAAGTGTATTCATTGTTGTAATTTAACACTTTAACAGAATATTACAGATCAACCACATTTGTGGTGCAAGTCATATTAAAACTGATGCATTTTGAAAGAACGAGCTTCCTCAGACACATAGCATCCCAAGAACCAGAAAATCTCAACGAATAACAGGGTATATTGAACATAAACAGAGAAGGACAGCACAAATGGTCACAGGTTTGTTTGAACCGTGGGAAAGTGTCACAGAGATACTGAAGAAACTGAACTGGCTGACTCTTGAAGGCAGACATAAACTGTCCCATGAAAGCTTACAACGAAGTTTTCAGAACCGGCTTTAAATGATGACTCTAGGAACATACTACAACCCCCTATGTATTGCTCGCATAGCGATCATGAGGACAAGATGGCAATAATTACAGCATGCACCGAAGCATTCAATCAATCATTCTTCCCACCTTCCGTAAGTGAATCGAATGGGAAAAAACCCTAATAACTGATACAATGGGACGTACTCCACCATACCCTTCATGGTGGTTTGCAGAGTATAGATGCAGATGTAGAATAAAAGTACAGATTGGTTCCTAAAAAAATTAGTAAAATTTTGAGACATAAGCTATCTACGTTTATATCCCTTGACAGTTCTCTTTTCAGCCACTTGTCACCACGTGCAGCAGCTTATATTCATATTTGCGTAATAGACAGGTATTATGCGTACAATGGACATGCACATCTGCAGTTCACCTGAGCCACCGTATGTTTACATTTAACTTCATGGCAGCTATCTTTCCAATAGCTACATCTACAAAAATAGTCAAGGAATACTTGTATCCTATCATATCGAATATACGACTGTCATATGGTATTGGCCGATATCCTGAAGCAAGTATGCACAGATTGCAGCCTACTGTTGACCTGTTGGTGGCATGTCTCACTGCTCTTTCTTGTAGCTACAGTAGTCTCATGGGACATAATTTTTCAACTTTCTCTCTTGTACAACAGTGTGATTGTGGCAACAATATTATTTAATTACCAGTAAGCACTCCATTGTCATACTCATTAGCATGCTCAAATTTTTTTGGCAAAAGTAAGCAACAGTTTCCTCATGTATTTCTGTGAGCCTGTAAGTATTTACCTCATGATTATTGGTCAGTAATAATGTAAACAGCTTTTATAAATGTGTTTGTGCATACAAACCTTTTTCTTCTTATCTCCATTAACATAGTTGTGGAGAGTCATTATTTTAATTTGGAGAAGGCGTAAAATTAATCCGAGAATGGATAAAGCAGGGCGAAGTATGAGTCACAATTACAGGACAGAAAGTGGCAGCTTCAGTACAGCTACTCCAAAAATTATTTTTTTATGCAGTAACTTATTTAGAAAAGTGCTGTGGCTGTCCCAGAGGAATTCAACATAAGGAGCCACCACAGAAACCTGCATTCTACATTTTCAGACTTAGCAGAATAAGCACTTACACACAGATTTTGTCCTCAAAACTAGAAATGACAAGTCAGCATGTGATTTTTCAAAACACCTGTAGAGAGATTCAGATTTTTAAATATTTCACCTTAAAGAAAACATTTTTGGCTATTTATGGGTGGATATTTTATCAAAAATTTTTTCAGTATAGCTGCTGTAAGATTTATCTGGAATGACTGAAACATTGTGAGAAAATTTTATTAATCTGGATGAATGCAGCAAAGGAGAATTACTGCACTGTCGCAACTACAAAGATCCAGTTGCCAACATACTCAAAGAAATTTGCTTAATTTTCATTGACTGTTATGGGATAGTGTACATGTTCGTTTTATTTGAGAAGTTGGTAAAAATGAGTTCTAAGATCAAAAGACATTGATTTAGATTGGACCAAGTCAGCAGATATTATGACTAAGAGAGAGCTGTCTTTAGTAGGAATTAATTCTGAATTGGTATCATTACTGAAACAGCATTTAGGAATGCGTGATGATGATATGACACACCAAAATTCTTTATGCCTGAAGAGACTTGCTTTTGAAAATGCCATGAAAGTTGAGATTTCAACAGTTGATTTCATAAAAATCTCATGTTCTCAGCGACAATTAATTAAAATGTTTTTTGAAGAGACTGATGTTGAAAATGCGGTGATTTGATTTTTTTACGCAGAAATAAGATGGCAATGTTATGGTCAAATGGGTACAGTTTCTGATATCAAAATTTTAGTATATGAAGAGAACAGAAATATCTCTGAACTAAAAAATCGAGACTGGTTATGTGACTTAGCATTTGTGACTGACATTACTGCTCACTTAAAGATGTTAGATACGCAATTTTAAGACAAAACTCAATTGATTACTCAACTTTGTGGTCATATTTTGTCTTTCCAGTATAAATTGAATCTCTTTCAAATTCAACTGAATTTTGGCAATTATTTCAGTTTCTAAATTAGTACAAGAAATGGTATGAAAAGCTAAATACCGAATTTAAGAGTTATATATTAAAACAAAGATGCTGTAACTTATCAAACGAGAAAGCATTGGTATGTTGATAGAGACAATATAAAACACACAAACACACACACAAATTTCAAGCTTTCGCAACCCAAGGTTGCTTCATCAGGAAAGAGGGAAGGAAAGGGAAAGACGAAAGGATGTGGGTTTTAAGGGAGAGGGTAAGGAGTCATTCCAATCCCGGGAGCGGAAAGACTTACCTTAGGGGGAAAAAAGGACAGGTACACACACACACACACACACACACACACACACAGACACCCGCACATATATATGATATATGCTGCTCTTATTCTGGTTTCAGCTGCCAGAGACTGTGGTCATGTGTGTGCGAATTGTGTTTGCGTGAGTGTTACTGTGTGTGTGTGTGGGGGGGGGGGGGGGAGGTCTATTTTTGACAAAGACCTTGTTGGCCAAAAGCTCATTTTGTGACAGTCCAAAATTACAAACATTTTTTACTGACAGAAAATATATGCCAGAAAGTTAACCTTGTACCTATTCTAAATGATGCCGTTTATAGATTGTCTACATTTTAATGATACGAGGAGAAATAAAATAAACAAAAAGAAATGGTTTACATTAATTTTTGAAACATTTTCTTTTCTAGATTTTTTGCTTACGAACCCTGTAGTCCATGGTATCACTTTTTTTTAATCATCAGCATCATTGTCGTCATCATCATCAGCAGCAGCATCACATTCTAATAGAACAGCTGTGAAATTTATATCTTTGTTGTCTGGCTGTCACCACTTTCTTGTAGCTCAAAGCTGATTTACTAATTTTTGAATTTCACTAATTATGGTGGCTGATCACATTTTCACAGCACTTGCCACGCTGAGGTAGTGACTCTTTTAAGCGAGAGACAGGAACAGTAGAATTTGAATAGCCAGTTTTATTAATTAATAGTCATCTTTTATTTCTCTTCTTTGTTGTAAGTTGAAGGCTTGTTATCCATTCTCTTTCTTTGGTCCAATGTTTTGTGATTATCTAGAGAATGTTTGGCTTGCTCCTATGAAATCATGTGACCATTGGTAGACTTTCTCCTCCTCCTCCTCCTCCCCTCCTCCCCTCCTCCTCCTCCTCCTCCCCCCCCCCTCCTCCTCCTCCTCCTCCTCCTTCTTCTTCTTCTTCTTCTTCTTCTATACCGAATCAGTCATTTCATATGATCCAAGATCGGTTGCCACATTTATCTCACCATAACCAGTTTTATTACAGTTGTCACAAGTATTTAGCTGTTTCTTTGGAATATATTGCTATTTCATACGTTGTCATTGTGATGGAGAACCTTGGAGTACAGCTGTTTTTTCTCTGAATACATATCAGATTTCGCTTCTACACTGACATGACAATGTTAGAATGTCTCTTGCTTCCAAACATGTTGCATGCCCGCTGCTCTCTTATTGGCTGTGTAGAACCAACTGATAACACAACCCGACTCATTCCTGTCATATGTCACACTGACAACATTGCAGCAAGGAACATGTAAGTATGCCATTGTCTCCTGTCTAGACTTTTACAATTTCTTGCTTAACTGAACACAACTGCTGAGTATTTGTCCAGTTTTAATGTCAGTTCAGTTACGACTATAAATGGACTCCGGTAAACTGCAGTTTAAACATGGTAGATGTTCCTAAAAAACTAAAGTACACAGTATAGGTTCCTATGCTTGGCAACAAAATGAAATTTGCTGTTTGCCCCCACTCACCATCATCATCTTAGCTCTCAGCCAAGCTTGTGTCACTGTTCTCCCTGTAACTCTTCCGTAATGCTGAGTTGGAGCAATTGAAAAACAGATTGCAATATCTTCTAGTGTGCAGGTCATATGTAATAATACCAACTAATACATAAATAAAAGATCACAATTACGATGGTGGTTTGAAAAGTTCTTGGAATCACCACGAGAAGAGCTCAGTGCTAGTGCAATAAGTTGTTCATGTGATATTCATTGGGCGGTTGCCTGTAAACCTGTGCCACATCAGTGCTCTTGGAAGAGAGCTGTGGCAATGACATAGCTCTGTTGTTGTTCCTGCACAGTGATTTGCAAAGATGGAAAAAATCGAGATTCGAGTAGTGATCAAGTACTTCGTAAAGAAAGGTATGAAAGCAAAGGACGTTCATGTCAATTTCCGGAATACACTGGGGGACTCTGCTCCTTCATATTCAACTGCTGCCAAGTGGACGAATGAATTTAAATTTGATTGAGAGAGCTTAGATGATGATCCGCGCAGTGGTCGGCCAAGATGTGTGACTACTCCAGAAATCATTGCAAAAATGCACAAAATGGTCATGGAGGATTGCCGATTGAAAGTGCATGAAATTGCTTATGCTTGCCAGATGTCATCTGAAAGGGTATATCACATTTTAACTGAAGAATTAGAAATGAAAAAATTACTTACAATGTGGGTGCTGCGACTCTTGAGGTTGGATCAAATTGCAACAAAAGATATGAGAAAAAAGACCAGGGTTAGCAAGGAAGAAAGCCCTCTTCCATCTAGTCAAATCTTGCCTGCACACATGTGCCGTCACTATGGCAAAATTACATGAACTAAGGTATGAATTGTTGCCACACTCGCCTTATTCACCCGATATGGCTTCATCAAACTTCCATCTCTTCCGGAAACTGAAAATATTTCTTGGTGGACGAAGATTCACTGCAAATGAATAATTGATAGCAGCTGGAGTTGACAACTATTTTCCAGTCCTGGAGGAAACTATTTGTTGAGATGGGATCAAGGCATTGGAACATCGTTGGACTAATTGCATCAATCTGCAATGAGACTACACTGAAAAGTAAAAAAGTTTCAGTGATGCAAGTACCTTTTTCTATTCTGTTCGGAGAACTTTTCAAAGCACCCTTGTATGATTCAGTCTCTCAAACTTTTGCTCGTCCTGTGATTTAGTTGTGTCTGCTGGTACTATATCCAATATGGGTGTTACCACTATAATTTATTCGCAATAACAAATACTGTCTGTTTAACTGATTTATTTCTTTTGTTAGGCATTTCATTCTGGATTAATTTTTTTTCTTGCTTCAACTAATTGTCACCACCAATGCTGATTAAAGGCTGCCAATGTTTTTACCCACTACCCTAATATGTGAACAGTGACTGAATTTATCATTTGCAGTCCACTCAGTAAATCATTACAGTCTCTCATGACCAGTTAAAATATTGGTCTGGATTCTGAATCAACTAAGGTTTTCTGAAGGACAACATTTCCATTTGTGAATGTCACATTTACTTAAAAAGTGGCATTAATGTTTGTATACTGTATCCACACATGTATGAGAATATTTATTGCAAACCTGTTCAAATATAACAACAGTTTGTAAGATGATAGAATTTAGTGCTGTTTCCTCCCATGTTTCACAAAATTGGCAAATTTTAATCAGAGTGATAGACTATTGTAATGGGTAGCTCATAGTTTCTCGTATATCGCCTGCACTAGCTCCGCACGTGTCCATGCTACATGATTGTTTGAGCAATGTTGATAACAGTATCAAATGCTTCAGTGTATCAGGAAATCTCGACCCTGTATCGTTTGTCAAGCCCTGCCCTTCCAAATTTTTCATAATACACCAGCAGGTGACATCAGTACCCAAAGCTTCACCTCTAAATGTAAGTCAACCCCTTGAAATGTAAATTACCCCTATATACCCTACTAAACAATGTAAAAATGTTAACCTCAGCAGCAATGGTTTTATCTACAAGAACAAGATGACCCTGTATTTTTCGAATGATGAATTTGGGAAGAAACCTCCTCATCTTATTATCTGGTAAATACGATACACTTCAAAAAATGGACATAATTGAAATTCTAGAAATGATCAAAACAAGATCTTTAACTTGCACCTTGAACACCGAATGATGAATGGTGTGCCACAGTGATCACAAAGGTTTACACCATCAAGATCGAAGGCGAACTCCTTTGGTGCTATAAACTGTGCAGGACACTCAGCTAGATATTCACTCTCAAAGAATGCGTATACAGTCATATTGGTGTGAGGTGTTGAGAACTTATGGTATGTTATGGCATTCAACCAAATGCAAAACAATCTGTCGTGGAGCCTGTCTTGAAAGTGGCTATTATTTAAAGTGTAGCTGCAGATAGAGCAATAATAAGTTTTGCAGGTCCAGAAAAAAAAAAAAACCTACAAAGGGTGAATGTGTCCTGTGGTTCCAAGTGGTATGAACTGCAAAGTCACACACATTTCTGGAGGAATAATTTGCTCTAAGGGAGTATGATTTTTATACGCAGACCAGGAGTCAAGCAAAATCAAGTTATTTTGAGCAGCTATAGGCGATAAGCAGTGCTCGTGCCATAGTTGTATTTCTCTTTTGCCCATTTTTCCTACTCTTGCTTGCTGTGACGTAAATATTCCCTGGTGCCCTAGCAACATCACACACACAAGAAAGAATCATAGAGGGCAGAGCACCTCCTACTCCTCGCAGCACAATAAATAACTTCCCAGCCAATTTACCACCCAAATTAACAACCAGCATAATTGTATATGAATGAATCAGTTGATCTCTTTTTCAAATTCCTTTTGGTTGGAGTTCAAAATGAATTCCTTTCTGAATGATGGAATAATTTTGTGTATCTCATCTACAATTCCACAGTTTGTTGTGCATCATCAAGTGGATGCTTTGCTTGAAATTTCATTATTTTTTTTATTTTATGTCTTCCACTTCTGTAGTAGTGTTTGAAGTTATACAACCATCCACTGCTTCCCTTGAAATCACTGTAAACTATGTTGTGTGCAGTTTGATGCGTATAATGTTGTAGGTCACTATCATCCACATCCTGTAAATTGTATCGAGCATCCTCGAAACATGTAAACACCAGTTTTGAAACAAGTGTGCCTTGTCCTGTTCATAATTTTTCTTATGCATTACATGGTCATATTGCTGTGGAAATCTGTTCGTAAATTTTTTTTTTTACTTGCTTCGTATGATCTTCCATGTACGTGATCATATTTAGTATCCGCTCCTTGGAGAGTGATTGACCTTTACTACATTTCACTGGAGATGGAAATTGTGGCTCCCCCTCAGACAGGGATGATGGACTACATAGGTCGACATATGTTTCAGTATCACTTTCACTTGATAAGCATGTATTGTCATCATTGTACTCCTTATGTACATTGTCTGCACAGTTGAGCATATGTGACTCCACACATTCCACTGACTCATCTTGCAGAAATGCTAATATTTCATCTGCCACCTCTTTCTCACTCTGCGAAATTCTGTGGGTTCCTTTCTGACGAAATGTCAACTTTGGCAATTGTTGATGTAGATATAATGCAATGTTTGCTTTGATTATCATTGCCATTGCTCTGCTTTGTATCAGCACCACTAGCACTGTTGCAAGTTATTTGTCAACTAAGCAGTTCAACTATGTTCCGTAGCCTCATGCTGTGCTCATCATTGGATACCTCCAGGCTTGCATCCTGTTGTGATTAGCAGCCAATATTGTGGTTCCGTGGAGGCGCATTGAATGCTGTAAACATCATTGGGCTTTCGCGGCCTCGCACGGTTCCTCGTTACTACTTCATTTTCACTGTTCTGTCTTTTGTTTTGGTATGTTTACTATATATACTATTGCCATTTGTTGTTCTGTGTTTTTGTTCATCTTTTGTTTGTGATGTGGTGTCTATAGGTAATTTAATGGTCTGTTATTATAGGTTATCTGTCTTGAGCTGACTGCTGTATAATTAAAAAGAATTACACCAGACGCGTTTCGCTTTTATTTACAAAGCATCTTCTGTGGTATTCTGTAAATTGGATACACATGTTTGTACATTTATTTTTTGATTCTTTTAGGTTAAAAACGGTGTTTTATTTATGAAGTTATATTATATTATATTATTATATGTAACAAAATAGTGCCAAATAGGTACAACATCCTATACTAGATTAGATATATGGATATCTTGTGCCTGATAGATGAACCATACAATAAAGTGGGTCAGTTACACACAGACATAAATTCTGTTCATGATAAGATACATTTTACATTAGAGAAAGAGCAAAATAAGACAGTTAAATTTCTTGGACATCACTATAAAGATTCAAAACAACAAACACACATTTTCCATATATCGAAAACAGACAACAGGCAAAATTATGCCTGAGACATCACTACGCCCAATTCTCAAAAGCAGGCAGCACTTAGATACATGCTCCACAGCCACAGAATAAACACACTACCATTAGATACAGACAATTACAAAAAAGAAATGAATACTATAATATAAACAACCACAAACAATTGATACAAAGAGAACGTAGTAACAAAGTTGAACAAGAAAATCGAGAAACAGAAAAGAAAAAAAAAAAAAACAAAAAAAACAAAAAAAAACACTCGACTGTCACCAACGCAAGGACAAAATCGCACACAAACAAATACACAAAATACAAGAACAGAAACAACACAAAGAGTGAAAGAAACAGAAAGTAAAAGATCGTACACCACAAATACACACACAGAATATCCAGTACTTTCAAAAAACAAGTCATAAAAATGACACACCAAAACAACAACTCAATTCAGAAATACTTCCCAAAAACAATAGAAAAAGCTGATCTGTATCAGAAATCAGGAATATACCAACTGAAATGCAATACAAGTGATGGAGAAAACTTAGGTCAGACCAGGAGGACATTTGACACCAGATACAAAGAACATGTAAGAAGAGCATGGAAGTATAGGACAAATCATTCAACTTTTGCATAACATTTACACCAACACCAACATAAAATTGCAACCAGAGACACAGACATGGAAAACATAAGGATAAACAACAACAAAAAACACCTCCTCACCTGACAAGAAAAGTACCACATCCAAACAACCACAACAGAAAGGAAACAACTCATAAATGATCAGATCAACTTGGCAAACCACCCACTCTTTAAACTGATTGGCCACTTAATATATCATTAAAAGTACAAATATAACCACAGGCTTCATTTACCACTACCATTTCCTCCCAGATCTGTCCCATAATCACCGTCCAGACCATCCCTGTCATCCCTCCCCCCTCCAGGAGAAGGGGGGGGGGGGGGGGGGGAGAAATAACAACTCCTGTCACGTCTCTACCTACATACAAGACAATTTCACTCACTCTCTCACACACAATCGCTTCATAGGCTGGCAACACACACAACATGAATGAAAACAAATGAGTAGGCATAAACACTGTAGCAGTGATGAATGAAAAACAGTTAAGAAAGTCAATTATAAATAGTGCAGTGCAGGAAATAACGCAAAATGCAAAAAACTGCTGATGTGAAATGAAGCCTGTCGACATCAACCATTGCTAGCAAAAGGGAACGTGCAGACTATGTAAAGAAACACCGTAAGTAGCTTACAGACCAACTTCATAAAGAAAATGCTGTTTGTAAGCTAAAAGAATAAAAAAAAAAAAAAAAAAAAATGTACAAACATGTGTATCCAATTTACAGAAACCACAGAAGATGCTTTGTAAATAAAAACAAAACTTGACTGGTATAGTTCTTTTTAATTACACTGCAGTCAGTCAGCGTCAGAGAAGTTGTTACTGTGCAAGGTAACGTTGACCACGTCACTGTATGGAGAGTGCTACGGGAGAACCGGTTGTTTCCGTACCATGTACAGCATGTGCAGGCACTATCAGCAGCTGATTGGTCTCCACGGGTACACTTCTGCGAATGGTTCATCCAGCAATGTGTCAATCCTCATTTCAGTGCAAATGTTCTCTTTACAGATGAGGCTTCATTCCAACGTGATCAAATTGTAAATTTTCACAACCAACATGTGTGGGCTGACGAGAATCCGTACGCAATTGTGCAATCATGTCATCAACACAGACTTTCTGTGAACATTTGGGCAGGCATTGTTGGTGATGTCTTGACTGGGCCCCATGTTCTTCCACCTACGCTCAATGGAGCACGTTATCATGATTTCATACGGGATACTCTACCTGTGCTGCTAGAACATGTGCCTTTACAAGTACGACACAACATGTGGTTCATGCACGATGGAGCTCCTGCACATTTCAGTCAGAAGTGTTCGTACGCTTCTCAACAACAGATTCAGTGACCGATGGATTGGTAGAGGTGGACCAATTCCATGGCCTCCACGCTCTCCTGATCTCAACCCTCTTGACTTTCATTTATGGGGCTTTTGAAAGCTCTTGTCTACGCAATCCCGGCACCAAATGTAGAGACTCTTTGTGCTCATATTGTGGATGGCTGTGATACAATACGCCGTTCTCGAGGGCTGCATCAGCGCATCAGGGATTCCATACGACGGAAGGTGGATGCATGTATCCTCGCTAACGGAGGACATTTTGAACATTTCCTGTAACAAAGTGTTTGAAGTGATGCTGGTACGTTCTGTTGCTGTGTGTTTCCATTCCATGATTAATGTGATTTGAAGAGAAGTAATAAAATGAGCTCTAACATGGAAAGTAAGCGTTTCCGGACACATGTCCACATAACATATTTTCTTTCTTTGTGTGTGCGGAATGTTTCCTGAAAGTTTGGCCGTGCCTTTTTGTAACACCCTGTATTTAAGTGATTAACATTGTGAGATCATGGGTTAATTTAAGCACGAAGTAAGCCATTGCAAACGTGAAATGCTGGTATATCAATAATTGGTGTAACCTTCAGTATGTTGAATACAAGCTTGCAAATGTGCATGCATTGTGTTTTACAGTGCCAGATGTCAGTCCGTGAGATGAAATTCCACGGCTGTAGCACTTGGTTGGTCAATACAGGCACAGTTAATGCTGTTTGTGGATGATACAAGAGTTGTCGTCTAATGATGTTCCATATGTACTCAGTTCGAGGCAGATCTGGTGATTGAGCAGGCCAACGCAAAATATTGACACCCGGTTAAGCATGTTGGGTTATAGAATGGTATATGCACAAATGTAATCCTGTTGGAAAACACCTCGTGGGATGCTGTTCATGAGTGGCAGGACAACAGATCAAATCACCAGCTTGACGTACAGATTTTGCACTCAGGGTGTATGGTATAATCATGAGAGTGCTCCTGCTCTCATACGAAATCGCACCCTAGACCATAACTCCGGGTGTAGGTCCATTGTGTCTAGCACGCAGACAAGTTGGTTGCAGGCCCTCAAATGGCCTCTGCCTAACCAACACCCGGCCATCCATGGCACCAAGGGAGAACCAGCTTTCATCAGGAAACATGGAAGAGCTCCATCTTACCACCAGTGAGCTCTCGTGTGACACTATTGAAGTCACAAACAGTGGCGATTTGTGATCGGTAGAGTGCACGCTAGACGGCATCTGGCTGTACGTAAAGTAACCAAGTTGTAACAGTTCATTGTGTCACTGTGACGGCAACTGCTGCTCATATTGCTGCTGCAGATGCTGTGTAATGCACCAGAGCCATATGCCGAACACAGTGGTCTTCCATCTTGGTAATCCCACTTGGCTTCTTGCCACCGTATATTATCATGACCACTGCTGCCAGCATTATGTACAGTTGCTACATTCCTGCCAAGTCTTTCTGCAGTATCACAGAAGGAAAATGCAGCTTCATATAGCCCTATGACACAGCTCTGTCAAATCCAGTGAGGTGTTAATAATGGTATCTTTGTTGCCTTAAAGGCATTCTTGACTAACATCAACTCACTATGTCCAATCTCAAAGATAAACTGATGTTCACGACTGTTACTCCATGTCTTTAAAGCAAACCTGATTTGCATCCTCATAGTGGTGCTACGAGTGCCATGCTTATGCAACTGGCGCAAAATTTCAATAGGCATCATCTTTCATATGTAGAAACACATCTACGAACTTTCGTTTATGTTGCATAAGTGCTTCTTGGTGTTGCGGTTTTTTCTTTCTTTCAGTGTATTTGAGTTTTGTGCCATGATAGCAAGATAGCAAGACTGAAAATGTAAAGCTTGTAGACCTAGCACTGCACAGGTGACTACATAGCAACAACCAATCAGAGCGTGAATTTGGTTTCACTGTCTGTCATTCACATGCTGCCATACTACGCTGCTAAATCAGCTGCCAGCTAACAGGCAGCTGCAGATGACAATTGTGGCGTAAAATATAATTGTTGTGGTATATTCTTATACAATTTGTTTTCTGGTGTGGTATGTTTCTTTTGCAGAATGTGGTAAAGTAACTGTGAAATTTTTTAGGAAAGTGATAAGACTGACACAATACTGCATGTTGCTGCTGTCGGAGCCATATTGCACTTTTGTATAGCAGCGAACCGACAACATCCTTTCCTTCCATGCTCAATTGTTAATCACTTTGGTACTCTGATTGAGGTATAATAAGAATATCTTCAGTTTCATCAAGCTATATAAAGTCATTCTGTAGTGCAGATTTCACTATGGTCTCACCATTTGTGGAGACCGTGATACTAATTTTCTGTCAGGTTGTGCTGGTCAGGGACAGCTAGAGTTGTCAGTGTCATGCCCCTCCCCCTCCCCCCCACTTTCTTCCCCCTCCTTCCCCTCCTCCTCTGCAATATGAAGGCCTGTTGGACTAATTTTTATATACTCTGTTCTGTCTGCTAGTGTCTGTTTTCGTACTTCCTATCAGCTTTAATCTCATTCGTGAATTCCACTTGTGGCCATTCTCTGTATGAGTAATGAGCAGTTGAATTATGTAGTAGACAGCTAACCATTTTGTTTCTCTTAACAGTCATTGTTCTGATTGGCTCTTTGCCTTTCCTGCCTTTTCAGTACTTCATTTTAGATTCCAACTGTTCACAGTACTTTCAACATTCTCCTCCAGCACCGCTTCCCTTCTATCTGTCTTTCTTTTCCACCTACCTCACTCTCCAAGTTTTTGATCCATACAAGCATACTGTCAATATTCGTATTTTTAATATTCATTTCATACTGCGATTTCATTATGTAAAGATATGATTGGAGACCATAACTGTTAAGTGATACAAATTGTTGATGGTGTACATCAACAATTAGTCACGAGTTTGTTTTACATTGTCTTATTCAAAAAGTACTGTCAGATTTTATTTACACAGGGAGACAGAACAACAGTGGTCTTAGCCTGCTGTTGTCCGCATAGTATTTGAGTTTAGTGTGTGATTTGTCTGTCTATCATTTTAGCAAAGCCAGCCACTATCCTTAAAGAAGAATAAGAGACCCAGTACTATGTCTTTATTACACACAATTTCTTGAGGAATGAATGACCCAAATATTGTGTGTCTTTTGGCCTCCAGTACTTAACATTGAAGATTAAATGTGGTGCAGTTTCATCCTCCTCGCCATATAGTTTACATGGATGGTATTGTTTCTGTATATCTGTACTTTGTAGGTGCTTCCTGAAGTACCCATGGCCAGTCATAAGTCCTGCCGTGAGTTGAATCTGTCTCTGCTAGACATCACAACAGCTACCCCCCTCCCATCTTGGGGCCTGAGACCTGCCCTTCCTTTTTAACTTTCCCCACCCTCTCCCTCTCTCCACCCAGGGAAAGAACTAACAGTTCCAAAGGCTGGGATAGTGTCATGCGCTTGCCTTCTAAATTTTGGAACTGGCCAGCCATTCTGTCTCATAATATTGAGGTCTTCTCAGGTGAATGTTCCTTTTGATCCAATGCGTGCATCCTGAGCTAGTTATCTCCGAAGGATGTCATCCAAAAGCTTAGAATTTTTTAAATATTGTTTATGTGTCTTTTGACACTCAGTCCTTCAACTATACAGTTAATTGTTACCTTCACTCTTTCCATTATTTATATTCAACATGGGACTGTCCATCACAGTATCTAGTTAAATTCACCTTTGTAATGCCATGTTATCCCTTCTTAGAGAACCGAATGGGAGACTGTTCTGTAATGTTTAACAGGTGACTCATTATTGCCTTAATGAGTGACCAATAGGTTTATCAGCTTTTAATAACCATTTCACACTTGAAGACCACAAGACCACTTTGTCCTGTAACCCAACCATCCGCCATCCAAGGATGCCATTAGGACTTCGTTAAAGACCGTCTCCGTATCCTGTGAGATGTTTGGTCACTTTGTTTGTTAACGGGTTGCCTGGAAAATATAACTCCGACACTTGGAAGTGAACATCATGATTATGTCTTAATTGAAACCATACCTCTTTGGCATTCCCTGATCCTCTAGTACTTCCATAGGTGGTTAATAGCCTGCTTTGTATCATTTTTCCAATAAGTTCTCATACCAAGAACTGAGATTTTCATCATACAAAGAACTGATTGCCTAGTTAATTCAGTATTTTGCAGGTCTTGCCAAAACCTACTTTTCCCGTGTAATAAAATATTGATTCACTGGGCCAAGTGTACAGCCATTGACGAAAACTAGATCTTGAGTAAAGTCATTTTATTGTAACTGTAATTGAACACTCCTTGTAACAGTAGGATAAACATCCTGCATGACTAGTGGAGGTTTTGTGCAACACAATTTTGATGGCGATGTAGTGTATGTGCCTTTTAGTGGAGATTGCCAGACTTAGTGTTGATAGGTGGCTGGTTCACGTCTGGTGTCTGTATACTACATCTGTAGTGTACAAACCACTGTGAAGTGCGTGGCATAGGGTATGTCCCATTGTACTAGTTATTAGGACTTTTTCCTGATCTGTTCACTTATAGAATGTGGATGGAATGATTGCTTAATTGCCTCCTTACATGCTGTGATTAACCCAATCTCGTCTTCACAGTACCCCACCAGTGACTAAGCGTAGACGATTGCCAAATACTCGTAGAGTCATCATTTAAATCCAGTTCTTGAAACTTTGCAAGTAGGCTTACTCAGGATACTTTCCAACAATCTTCAAGAGTCTGCCAATTCAGTTTTCTCAACATCTTCGTGATATTGTCCCATGAGTCCAATAAAATTGTGACTGTGCTGCTCTTCTCTCTATATGTTCATTGTCCCCTGTTAGTCCTATTTGATATGGGTCCCACACACCTGAGCAATCTCGTTTTTAGACTGATTGCATTTCCCCAGTATTGTACCAATAAACCAAAATTTATCTTCTGTTTTATCCATGACTGAGCCGATGTGCTCATTCCAGTGCATATCACTGTAAAGTGATACACTCAGTTATTATATGAGTTAACCGATTCCAACTGTGACTTATTGATATTATAGTCATAGAATACTTCATTTTTTCAGTCTGTGAAGTGTACAAATTTACATTTATGAACATTTAAAGCAAGTTGCCAACCTTTGTGCTACTATGAAAACTTATCAAGATCTGACTGAATATGTATGCAACTTCTTTCAGGCAGTAATTCATCTGCAGAAGGTATGAGGATGCCACTAATATTACCTGCAAGGTCATTAACCCGCAACATGTACATCGGGGTTCTCTGGGGCACACTTGGAGTTACTTCTACATCTGTTGTGACTCTCCATAACTTGCTGTGTCATTAAAACAAAAAAAATCCTCAATCTGGGGACACATTTTGCTTGATACCCCATACAGTCCATACTTTCATACTAATCATAAAACTGCAAAACTGCCGTGTCTGTCTGTGTTTCAGCAAGCTAATCTCCAAAATTACTCGATAACTTTTTGTTGGATTTTCACAGGTAACTTGGGACAACATATCAGCTTTATTTCATCAAAATTGGGTCATGGGAAAAAAAGATGTCATAATTTAAAGTTTTATCCATAATAATATTATAAATGTCAAAGTAACTCTGCCTGTTATGTTTTCATGACCAAACTGCTCAACTGATTTCAATGGAATTTGCAATGGAGATAGCTTGAACCCTGTGAAAGAACATTGGCTACTTCAGAAAGTAAAAAATAAAAATAAAAATTGACTCCTTAGAGGATGCAGTAGGGGATTGGATTATTCTTTTTTACATCAGTGAATGCAAACCATATTAAAAAATTACAAAATTAGTTGCATGATGTACGCATTGTGTAATGTATAGCTACTTCAATACCAGGATGCATAGATGCACACTCCAGCCCATGCTGCACATACTGCTTCATCATTTGTTGGGGCAGCATGGGAAGGGGAAAGACAGGGTACCCATCACAAGCTGTGCCTACCCGAACAGGCAGACATGTGGGGGCACTGACGCTACTGCACATACCATAGCTTAGTTACTATCACTCAGCATAACAAAACTACTGATACACAAGTACAGCCACAGCTAATGAGTAGTTGATAATAAACATTGATGTGATACTGACTCAAATGCTTTTCGGAAAGCAAGAAATACTGCATCTACTTGTCTGCCTTGAGCCAAAGCTTTCAATATGTCACGTGAGAAAAGTGCAAGTTCGATTTCACATGATTGATGCTTTCGGAATCTATGCTGGTTGGTGTGGAGGAGGGCATTCTGTTTGAGATATGTTTGATAATGTTTGGCACTCAGAATACATCTCAAGATTCAAAAATGGATCAGTATCAAGTATATTGGATGGTGGTTTTGTAGATCACTTCTGCGGTAGCGTTCTCACTTTCCGCGCCCAGGTTCCCGGGTTCGATTCACGGCGGGGTCAGGGATTTTCTCTGCCTCGTGATGACTGGGTGTTGTGTGATGTCCTTAGGTTAGTTAGGTTTAAGTAGTTCTAAGTTCTAGGGGACTGATGACCATAGCTGTTAAGTCCCATAGTGCTCAGAGCCATTTTTTTCGATCACTTCTACTACCCTTCTTGTAAGTTGGTGTGACCTGTGCTTTCTTCAAATTACTGAGCTCACTTTTTTGTTCAAGGAATCTACAATGGTTTAGAGCTAACCAGAGGGGGGGCTAAGTCAGCCACAAATTCATCATAGAATCTGATAGGGACTCCATCAGACCTTGGAACTTGTTCGATTTTAATGATTTCAGCAGTTTTTCAACACCACTGACACAAACACTTACTTCACCCATCTTTTCAGTGGTACCGTCTCATCCGCAAGTGAGCGGACACTAACTTTCATGCTGCTTGCGGCCTTTACATACATCCATAATTTCTTTGGGTTTTGTGAAAGATAATTTGGCAATATTCTGCCTGGTAATCATTGAAGGCTTCACGCATTGCTCTCTTGACAGTCAAACATGTATCATTCAGTATCTCTCTGCCTATAGCCCTATCCTTTGTTTTACATCTGTTATATAGTAGTCTCTCTTTCTTTAGAAGTCTCCTTACAGTGACTGAATACCATTATGGATTGTTCTAGTAGGTACATATCTATCCACTGCATGGTCAACTATTCTTTTAATGTTGATCTGTAGTTCCTCTACATGATCCTGTCTTTTGCTAAAAGTTTCTAGTTCTGTATTGAGATGTGACACTATTGCTTTCTTTATCTAGTTTGATGAACACATATATCTTTCTGCTTGTGTTAGTTTCCCTGTTTACTTTGGTAAACATTGTTCTGTTGCTATAGTAATGGTGAGGGAAGGTGGAGGTAACAATGGAATGGTATCTGCTAATTGTATAGGTTTTACTGGAGAGTGTGAGTAACAGACGTAAGCTATCAACTTGGCATATCTCGTGCCAAATGCTGGCTGTTAATTCGTTAATTCATATAAGATAGGATCACAAATAATACCCTAACCAACATCATCATTGACTTTTTCATCAGTTAAGCAGTCACAAAAATTTTGTAAATGGAAAAGATGACATCATGCATAATTTTATGTGTTTATATTTTTGAATTTTCACTAATCAGAGGTCATTGGAAGTTACAGTTGCTGATGATAAGCAGACAAATCTGTTTGCACAACATAGTGTGGAACATTGCTAATTTCCATTCTGTGGTCTGTAGCAGTATTCAACTGATGTGCTAAAATAATGTTATTGAGCATTTCATGGTCAAGTGGTAGGAGGGCCTTATGACACTAATCTGATCAGCATAAATAAAACAATAAAGACATAAACATAAATACATGGTAAATATACAGTATAGGTCCTGATTTTTTCTTCCATTAGTTGGATTGCAAAGTCCTGATCCACACTGTGAATATTTATGAACCTCACCTAATTACAGGCTTTACATCCCTCTGATCTTTGAGAGCTCATGTTGTTAAAGTGCATTTACATGTGTGCAACTGGTTGCCATATGCCTGTGCTTGCATCACATCCAAGTGGAGGCACATGCATCTTTCTCAGCATGTGCACATGAGTGATTGTATGAACACCTAGAGGGAACCATGCACATTACTCTAGAGATCAAGCTGTGGTTGCAGGTTTTTTGCTCCCATGATCTGGCCAGTGGACAATGTCTAACCAGCAAGGCTGCAGCATACAAGTTATTTATTTATTTATTTCATGTTCCGTAGATCCAGTTAGTGAGTCAGTCACAATGATATGGAATATGTCAAATTGCTCAGGCCAAATTGTACATACTATAAGTAAGACATACCATAAATACAGTAATAGATACAATGTCAGCTAGATAACGTAACAACCATTTAACAGAAAAAGGAGTTTCAAATAAAGGTTATAAATAAGAGCACAAAGTTAAATCAGATATTAGGCCTACAAGAATAAATACAGGTACAGCCAATCTGTTGTTACAAAAAGTGTGATAATGCTCAAATACTCAATAAATTCAGTTGAACTAGTTCTAGACACAATAAATTTAGTGATGGTATACATTTTCTTTCAAATATTCATCTGCAGTATAAAAAGATTTCTCTGTCAGGTAATCTTTGAGAACTTGTTTAAATTTTGGCAATTCTGTATTAACACACAATTGATATGTAGTGGGAGAGCATTGAACAGCTTAATGCTGGAGTTGTAAACTCCTTTTTGTACCAGAGTGAGACGTTTCATTTCGACATGTAGATTGTTTTTGTTTCTGGTGTTATAGCCGTGGAATTTACTGTTGTCTTGGTAGATAGAATAATTTTTGCACACAAAGGTCAGCAAGGAAAAAATATACTGTGCGGCAGTTGTTAGGATACCTGTCTTTCAAAACAAGTGCCTGCAAGAGTGTCTTTGATGGACCCCACACATTATTCTGATTGCTTTTATTTGGAAGGTGAAAACTTTCTTTGCAAGTGGTTGGTTCCCCCAGAATATGATAGCATATGACATCAATGAGTGGCAGTAGCCAAAGTAGGCAACCTTAATGGCGTCAACTTCAGCCACTGAAGAAATTACCCGTAATGCAAATGTTGTCGAGCTAAGTTTTTTACATAGATGAAGAATGTGAACTGACCAATTACATTTGCTGTATATATAAGCACCCAGGAATTTTTTATCTTCAACTTTCTGTATTGGTTGATCTCTACATTTTTATGTTAATTTCATCGAGATTACTTTGTGATGTATGGAACCTCATATAATGAGTTTTATTTGCAATGAGGAGAACCAATTTAAGATGTCATTAAAAACAGTATTTGTAGTTTGTTCAAGATTGTGATCTATCAAATCGTCAATTAGAATTGTGGTATCATCAGCGAACAGGGTAAATTTGCTGTGTCTCAGAACAAAGAGGAAGATCATTAATGAAGATGAGGAATAGCAGTGGGCCCAAAACGGAGCCTTGAGGCACACCACATGTTATCGTGCCCCACTCAGATGAGGCAGGTTCTCCAGAAGAGCCATTTAGCATTACAGTCTGCTTCCGATCCTTTAGATATGATTGTAGCCACAAGCCAACAGTACCACCTAAACCACAGTATTCTGCCTTTTTCAAAAGAATTTGGTGGTTTGGACAGTCAAAGGCTTTCATAAGATCACAAAAAAATACCCACTGGAGACCTTTTTTTGTTAATGGCTTCCAAAGCTTTGTTGCTGAAAGAGAATATTGCCTGTTCAGTACAAAGACCAGCACGAAAACCAAACTGATTTTTGCTTAAGATACTGTGGAAGGTGAGCTGATCTACAATCCTCCTGTGCATGAGTTTTTCAAGAATTTTCAAGAAGGTAGTTAATAGGGATATTGGGTGATAGTTTGTAACATTGTTTTTATCACCTTTTTTAAAGAGAGGAATCACTACAGCCAATTTTAGTCTGTCAGGGACAATCCCTGCTTGTATATGTTGCATAAGATAGGACTAACAAATTTATAACAGTGTTTCGGTATTTTACTAGAAATATTGTCCACACCAGCAGAATTTTTATTTTTTAATGATCTAATTACTCTTATGACTTCGCTTACAGTAACTAGAGGTAAAGATAACTGTGGGATTCTGTTGCTAATAGCTTTGTGTAGGAGGGACAATGATTCTTTCATAAAACCATTACAGCCTGTCTTCTCCGCTGCTCTCAAAAAGTGGTTATTAAATATTTCTACAACCAACTCAGGGTTCTTTATGATACTGCCCCCTGTTTTAATCTCTACCTGAGACATGTTCCCTGTTTTCCTGCCAGTTTCCCTCTTTATTACATTCCATATAGTTTTAATTTTATTTTCCGAGCTTTCAATTTCTGATTTTATCCACATACTTATTAGATTTATTTATAACCTTCTTGGGAATGCTACAGTAAAGTTTGTAGTGTTGTTGTTTCTTCGGATCATTACAAGTCCTGAGAGAACTGTATAACATCCTCTTTGTTCTACAAGATGTTATTATCCCTGTAGTGATCCAAGACTTCTTGGCATTGCCTATATGACTATTTCTAACTACTTTTTTGGGAAAGATGGACTCAAATAAAGACATGAATTCATTTAAAAATGAATTGTACTTTTTGTTTACATCTGTTTCCCTATAAACTGGGCTCCAATCTATCTCTTATAGGCTGTCATTGAATTTTTTGAGGCCCTCTTCATTTATTATCCTAAAACATTTCTAAGAATGCTCAGGACTGTTGCACACACTGATGTAATTGAGCCTAAGCAATTGACCACCATGATCAGAAAGGCCAAGGATTGGATGTACAGTGATCTCATTGCATTTAGACTTATCTATAAATATATTATCTATTGGACTTTTACTGTTAACGGTAACCCTAGTTGGGAAATCTACTATTGCCATCAGATTATAAGACTCCATTAAATGTACTAAATAAGCTTTACTATTGCTCTCATTTAGGAAATCAACATTAAAGTCACCAGTAATTATCAAGTTCTTGGACTTTGAGTACAGTTTGGATAATAAAGAGTCTAAGTCCTTAAGAAATACATTCGAATTCCGTGAAGGAGATCTATACAGTGCTAACACTAGAACCGTGAAGTCATTTACAATAATCTCAATGCCACATACTTCAATTTGGTGCTCTATACAATGGCTCTTAAAATCTAATGCCTTGTAAGATATGTTGTTTTTTACATAAATTACCACTCCACCTTTTTGCATGATGGTTCTAGAGTAATGCGCTGCCTGACAGTAACCACTTAGCTGCAACCTTTCAATATCTTTCACATGATGTTCACTAAAACATAATACATCAGTATCTTTTATTCCTTGTGGTTCCTATAACAGAACAGTAATGTCATTTACTTTATTACCAAGTCCTCCCTCATTTTGGTGAAAAATTGTGATTGCTTTGGAATTAGATGCATATGTAAACTTTTGCCTGAAAAATTATCTGAAGCTACAGAAGCAGTACGTTCATTACTAACAATTTCCTGAAATATTTGAGTTTGAAACTGAGTCTGACTTGATGGCTGGAGTCATTTAAGTGTGATTGGTTCCAACTTTGGGGTACGTTTGTGGACTTCTTCCAGTATGTTTGTTTTTAAAAGGGTACTTAATGCTTTTTTCCCTGATCTGTTCAGGTGCATATCGTGTCTTGTAAATAATTCTCATCTAAAACTGCTTATATCTACAACACAATTATTGTTAAAATGCGTACACAACTTTGCTAACTTAGAGTTCGTTTGTGAGATAGCCTCATTTTCACAGGACTGTGGGGCTAAGTCATGTCTCTTTGGAATGTTCACAAAAAATACCTTAGACTGTTGAAGCACAGATATTGTCTTCCTGAGCGACTGTATGACATCTTTCTCTTCGTTGCAGGCAACATTGTTTGAGCCACCTATTAAGATCACACACTCGTTTTTTACTTTTTCAGGATCACACCCTGCTACAAGTTCTTGAAGTTTAGCACCTGGTTTCACGATTTCACAGACATCGGCACCATTAAAACTGCTTTTCACTATATCAGCCATGCCTCTACCATGACTATCGGCAAAAATGTGAAGACGATTTGTTGATGTTTCACTCACAGCAGACTGGATCACACCACTGCCACTTTAATTGCTATTAACTGAACATTGCGGCTTTGGAAGATCAAACCTAACTTTTTTCTGATAGTTTACCGGTACACTCATCTTACGATTGTTTTCACTTTCTGTGAGACTATTACTAGACCAAAGTACATCAAAATTGTTTACATTCTCAAACCTCGAAACATTTGCTATAGACAACGTTTTAGTGCCGAATGTTTGACGCTTGTTGTGTACTACCTTCCATTTCGATGATTTATCTGCGTAATTTT
Source organism: Schistocerca americana (assembly GCF_021461395.2). Lineage (NCBI taxonomy): Eukaryota > Metazoa > Arthropoda > Insecta > Orthoptera > Acrididae > Schistocerca > Schistocerca americana. The sequence goes on along the minus strand of NC_060126.1, from coordinate 388,744,536 downwards.
GCAGCAATGTAGCCATGTTCTGGCGAAAGTTTTTGTTCTTCTGTCTGTCTTGAAGCAGTGGATCCATGTTTTGCTTCGACTTCAGCTCCATATTTTCGGACTTCAGGCTGTCGATTTCTACTCTTCGACTGCGGATTACACATTGTAGACTAGTGATACGTTCACTATACTTTAAGAATTCACTTTTGCACTTTACACATGAATTTTTAAAGGCTTCACTGTAACTTATTTTTGGAGTAAAATCACGGATATCTACACACACTGCCATCTTCGTGCATTTCTGAGGCAGGCTGAGGCCTGCCTAACATTAATTACTGTGAGGAACAAAACATGTGCTAGATTCTTAACATTTATAATGAGCAAGTCAAGAATATGCAAGTATGTGTATTTTATTAGTACATATATTTTATTTATCTTGCAAAACATGATCATAATGAAGAACTTTAAACATGGGAAAACTTTATGTCAAGAAAAAAATTTAACATCACCAAATCAACAAACTTGTCTTTCAGTTTATACCATAAATACATATTTTTGCTTCACTTTGAGAGCTTGTAGTCTCAGGCATCATAAAGTGTCTCAAAAGTCTGGACATTTTGCTGTTGCTTTAATGAATTCTATTTGCTGTCTAAGCTGGATGTGTTTGGAGTTGAAATATATGAAGTATAGATAGGAGCAGTTTATGCACTATATGGATACGCAATATTCAGGGACTGACAGGCAGTTGGTAAAGAAATAGCAGGCATTAGATGTCTTGTTTCCTATTACATTTGCAAATCAAAAAGTACTTTATTGGTGATGAGCATTTCTGGTAGGGATTTCAGTGTTCTTTTATTTGCTGTTATCAGAGCAAACTATTTGTGAATCAAAATGGCTCCTAAAGGAACCAGGAAGGGTTCAGCACAGCAGTGGTCCTAGAACCACCCCCACTTCTTCAGCACACATTGACTGGAAGTACAACAAAGGCTTTTTAAAGTTGCGTTGTTGTTTTTGGATTGTTTTTCTTTAAAGGAACTGTACACATTTACTTACTTTCATGTTGTCTTTGTAATCCACAGAATTAACCAACCAGAAAAAATAAATGCATTATAATACTGTTGAAATTCCATGTGTTTGAACAAATTTGAATGTGGGGTCAAAAATATTTTTTGAACAGTGAAATGCAAAGCACCAAATGGAGACAACCACAGAAAGGCATATGACTGTTGCAGATGTCCCCGCTGGTATGGAGAGACTTCTGCAACTGAGCAGAGTAGCACATGTGCACAATTTGGTAGTGCTCGACTACTTGTAGATTGCTGTAAGAACAAACTGTTATTTTGAAAAAGTTTTGAAATATAGTCCGGTTGGAATTTATTGTTTTTAATTAAGTACAAAAACCAATACAATTTTGGATTACAGCAACTGTTGCTAGCTACCAAATTATAAAAGTATGTGGACATTATTTTTCTTCAGCATTGTCATTCTCCTCAGTTACGGGAATAAACACAGTATTGCAAATCAAAGAAAATTACGTAAACTTATTAATTAACAAGTTAATCATCCAATGCTATATGTCTTAACTGTACAGAAAAATTATGACAAGAAAAGCCTGTTGTCAAAGTCCAGGACCTAACAGTAGTTGTGATAAAATCTGCAGTGGAAAATGGTATAGGTCTATAACTTCAAGTTTAATTATTACAAAAGGTAATTAGTCTTGGATAATTTTAAGTACTTTACAGGAATGTGGGAACGCTTAACTGTCAAATAGTGCTGGTCATGTTCCTCAAATATACTGATTAGCTCACCAAGTTTTACGTGTGCCGAAATAGTACTATCTCCAATTAATGGCAAATTTTAATTAACAGTGCCCTAATGAAAATTAATTGGAATACTTGAAATAATCACATAGATAATAAATTTCAGAAAAATTAGAGGTATAAACAACAACTTGAGATTTTCAAGTCAGTGTCACATATCAACAATTAAATGTAGTGGAAATCATAAAAATTAGTGAAAAAACTTGCTTATTTTTGGGAGTAGAAAAAGTATCAGATGGAAAGAATCCGTCTGCTTTGTCACACCAGATCAGGACTGATACGGTACTTGCAGAGAAGCATACCTGTTTGTAGGCTATTATTGTAATGGGTTCACCACTCTCAAAAACAGTTTAAACTTACTGCCAGCTTCCTCCTGGGGCGGAATCTGTGTACCCCTTCTGTGTGCCTCTAGTGTATATCACATGGAAAAATGTGACATTGCATTTCAGAGTGTTTTTGTGCATCGTATAATTGAAGCAGAACCTGAGAACCAACCCAGTATTTACAAAAGTGGTTGTGGAAAATTGCCTAAAAACCACATATAGGTTTGCCGGCGCACTGGCCCTTGCCATTGATCTGTCAGATGGGTTTGACCCAGGGTCTGCATGTCTCCCTTTGTCATATAACTGGGTGCTTTAATGCCCACAGCCATCCAGGCAGCTCTCATGACATGATTTAAGTGAGAAAATGGGAGAAATGAGAGATCATATGTATGTTTACCAACAGTTATTCTTCCCACGTCATTCGCAACTGAAGCAGGGGAATGGGAGGGGTTAATATGGTAGTATTGGAAGTGCCATCCATCACTCTCCTCAAGGCATCTCCCAGAGTATAGATGTATTAATTCTGAGTCAAGAGTGATGAATACTGCAGAGGAGGCAAATAATGTAAACCCTGGGAGTACTATTTTCTCTGCAACTTTTGATATCATTTTAACTCAAGACAAAATACTTGAAATTAAACATTGATATGTATGCATTACCAGTAGCCGTTTCATATTTTCCTTGCATTTTCTCTGGTAGAATCTGTCTTTGCCATCAGTAGAGATACTGTTGTGGATATGTAGCCTGAAAATATTTTTAAACTGGTTGTCTCCATTTCTGTTATGATATTTTGTACTTTTTAATTACAGTAAGCTGCTCTTTTTTTGTTTCAGTCCAGCGTCACAGTTGCAGATATTTGTATTTGGAGCACCATTTTTCCACTGGCTGCCGATGCAAAGTTATCCTCTGACTGGCTCAATGGAAAGAAGCACTTGCTACAATGGTTTGCGAAACTAAAAGAGCAAGATCACATCAAAGTAATTATTTTATAGAACAGAAGAACCTGGTAATACAAATTTAAGTCGTAGGAAAGGGAAGCGGAAGTCTTTCACTTCAACAATTTGACAATGCAGTCATACAGAGATGTACTTAATCTCTGATCTCTGATCTATGTATACTTCTAGAGCAGCAGATTATATAAGTTACATAAACTGTCATAATATGCAGTTCAGCTTAGCCCAGGGATCTGTTATTGTAGTAGAGATTCTACTACTACTTGTATTTATGCACATAATAGGAGACAAGGAAGGCTCACCAGACAAAAATATTACCCACCCACTAAGAAGTGCACCCTGGTTGTGTTGGAGCAATGTAGATTGTGTAGAGCTGGTACCAGGTGGTCATATGACCATGGACCACTATCCTAAGTCATGGCAGTGAAGTGAGGTGTATGTGTATGTATCACATGTTAATGGAATCAGCACAGTTAGATGAATCTATGTGGAGATGTGACAGACTCACAGATAGGAGCTATTGTGTTTGAACATGCCACTGACTATGCTGTGAATGAAGTTGTGAGATTTGTTAGTGTCCAGGCAAGAGGAGAGTAGTCATAAAAAGATCCTAATCAACAGGAGATAGGCATATGTGTCACACTGTCACTGACAGTTGCTTTCAAACCTGACAAAAGTAGTTGCTGTTAGTGATTGCAAGTCCATCACAATCAAGTTCCTAGTGAACATTGTGAAGCTTACTGCATGCAGTGGACATTTGGAGTGGGCTACCTTGTAAAAGGCCATTTCTCACAGTGGCACATGGAGCTGCACAGCTTCAAGGGGCCAAACAATGCAGAAACTGGATAGTAGCATACTGGAAGCATGTAGTGTGGTCTGCAAGATGTGATTTTGCTTATTCTCAAATGTTGCAAGGCACTGATTACACCCTCAGCCAGTGAGATGTTTGACGCACAGTGCGTGAAGGTGTAACTTATGCCAAAGGTGTGTTTGTTGTCATGACTTGACACTACTCATTCAGGTTACCATGAACATGAACCAGCATGTTTATTTCCACATTGTCACTGACTAACAATTGCTCTTCCTTCTATGTCTCCATGATGAGTTGCTGTGAAATTTCCTATCTTCCACAATAACAGCACCAGCAATGATAATTGAGTGGCATCAGTTGGGTTTGGGATAGTTGAAGAAACTTCTGGACACTCCTCCTTGCTGAATTAAGGCGATGATTGAGGATAGAGGCCATGTTTGCACATTATTAGTATGATGTCTCCTAAGGGCGACTAATATATTATCTGCTGCGCTTAGATAGCTGAGTATCATGATGCATGGAAAACTGTCTGGTGGCATGGATGGTGGTGATGGTGATGGTGATGGTGGCGGCGGTGGTGGTGGTGGTGGTGGTGGTGGTGGTGGTGGTAATGAGGAGGAGGAGGAGGAAGAAGTGGATGAAGGAGAAAGAGGAGGAGGAGGAAGAATCTTAAGAATTAATACTTTTTTGTACATGTGCATTTCGAATTTGTATCAGCTTATTACCAGTTATAAAGTACTGGGTATCCCTATTGATGGACAAAGAGTAATTGATCATAATAATAAAAAAGACAGATATTCTCAGATGTAAATAAATAAGAGTGGATGTGAAATAAGAAAGGAGCAACTAAAATTGTCACTGGAAATTGAACGAATTGAGTTTATAATGATTGAAGGACTGCTTCCCTTTTCTACTTATTATTAAATATTGTAGTTTCTCTACTCATTTGATATTTGAAATTATGTGTGTGTGTGTGTGTGTGTGTGTGTGTGTGTGTGTGTGTGTGTGTGTGTGTGTTTGTGTTTTGAAACATGATCTTTTTTGCTGTGTAAAACCTAGGAGATAAAATTACTCCGAAATTTATAGTTGAGATGTACAGAATGTACTGAAGTGAACAAGAGGAACACCACTATTGCGCCAAAATACCTTAACCATGAACTTTTTTTTTTTTGCTGAATGTTTGTGGGAACCCCCTCTCCCATTATTTTGAGAGAGAGAGAGAACCGTATGTTGAAAGGAAACAATGTTTAATTGTCTGTCATAATTTTCTTAAGGAATTTTTCACCTTTTTTTACTGTAGGAGAAATGTTCAGCTTGTATCACTTACTAAGTTTTGTGGTTATATGTCAATGTTTTGATCATACACTGCGCAGAAAATGTATGGTATCTCAGATTCTCTGTAAAAATACTGTAGAGAGATGACCTTCAAATTTCTGGGAAGTAATTTATTAATTCAGAAATTGTATATCTTTTCTCGAACATTGTGATCCATTTGCTGCAGATCTTCGCTTGACTTGTGGCAATGTATTTCATCATTGAAGATGATTTTCCATGTACAAATCTTAATCCTCTTATCATGTCACTCTAAATAATTGTGCCTCAGTTCTGAATGCTCTGTCACTTCCAACTACTATACTGGCTAAAATTACTTGTCAGTAAATGTGTAAATATAGAACGTTCAGAACTCGCTGTCTGGGTGTCCACTGAGAATCTTACAAAAATTTCATTGACAAATGTAATAAATTCAATCATTGCTTAATCATTGTTTAGTATGATATTCATTTTTTTATTAAGTCCAGATATGCTTGAATACAAAGAAAATGTAATGATGCCTAATTGCATTGACACCAGATAACTCTACAGTTTCTTGTGAAGGTCTTCACTGAACATCAAAGCTGTCAGTATAATTCAGCTCATAATATCAAACCATGTAAACAAGCTACTATACTACTAAACTGCTTTCATTTCAGTGTTAGGAGCCAAATTGACATTTATTAACAAGTTGACAATTTTTTAAAAAAATGGTATTGAAAGGGATTATTTGTTAATCAAAGTTTAAAAACTCAGAAAATATAAGCACAAAAAAAAAAAAATGCATTTGTGTGGTGCATATCAGTGATCAGTGGCTGGTTCTAAACATGTTCCGCCTCTGTTTTAATGTCTATGACAGACTATAGCTTTTCAGCATTTCATGAATTCAGATTTAATATGTGAAATATACACTAATTTAAATCTGACAATAAATAATGAAATATAAATTTCTCATAAGTTCGGCTCCCTAGTTTCTTTAATATTTTTCAAGCAAAAATATGTGACTTAATGACCCTAACATTCATTATTTAATCACAAACTTACTGTTTTTTTAAACAGAAGTTTACACTTGTTTTGTAATAATGCCAGTTGAAGTGTTCATTTATACTGTGTCGTAGCTACATACAAACTCAAACCACCAAAAATGACTGCAGATGTTTTTGAGGCCTCAATACTAACATAGTATAGCACAATGTTTTTACGAGCTGCAGGCTTTTGATTTACGGGGTCCACAATGATTTTGATATTCAGTTACAGCCCAGTTTTTCAAATTTCATATGCAAAACTGGTTCTTTTCCCTATAACGATGACCAAGCATTATATGAGAGTTTCGTAACTGTTTATGTGTGTGTAAGTTTGTAGGATTTATGTGTAGCTTGCAGCATTAAAACAATATTTTCAAATGATTACTTTAAAAATAATTGGCATTCAAATCAAGCTATCTTCTAGAAAACTTTATAACTGCATTGCAGATCTATTGCTTTAACATAGTGTGACCTTCACCTGCTGTATTTCCGTGTTGATAATCCTCGGTGTTGACGCACTGCGTTTTTATACTGGCTGAAAAATGAAGGTGGAAGTTCAACACTCATTACTGTAAATGATGTAGTCGACAGTTGCACAGTTACTTTTCACAGTTCTTTACTTTCACTGTTCACAACCCCGCAATATTACAGTGTAACAACTGTTGGTTAACTTGTGGTAAGCCTCATTAATAGTTTGCAGGCAAACATCAATATACTGCTACAATAGTTTGCTGCTGAACATCTATGAGCAGTAAATACCTAACCACACAGTTCATTATATCTCTAATAGATTGAACAGACACTGTTGTTGTTTTAACACACGGCATTGTTGTTGATCTAACCAGTACAGGTTTCTTGTCTGAAAATCCAGCCTGACTGTCTAGGGGCCAAAAATCAGACCTTTATATATCCTCACAATAATAGGCTCTGAAACTATATATTGTTTGATGTTTGAGTTACAGAAATTACAATTAAAACATAAGTCATTCAATTAACTGAATCTATCGAAAAATTCCTCCTTTTTAACAGTTTCATCTACCACAAAGGTTAGGCCAAATTATTTGTATAAAGAATGAAATTACCAGATATAGTTACACAAACAATGCTTTAGATAAACCTGGTAATTATTTTGGAATTAAATAAGGGCTGGCCTTGCTAACATGTTTTCGATTGGAGCCAAATAAATACTTAGAGAATGTTAGTGGTGGTTCTTCCAAATGTTTATAATTAGTACAGAATTTATATTTGTTTATAAGTCAACAATAGAATTTAAGTTACAATACAGTTACTGATTTCACCCTATAACAATAGATATTAACTAGGAATAGTCAAAATAAATTAGGAAATTTAGTACATACACAAAACTAAACACAAAATGATATTTTGTACTATATTTCTTGACTGGGGGCCAAGCTTTCTCTTTTATGAAAATGCAGATTATACTCATGCATGTTAAAGGTAATTAGTCAAAAATGAAAATATGAATTTAAGGAGGCAGATGGCAAAACGAGAGAGGTAGTAAAGAGATCTCAACTTGCTTCGTCACAATAGCTTTAAATGCTGTGCATTTCTATATCAGTACTTTATGTGGTTTGTTTTTATTGCAGATTGACACAACCCCATAACTGCAGCAAATATTCACATCTTAGTATTTTGAAACAATAAAGTATCTTGAAAAAGTGGCTGTGAAGTTGTATTCCGTCTTTACAGGGAGAAAGAGATTAGGTTGTCTTGAAGTGAACATCATGTGTAAGAGTTCATGTTTTAGTGTTTTGTAAGTCATTTACCCCAAACTCATCTGTAGTGAATTGTTTACCATGCCTTACATAAATGTAAGTGATAAATTACAAGGAGCCAGAACAGCTATACGGTGCTTAACTTTAGCAGGTAATATTCAAAGTACTGCTTATAGAAACACTAGCAAATGGGAAAAACTATTTCTAGATTTGGAAATTGTTTGTTTCTTATTTATGGAGGAAAAGGGCATTGGGGTAAAACTGTCCTCATGCATAACGTGTTTCTCATCACAAAGCATGCCAGATGTGGTGTACGTTGTTGTTGTTGTTGTTGTTGCTGCTGCTGCTGCTGTTGCTGCAAGGTCCGAAATGACTTGTTACATTTATGGAATGTGCTCCATGTTGTGATTTGTGACATCAGTGCTTTCCAGTGGCAGTCTGTGGCATCTGGCTTGTAGATCACAGAGTTCCTTTGCAAAAGCAGATACGCTTAAAATAGCTGCTTCAACTCTGTTACCGGACTGTTGAAGAAAAGTGGAGAAAGAAGATTCTGGACACATCGCTGATCTGAACAGCGAATAATACTATACAGCATTCTGACATACATATTAGTAAAAGTTATTCATTAACAATTGAATCTTCATCCTGTTGTCAGTTTAAATTGAATGAAGTATAGTGCCTAATGTCAGTGTCTGCATGAATTATATCTGTATTCTCAATGTTGCATGGACTTCCTTCACTCTGAAGTAATGTACTTCTTCACATAGATTTCAGGATTGAAATTTGTTTTGTAGTTTCATCTGAATGGGAGATGAGATTTTTGTTTCAAAGCTGCTCACCATCATTAAAAAAGATAGTTATCAGTTCGACATAGACATGAGCCAGTCCATGAAACCAATTATTTTACGCAAAGTTTCATAATAGCAAAAACTTCCATTGCGTAACTTGTGTGTTACTTTCGAGCATAGACAGGCAGTTATGTAAAGATTTATGCCCACTGTGGAAACATTCCAGTCATTTACCTTTGTAACAATTTCTGCAAGTACACTATTTACCAAATGATAAATAACATTGACTACTGCATGTAATATTTCTATTAAATTAATAAGAAAGACCTAGAATCTTTTAGAAAACAGAGTGTGAAAAAAAAAAAGAAATAAAAAAATTGAAAGGAAGTGGGTGTGAACCTGCTACCTTTGTTTTCACATTCTGCAATGCTATCAACTAAGCTACAGCTTCAATGTGGCAGCCATGCCCCTGTATATGGTATTCACTGCGTATCTACAAATGTCATTATTTGATATTAAGTTATGACAAGTGGCATCAGAACTACTAGCTTCTGATAGATTGTCATTGTGTCATGGAATTGAAACCATATACTTTTGTTATTTGACATTTAATATGGCAAATTGCATCAGAACTATACACTTTTGATGGAGCATCATCTTGTTGTAACATAGAAGCGGTATGCATCATAGCACACAAGTTATAACACTAAAAACATCAAATACAGGAAGCTTTATCTACCAATTTGTAGTTTCGTGTCATTTGTCATCATAGCTAAAAAAACAATGTATGTTCGAGAAGTCCTCAATTTTTGATGCTTCAAAACAGCTTGGATTCATACCACATGCTCTATGAAAAAGAAAACCAACTAGGTATGTAGTTAAACTCAATACAAGGTGGTGACTCCTAAGTTTTGCTTTGGGCGTGAAAACAGTGTTGCATCTCATTGGCTATGTTCCTCTTCATGAGGCAAAAATCTGACAACCCAATTTCTTCATTTCGTGGTCTGCAGTGTAATGGAACACAGAATTCCACATTTTGACGTCACCAGTACCACATCCTCATGCATTTTCGCATCCCGTGAGAGGACAGATTAAGGGTCCACTGTCAACCTATCAACCTACATTCCACTGTCAACCTATCAACCTACATTGATGAGCCTAAGCTTTATGATCACTGCCCACTGTGAGACTGAATGCTGCCTGGTGGCATTCTGAGCACATAACGCAGTAGGAAAAGTATGTAAGCTGAGCAGGGACGAATGAGGAAGGATTCCAGTAACAATATGAGCCACAAATAGGAAAATCCACTGACATAAGCGACTTTGACAAAGGGCAGATTGTTATAGGCTGGTAACTGGGAACAGGCAGCTTGGATAAGGTGAAGCTGGTCAGCTATTCACGTGCTACTTTCGTGAGCATCTTTCTGAAAGGATCAAAATATGTTGAAATGAGGAGTTAGTGCAAGGTACGCCCCACAACAGAACGTGGAGGTCAGAGGCTTGTCCATTGTATTAAAGCAGTGTAGGTGGTGATCTGACAGAGTACAAAGCTGGTGTTGGCACAGGTGTTTCGGAGCACACCATTCAAAGCTCAGTGATGAACATTGAGCTCTGCAGCAGATGACCACTTTATTTTCCATGTTGATCCAACATTGTCAATTATGATTGCATTCGGTAGAGAATAATTGAAATTGGATCTTGGATCATTGGTAAAATAACACCTGGTTTGATGAATCCTGATTCTTGTTACACCAGGTCACTGTTTGTGTCTTGATATGCTTCAGCCAGACAAATGGCTGCTCGAAACGTGCATAGCACTGTGGACAAATGCCAGTGGGCTTTTGCCGGACCTGTAGTAGTAATCGAAGGCACCAAGACTGCTGCAGGCAACTTACACATCCCTTCATGCTCGATGTCTGTCCCAACAGTGATGGGATCTTCCAGCAGGATAATTGCCCATTACACAAGTCCAAATTGTGTTACAGCCATTTGAAAAGCACGATAGTGAGCTTACGTTGATGCGTTGGTGACCGAATCCATCTAATCTGAACCCAATGGAACACGATCTGGGCATTATCACACAGCAGCTCTGCGTCCACCAACCCTTGGCCTGTAATTTGTGGGAATTGCATGACATGCATAGACATGTGACGCCACAGATCTCCAGAAACCAACCAAGCACATTCACAATTAAATGTGACACAGAAGCGTTGTTATATTGTATTCCAAAGGTTGGCCAACATGCTGTTAAGCTGGTGGTCATAATGTTTTGGCACATGACATCTACATCTACATGATTACTCTGCAATTCACATTTAAGTGCCTGGCAGAGGGTTCATCGAACTATCTATCTACCATTCCACTCCCGAACAGCACGTGGAAAAACGAACACCTAAACTTTTCTGTTCGAGCTCTGATTTCTCTTATTTTATTTTGATGATCATTCCTACCTATGTAGGTTGGGCTCAACAAAATATTTTCGCATTCGGAAGAGAAAGTTGGTGACTTAAATTTCGTAAATAGATCTCGCCGCGACGAAAAACGTCTTTACTTTAATGACTTCCATCCCAACTTGCGTATCATATCTGCCACACTCTCTCCCCTATTACGTGATAGTACAAAACGAGCTGCCCTTTTTTGCACCCTTTCAATGTCTTCCATCAATCCCACCTGGTGAGGATCCCACACCGCGCAGCAATATTCTAACAGAGGACGAACAAGTGTAGTGTAAGCTGTCTCTTTAGTGGACTTGTTGCATCTTATAAGTGTCCTGCCAATGAAACACAACCTTTGGCTCGCCTTCCCCACAATATTATCTATGTGGTCTTTCAAAACTGAAGCTGTTCGTAATTTTAACACCCAGATACTTAGTTGAATTGACAGCCTTGAGAATTGTACTATTTATCAAGTAATTCAATTCCAACGGATGTCTTTTGGAACTCATGTGGATCACCTCACACTTTTCGTTATTTAGCACCACCTGCCACACCATACAGCAATCTTTTCTAAATCGCTTTGCAACTGATACTGGTCTTCAGATGACCTTACTATGATATGAGTGATGTGTTTCTCCTTCTGCAAGCAATTCATCTTTCCTCTCTTAGAAAGAAAAAATGCAAGTTGTGTAAGCTAGGAAAGCATTTTCTGGTTCTTGAAAACGTGGAATTGTGTTCCTGAAAGTAACTACTGACCAGCTATTCTGCCTCCTTCTATTTTAACACTTTTCTCAATTGAGTTTTTCTTTTGGTACAAGAAATGAAAGTAACCTAATAACTCTGTAAGCCTTACTTGTTCACTGTGAGATGCTGAGCAATTAATGAATTTAAACAAATTTTATTTTTCACTTTGGTAGGAACCACCGTTTGCAAATGAATGTACTATACTTCATTTGTGTGAGGAGTCCCAATGCCTAATAAGGCCCGTGGACTATATTTGATCAAAGACTTCATAATCATCATAGAAAAAATTAATTAAATTTCTCCAAGGAGTGAAAGAAGGTACAGACCAAGTCTTCATATTCTTTGATGTGATTCAGTTCTATTTGACAGTACTTGTATCATTGTCAATTTTTGTATCTTATTTTTCCATTACAGGAAGCTGTTGGTTTGCTCAAGCTGAAACCAGGTTTGCCTGCGATTCAAAGTCTAAATGATGCTTCCTGGTTTCCACTGCAAGCTACTCAATGTGAAGTTCAACCAAGACCAGAACTTATTTCAACTTCCAGCACAGAGGTATCTGCATATTTAGTTCATTCAGTTTGAGGTCATTTAAACACAATATGGATTCAAACTTTGTCTCTCTGTGTTATCAGTGTTAATGTGAAAGATTGACCTACATCATTTACTTTTGTTATTTTGAATGTTCGTTACACTGGGAACGCATGTCTGAAGTAAGAGATATGTTGTCCCTTGCACTTCCTCTCCTTTCTGCCTGTAGCTTATTGTCCCACTGCAGTATGACTTTACAAATAACAGTAAATAATGTTAAGAAGGTAAAGCAGTTGCTGAAACTGTACACTATTACTCAGTTTCTCCTTGTTATAAGTTGTGAAAAGAACATGCCAGCCAGAAATATTTTCAATGCTGTGTATGTTGTATGTATCACATATGGAATTTCATAGGAGGTCACTTAATAGTTAATAATTATGTAATTTATTTCCATAATGTGGAAAAGTGGGAGAGAAATAATGAAGATTTAGACCTCCACTCAACAGTACACTACTAACCATGAGTGCCCACAAAATGGAAAACTGTTTATTTGAGTTTTGTCCCAATATACAAGAAGGTATTTTGTTACTGTTTACTGCTTTACTTTTATTGCTCTGCATATGCTTTGCATAATTGAACCTCCCTACATTTTGTGAGCTGCTTCACATCGCAGAGAGGAGAAATAAAGAAATTGAATATTTAACTATTATTGTCAGAACAGTAAAGTAAATGAAGTTTACAGTTAGTGAATTAACCTATATACGAGCAAGTGATCTTCGGTTAAAAAACTAGTCTTTCTCTTAAATGAACTCACTTGATATCTGTACCTGGTCCTTAATAGTGTGTATTTAAAATATAGAAAAAAAATAGCACTGACACTAAACATCACATTCACATTGATGTCATTTGGAATGACAGTGGCCCCATTGTATGAGCTAGCTTGATATTAACCAGAATTACCTTGGAAGTGTAATGTAGAACTTAAACCAGAATGGCCAGATGATGTTTGCATATTCCATACCTTGAATATGAATCTTCACTGCTGTGCTGTTACTTTTAATATATGAAAGATTTAAATTGTGTTTGTTCCAGAATTACTTTTTTTCCAGTCATTTGACTGCTATGATACTATTAGCTTCTTTTTTCCTATCATGTGCATTATTTCATCTCAACATAACTATTACACCTTCAATACTCTAGTATTGGTATGTCCCTACAAGTTTTCCCCTCTACTGTTCTTTTCAGCACCAGGTTAACTATTCCACTGTGCCTTACTTAACAGATGTGTCATTAACCTGTTCCTTCTTCTAGGATTTTCTATACAATTCTTTTCCCATCTAGTTTTTTAGTTAATTTTTGTTTCGTACTTTATCTGTCCTGTTAATTTTTAACATTCTTTGATAGTACCACATTTCAAATGTTTTTTTCTCTGGATTTTCAGTGGTCTGCACTTCAATTCCATATAATGCTGTGTTTCAGATTTACATTTTCAGAAATCTCTTCCTCAATTCCATTTCAATATCTGATATAGGTAAAGATATTTTATTGAAGAAGCTTTCTTTGCCTGTGCCTGTTTGCCTGTAAGACCTTCTTTGCTGCTATCATTCTGTATAATTTTGTTTCATAAATAGTAATATTCTTTCACTACTTCCATTTACATGTTGTTCCTGATTTTGATGTTAAGCATATTCTCCTGTCCATTCCCTTCAACAGTTCTTTTTATGTCTTCCTTACATCTGACCAAAATTGCTATGTCATGTCCATACCATAGCATTTATGTCTGTTCCCCTTTAACTTGTTTATTCTACCTCCAACATTTTCTTTCCCTGGATTTCTTGGTTCTTTGATCTTCTAGTTGAATTGCAGTGGTGGAAAACTCCAACTCTGCCTTGCATCCTTCTTAACATTTCTCTTATACCTTTCTCCCTTCCTGAAACTAAACTGATATTCATCCTTAATTGCCTAATTGCTCAATTTCGATTATCAGCATGCATATCAATTTCTGCTTGTACCAAATAGCATGAAGAGATGCCTAACTTTTGCCATTTCCACTTCTCCATTTGTAGTTTCATCGCTTTATACTAATGTCATAATTAAATTAGCTGCTTTTGGATGAAAACTGACATGAATAATTCTTACACCCACTGCTTTTTTTCCCTATGCATTTCATGGATTTGGAATGGTAAGTAATGTGAATATTTCACTACACTTGCAATGGTCATTCAAATACAACACTTTCCTTGACAAAAAATTTTATTTTCTGCAGTCATCAACTAAGGAACCTCCCATTTCTGAAGCTGAGCTTGAAGCAGCAGCAGATGCATGGAAGAATGGAGCAGCTAGAAGACCGAAACCAAAGCCAAAAACAGTACCTGTGTGAGTGGGGTATCATTTCCTGTCTCCACATGATTCTATGAAGAAGCACTTCATTTTCTTAACTATAAAATTTATATTTTATCTTCATATTTTATTTCATGATATTCTTAGTATATAATACCTACTTGCATAGTTTATCGCACCGTGAGGCAAGGAAATGAGTCAGCCTGGATCTAATCTGCATGTTGGATAAACGACAGGTGGTCCAGTACTCTGGTCACTGTGAGTGTGGTTTTGAAGCAGTTTTCCATGCTTATATAGATGAATATTGAGGTTGCCCCCAATCTCTCCCTCAGAAAATACGATATATGAACAGCTAAATACGATAACACGTAGAACAAAGTGTACACAATACAGGCAGATAACGTATAGAACTTATCTCCCTTAGATTACCTTGGTGATTGCAGTGATAGGAAAAGCTTCTGAACCAAAAGTTAAAATAAATTTGCCAAATCATGAAATCATTGTATCCCTTGCAAGGGGATAAATGCTAGGGAGGAGGGAGGTACTATGCATATAAAAAGAATGGAAATTCAAAGATGGACACTTTGAACAGATGTTAAGGAAGGCAACCATTCGGTTGTATTGATGGATTGTCAGTGCATAGAGTCACAACTATAACAGCGTAGAGGTTTTGCTAGCTTTCAAACCGTCACTGTTTCTGTATTGTTATGCACATTCCCATGCACACCACCATACAGAAGTCTAGAGGCACCCACATCACCAGACCGACACTGACTGTTTGTAAGAAGTTGCTGAGGCTGATGGGATGTGACAATGAGAAAGGTGTGATTTTTCAGTTTCTCCTGGTATATTTATTAACTGAACAGTCCACAGGTGTACTGTCGGTTCATAGCGTCCAGAGGGCACTATATTTCAGGGATCAGACATGTCAACATCGTCAGGGGCACTGCCGAACCAAGCTCCTGAAGGCATGTGGCCGATGTATATTGTCTCCCATTACAAGCCATTCTCTCCACGGTCCACACCTGAGGGCGAACGTTGGCAGCCAGGTAGACGTTTGTGGTGATGTCTGTGGTAGTGTCGATGTAGTGGCTCTGTCTGCCCTGGTTGCCGATCGCTGTATTTGCTAATTGTCTTCTTAATTAGACCCAGTGCTGGTTCCTGAGTCTTTCTGGGATTATAACTGCAGTCCCAATTGATAAGATTATCCATAGCGCATATTTAAATGGCTTCTCTAATGATCGTGTCCCAGTATTTGGAAGTCTGCACTAAAATCCTGGTACGGTCATGTTCCATAACATGGTTCTGTGACAAACAGTGCCCTGCAGTTACTGACTTGTTGGGGTGCATTAGTCGAGTGTGCCACCGCTGCTCTCAGCATCGATCTTCGATAGTGTGCACTGTTTGTTCTGTATATGTCTTTCCACATTGGCACAGATTCTGGTGTACCCTGACCAAGGGATATGTTGATGTCTTGTTCGTGGGCTGTCTCTCCTGAAGCGGCTTCTCTGTTCTTGATTGAGGCAGAATAACACTGCCTGCCACTCTCTTCTCTTCCATGACTCCTCAGAGAACTTGCAATTACATGTTGAGGCAGGAGGATGGTCATCTACATTGATGTAATTCTGTTCTGCATCATCCACGTCCATGTGTATATTCGTAGGCTATGTCATCTCAATTGGAAGGGGGGGGGGGGGGGGCTCAGAGGGAACTGTCGATGAAGCATGATCTGCCAGATG
The DNA here is from genome assembly GCF_021461395.2 of Schistocerca americana. Taxonomy (NCBI): domain Eukaryota; kingdom Metazoa; phylum Arthropoda; class Insecta; order Orthoptera; family Acrididae; genus Schistocerca; species Schistocerca americana. Next base: position 388,728,005 of record NC_060126.1, on the reverse strand, counting down.
GCCATCTGCCACACACTTCACTGTGTTGAACGCTTCTAAGAAAAAAGGGTGTTTCCACACTACTTCTGAGGTTTTGGAATAAGGGGGAGCACACTATTGTGAGCCACTTGGCATGTTAGAGGTGCTATGTCGCCTTGTCCCTTGTCTCATTGTGTGCTCAGCTGAAACTGCATCAACATTCATATGCACATTACTGTTCAACAACATTACACCCCTGTTAGTGGACAGTATTTATGTCTGCTGAACTACTCCATCAGTTTTATAAAACTGCTATTCATTCCTTGTGCAGTATAGACAAGATCTTCAAAACATCTACATCAGTATCTGAAACTGATAAAAATGTTCCATTGTGTGTGATACCAAAAGTGGATTAAAACCTTTGCAATACAATAGCTCAAACAGCAACTTGAATCGCTGAATGTAAAAACCACAGCTAAGCTGCCCCAGCTCCAACCCAATTAAGTGTGGGTGAGGAGGAATGTGATTTGTTGAAGTTGCAAGTGCAGTTAGAAACTGATTGTACATAAGAGGCAAAGCAGGAAGTGTCAAAGAAATAATGTATAAATAATATGATTACCATCCTAATTGGGCAATAAGTGAATTGTAGCAGATCAGCAAAATGTTGATTAGGATGGACTGCTACTCACTTCATAGCAGAGGTGTTGAGTCGCAGATAGGCTGCCGAGGGCAGACTTGGCAGCCAGAGACAGAGGTCATGCATGGGTGTGTTGTGTTTGCATGGGTGTGTGCATGTATGCATGTTGTCTAATTTGGAAGGTCTTCATGGCCAAAAACTTACTTGTTTGACACATTTTTTATTGTGCCTATTTACAATTCAGGATCTCCGCTATATGGTGAGTGGCAATCTATCCTTTTCATAATATTGTCAATATTCCATCCTGGATTTTCCATTGTTTGAAAATAGGGATTAGTTTATCTTACATATAGCAATGGCTGTGTAACACAAAACTACTACAAAACAATATTTAGCTTCATAAGTTAGTACTTATTGAAACATCAACAAATCGGGCTGAAATACAGAGTCGGAAACTTTTCACTTTGATTGAACTAATTAAGACACCAATCAAGTAAAAGGATGGACAGTTTACTTTCACAGATCATGTACAGAGAAATAACCAGTGATTTTGTTGTTGTAATGTTGCGTGGCACACTAATTCTCCTCTCAGATATCAGTTTACATTTTGTGCACTGTAGTAGGTAGTAACAATGAATGTAACAAAGTAACATGCCAAATATTACACCACCACTAATTTCCATTGTGTGTGGCACAGCTCAAATACATCCAGACTGATATTAAAAGATAAAATAATGCATGCGGAAAATTGCAGCTCATGTATCAGGTAAACAATATTTTGGAGTGTTTCAGTTAATTTCAGTTTGAAGATTATTAACTTCATTGAACAAAATTTTCGGTATTATTTTGCAATTTTCTGTTAGTTTATAGTGCAGATTGAGAAAAATTGTGTCTTTATCCTTCGTACCTTGTAGAAAGAACACAGTAATCACTCCAGTCAACATGTAATTGCATTTTAGCTTTTTTGTGTAGTAATATCTATTTAGGCACAGGCATTTAATTATGAGACAGAATTTCTGCTCTGAAGTTATTTCCAGGAAGCATATTTCGTAGTTGTACCAATAAACCCATATAAAAGTACTCAAAACTGTCCTGGCTATCAAAACTATTAGTTCCTCCCTTAGAAAAAAGAAGGAGATATGTTGGGGAGTGTTAGGAAGGAGGAACCGGCCACTCAGACCCAAGGATGAGAGGGACCACCCTGATGTGAGGATGCGAGGAAACAAAAATGAAGAGGAAGGAGAGAATAGGATGTCAGTCTGCTGCCTCTTTACTCACCCCTTCAGTTTTTTTATTGTATGTATTTTTTGATTTATTGGCATTTGGGACATGCCCACACAGCTGTCTCAAGTGTGGAATGTGAATTATGACAATTCAAACATTAAGAATACACAACACCCACTCCATGAGCAGAGAAAATCTTCAACATGGCTAGGAATCAAACCTGGTCCCCTCTGGTTAGCAATCCATCATGCTGACTGTGGAGCTACCAAGGTCTATGTCCCTTCATCTACATCTACATCCACATCCACATCCATACTCCGCAAGCCACCTGACGGTGTGTGGCGGAGGGTACCTTGAGTACCTCTATCGGTTCTCCCTTCTATTCCAGTCTCGTATTGTTCGTGGAAAGAAGGATTGTCGGTATGCCTCTGTGTGGGCTCTAATCTCTCTGATTTTATCCTCATGGTCTGTTCGCGATATATACGTAGGAGGGAGCAGTATACTGCTAGACTCCTCGGTGAAGGTATGTTCTCGAAACTTCAACAAAAGCCCGTACCAAGCTACTGAGCGTCTCTCTTGCAGAGTCTTCCACTGGAGTTTATCTGTCATCTCCGTAACGCTTTTGCGATTACTAAATGATCCTGTAACGAAGCGCACTGCTCTCCGTTGGATCTTCTCTATCAACCTTATCTGGTACGGATCCCACACTGCTGAGCAGTATTCAAGAAGTGGGCGAACAAGCGTACTGTAACCTACTTCCTTTGTTTTCGGATTGCATTTCCTTTGGATTCTTCCAATGAATCTCAGTCTGGCATGTGCTTTACCGACGATCAACTTTATATGATCATTCCATTTTAAATCACTCCTAGTGCGTACTCCCAGATAATTTATGGAATTAACTGCTTCCAGTTGCTGACCTGCTATATTGTAGCTAAATGATATGGGATCTTTCTTTCCATGTATTCGCAGCACATTACACTTGTCTACATTGAGATTCAATTGCTCTTCCCTGCACCATGTGTTAGTTCGCTGCAGATCCTCCTGTATTTCAGTACAATTTTCCATTGTTACAACCTCTCGATATACCACAACATCATCCGCAAAAAGCCTCAGTGAACTTCCGATGTCATCCACAAGGTTATTTATGTATATCGTGAATAGCAACGGTCCTATGACACTCCCCTGCAGCACACCTGAAATCACTCTTACTTCGGAAGACTTCTCTCCATTGAGAATGACTCTTGAATGAATCTTGGTATTCACTTTCCTTCACAACAGTTAGGTTGAGTAACCTGCCACTCCTTTATAGCCTACCCCAGTCCATCCCACCTTTCCCCCAAAAGGGGAACAAAGAGTTCCTTTTTTCACTTTTAAATGTGTCTTGTCAGGACTACCAGAATGTCACCTCTTGAAGGTAAGTACTGGGCAATTATTCTGTCTCTCCGTAATTTTATGGTTTTCGGAACAATTGGTTGAGTATATTCCCATCTTCATTATTTTATCAGCATCATAAAACTTCATCATGAACATCTCTGATCAATATTCTTTGTAAAATCTTATACATTTCTACAGTGAATTGTGTGTGTGTGTGTGTGTGTGTGTGTGTGTGTGTAGGGCGGAGGGTGGGTGGGGGAATCACATGCCAATGGGAAAGGGCATAAACTTATGAAAGTAATGATTCTATTGCAGTAATGTCAGTGTGACTGCAAACATGATTACTGGAAAGGACTATTTACCTTTTGCAAGGGTAAGGCTTCAAAGTGTGATTACGATTATTGTGTTTCATTGTAATGCATTCTTTCATGTTACACAATTTCTTGTATAAATTGTTAAAAGTAGGCCAGTACTGAAATGACTTAATATTGTTTTCTTTTATTTTAGGCTTCCAGTTGAGGGTGAAAAAAATGTATTGGTTACTTCTGCCTTGCCCTATGTAAATAATGTACCCCATTTAGGAAATATTATTGGCTGCGTCTTATCAGCTGATGTCTTTGCAAGGTAACCTACATCTGTTGATCTTGTTTTTATGTGCAGAAAATAAAGCTGTGAAACTCAATAGCTCTGGTTGAGGATCTTTTTAAACTTGTGTGTGGCTTGATTTTGTTTGTGAATGAAACTGCTTTAAAACTCCATATCTCTGGGTATATTTGTAAACTCATGTGTCCATGATGAAGTTGGTTGCATTTTCAGTCTAGAAGCAGTAATTGTAAGAGTAACTGTCTGCTTAACAATGGCAGCAGCAGTGGAAAGAATTTTCCAAATTGCTGTGCAAAGTTCATTCAACAGAATGAGTGCCAAGACCAAGCACAGATCATAATTTTCCTGCATAACAGTTGTAAACTTGCGCTATTCCTGGTATTAGAAAAGTCAATAGTTATTGAATTTATTAATGTCTTGCTCTCTACAGAGAGAATACTTAAGCATTAAACAAGTTAGCATGTACTTAGTAGGTCAATTGCTAGTGATATGGGAGGGGGATAGACTACTAAGGGGTGAAAGATGATGTACAGAGCTAAGGAGGAAGGAGTGGAGTTTGTAAGGGGGGGGGGGGGGGAGGGAGGGGGGAATATGAATGGGAAGGGGAAAAGTTGAATGTAAATGGCAGGAGGGGAAAAGATTAGGGGTAGGGGGAAGGTGGCAGCAGCAGATGGGGAGTGTTGAAGTTTCAGGCCAGAAATATTATGAGAATGAAGTACTTGAGGGATAGTAGTCGTCTATGCATCTGTAATTCAGAACTGGTGCACAAATGATCCAGTTGCAAATGGGTCTTGTATAAGCTACTGCAGTCATTGGTGTTGTGCAGCGACATGTTCAGGCAGATGCTTGAGTTTGTGGTTAGCCATTGGTTGGTAGTAGCCTTTCATCCTGGTAAATGGTAGATTTATTATCATATTAATGTAGAATGCTGCACAACAATGATAGCACAGCTGGCATCTGAAATGGCTGCTTTCAGACAATAATGAATTTTTGAGGGTTAGGAAATTTCTGTAAATGAACGGCCATGGGTATTTCTGGATGGATGTACAAGACAGGTGTTGCACCTGGATAATCTGTGGGGTAATTGTTGCTATGCAGAATTTGAAACAGTGGTGATATAGTGATTGGGCATGATATAATGTTGATTGGTACAACCGTGGAGTACTAACTTGTATTATGAGGGCAGTATTTTGTGTATAATGTCTCTCTTCTCAGGACACAACGAAAGGTACTCTAAGGCTTATTGATGGGCGTGGTTCCTGTAGGTCTGGCAGAGATAGGGCAGTAAGAGATGTACTGCATAATAAGTGGTTCACAGTGACAATGGGTTTTGTTGATTTCTTTGGAAGATTTGGATATATTTCTGGTCAAGCTAGCTAGGATATTTTCTGCATATAATGGCTGGGGCGAGGTCATTAGCATATTTATGTATCTCCTGCCTTTCATTGCATGTGTGGCATCCGTAAAAGCAGTAATTTTCTTATGGGATCAATATGAATAACTGTTACAAATCTGATAAATTATTTTACTACAAAACTTGCTAGATTTCTGTCCCCTCATCATTTCAATGATAACTGGAAACTTAACTTAATTTTGTTATGAATTCTTATAATTCACATAATTTTTATGTGTGATTCTTTGTGCTGAAAGATAGAAATGAGAATGTTGTTTGCATTGAGTTTATTTTTTCTTCTTTGACTTTATTTTATGATAACAGTATCACTGATAAGTTTCTATTCCATATTCATTAAGATTTGTACATTTCGGGTGTATGTGACTGGATATTGAATATGATTCTTTTTGTTAGAACTCTTCACTTGTTATTGACAGGTTCAGTCGTCTGTGCAATCATAATGTCTTGTATATCTGTGGAACTGATGAATATGGTACAGCAACTGAAACCAAAGCACTTGAAGAAGGTCTTACTCCAAAAGAAATATGTGACAAGTATTTTAAGATTCATGATGCCGTCTACAAATGGTTTAATATTAATTTTGATTACTTTGGTCGAACAACTTCTCCTGAACAGACCAAGTAAGTACTATAATTACCTTTTGATTACTTTTGTTAAATATAAAACTACAAAGATACAGAACGGCTGGCCAGTACTTAGCTTCAAGAGGTGAAACATCAGTATTGATGAGTGACATATTTAAAAATGAGAAGACTTATCGTAGCTTTTGGAACTGTTAGTTTTCGCCTCAGGGAGGAAAGAGGAATGTGTTGGGGAAGGTAAGAAAGGCGCACCAGGTCTCTCCGACCTCATGAGGAGACAGACTCATGTTTTGTGAGGATAAGGGGAAGGTTTCTTACAACTGATTACTTCATTGATTAATATAATTATCATTTGCATGAAAGGAAAGAATTATAATGTCGAACATTAACTAAACATATGAATTAGCAACTCCCACACTACTACTTATCATAAGTCGATATTTTTTTGTAGCTGTTGACTGGTGTCTTGTGGTTCACTTTATTACATTTAGTGAGAAGTACGTTGTTAGGTATTAGGATTGTACTCTGTATGATTTTCAGTAAGAATAACATGTCTGCTGTAGCTACTTTTGTGTGATTCTTTTTGGAATATGATTAATTTATGGGACATAATATTTAACAATAAAAGTTTTTTGTTGGTTGTTGTAACAGTTCTCTAACTTTTGTCATGATCACTGTGGTATAAACTACAACAGAAAATTTTTCTAAGTATGTTTTATTGATACTGTGTAGTGTGAATTAAATTTTTAAATGCTCAAAAACATAAATAAAAACATTCTCTAAAGCAAAGTTATTGTGTTTGACCAAAAATTACAAATCCCACAGGAAGCATTCAGTCAGTTGAAAATAAAGATTGCCATTTTCTGCAACTTATCATGACTTGAAACAAGACTTGTTGGATTTGTTTAGTTTTTATGTTTCATGCTCATTTGTTATAAAATCAAGACATGTACATTACAGTGCCAGCATACAAGCCAACAAGTGACACTACAAATAGTTTCCAGAAACATCTTATTCAAGGGTTGTTAGCTGTTTATACCTTAAATGACCTGATCAAAAGCCAGCTCTTTCATCATTAACATTTTAGGAGGTGCCAAATAGAAACATGGGCATCACCATAAAGAGTTACAGAAAATTTATTATCTCAACGGTAAACTAAATACTTACCTAAAACTTTGCGTTTGAGAGACCAGGCAGTCTGCCTTATCATGAAGCGTTTGTACTGCTGATGGGATCATGTTCTGAAGCAGCCAACACATTATCAACTGCTAGAAATTTATATCATTTAGGTAACTCAAAATGCTCGTCACATTGTGACATAATTTTAAAAGTTATGTCTGTGACTCTGGTATTGCATAATTGATATTTCCCTATTATCTGCTCATGCTCCCTTGGTTCTCAGAATATAACTAATCTAGATATGTTGGTTTCTACTGTTATGACTTATGAGCTATGGAAGTAAAATGTGCAGATATGTTTTAACATTTTGTTACCATTTTCTTCTGTCTTAAACTAATTTTTTATTATTTTTTTATAGAGAAGATGCAGAGATACATTTGCCTGATTCTTCTCTTGATGTCATTTCCCATCCATAGTTATTCCTCTTCACACAGTTTTCTTACTTAGATTGCTCTTCAATATTGTTCACTATTTTTCAGGGTCTGCCAAGAGATGTTTCTCCAGCTAAACAGGAATGGCTTCATATGTACAGAAGTTATGGAGCAATTACTCTGTGAAAAATGTGATAGGTGAGTGTGTTTGGTAATGCCAAATTATATTAGCCTTTTGATTTCAAAGTGAGGACAGCAGATATTTATGAATCACATTCAATTTTGGTGATTGCTTGAGCTCTCTCTCTCTCTCTCTCTCTCTCTCTCTCTCTCTCTCTCTCTCTCTCTCTTTCTTTTTCTTTCCTTCTTTCTTTTTCTTATTACTCTCTCACTTTGTAAAGCAACAACTCCTAAGAGCTATTTACGCAATAAACTGTTTGTTAATTGAATAAAATAAATTATAACGTGTTCTGATTCTGTGTTGTTGCTTTTTTTTTTCCCCCTCTCCATGTATGTGATTTAGTCCTTAAATATAGGCTGATTCACTTTTCTTTCACTTTGTCTAATGTAGTAATCTAAATCTAATAAGTGAAGACTTGAGAAGAAGAAATATGTATGTCAGATTTAGAACATTATTGTACCCTGTTGTCACAATAAAGTACAACAGCACTTACGGTATTCAGTATGTTTACAATAAAGAAATATTTTTTTAACTGTCAGCAGTTATTATTCTGTTTACTCTCAATACTATAAAGGATGGAAAGTCCACAGATTAACTCAAGAGAAACCCTCTTACACTGAGCCTGACATGGAACATCTAGATTACCTGATTTCCAATTAAAACAGAAAAAGGAACTGTAACCCTTTCCATGGCCTGGTCTTTGTAATCTGATATTTTTCACTGAATAATCGCAGATACAAGGGATTTGTCACATTTCCTAAATCGATCCAACAGTCTGCCTTTCAACATTGGTTCTTCATCTGTTAATTATCAACTCAACTCGTGTCATCATGCTATCTTATCTACGCTGACTTTATGTTCAGGATGATTAGCAGCCACACTTATTATACTTACAAAGCAGTTTAACAGAGACTTAAAGAGTTGTTTACTTCATCTTTAGTGAACATGTTTTTTCTTCAAGTATTCTTGAACACTACACTTCCAGTATTTTTTTAAAAAAATCCACAATTTCAACATAAGACTTTTATCATAAAAAGAACATAGAATCCTTAAAAAAAAACATTAAAGGAAGAAGGATAAATTTTAAACCAATTTAATTCTATCACAATTGTAATGCTTGAGAAACGAAAAGGTTGTGTTACAACAACAATGTGAATTGTGTAAGATTAATAGAGACATGTTTTTAATTTATTTCTGTAGTGTTTGTCTGTCGCTTTATAATTTCTTTCACCTCTGTCAGTGTTTTTTAATGTGAAAATGAGAAATTGCACCATGATTTGGAGTCCACATTAAATGGTGGGTCTGCCTATAACTATCACGGTAAGCCAGTTCGTAGGTCAGAGGAAGGCAAACAGCATACCATCTCCAATAGGACCATGCTAAGTGAAGCCATATTGTGTTCAAACCATCATTCAGGTTGATAACAGCTACACCTTTTACATGTTACCTGGTACTTTGGTTACAATTTATCTACAAGGAAAATGATCTGTTGTAGGTTACTAATTATGCCAAATTGTTTTTGATGTAGTGAGGTTGGAAGACTGGATTGTATTTCTCTTTCAGGTTTCTTGCTGACCGCTTTGTGGAAGGCACATGTCCTCGCTGTGCTTATGAGGACGCAAGAGGAGATCAATGTGATGGTTGTGGACACTTAATAAATGCAACGGAGTTGATTAAACCACGCTGCAAATTGTGCCAAAATACGCCAGTCATTAAACCTTCAGAGCAGTTCTTCCTCAAAATGCCTGATGTGAGTGTGATGTAATATTACATCTCTTTTTGTCATCTTTGTCTACAGTCTTTGAAAGTTAATAAACCTGATTCATATAGTAACCACACAATACTTGAAGCGGTCCAAGTAACACAAATGTGGCTGTACTCGTGAAGCATTCAACAATAATGGAAAACAGACTCCCGTGTATCCCCTTGTAATAAGACGCAGTGCTCTGACAAGAATGGCATACTGGAAGGACATACAAGAGGGGTGGTGGTGGTGCATGTGTGCCCCCCCCCCCCACACACACACCCACCCACCCACCCACCCACAACAAACACACACACACACACACCATTGCACGCTGTCTCCCACAGGCGGTCTCCATCAGCCAGCCCGCGGTGTTACGGATGGTGGCTCATTCAAACACACACACACACACACACAGTGACACTACACTCAGCGCAACCACACTGACTCACACTAGTCACAGGGTGTAAGACACCTCTCCCTTGTGTAAAGTGGGCTTCCAGGTGACGGAGATACCAGCAACCCTACAAGACACACACCCATCAGAACTAGCAGCAGCAGGCAGTGCCTACAGAGAGGGCGGGACGATGTGCTGGGCGGGCACTGGAGCGCAGGCCTGGAACGAGCAGGGATGTGGGTATGCCCTGGGCTGGTGGGCCCGTGTGATGCCCGATGACGGCACTGGAGGGAAGTGTGTCATTGCCATATCAGATGTTGTCATCTGCAAGCAGGCCCCAACGTGGTGGTGACAGCCCTGGGCCCACTGGCGATGATGGCTGATGCGACAATGGGGAAGGGGCCGTTGGATGTGGCCCGAATGGAACAGCAGGCTGCGGCAAGGGACCCGTGGCTTGAGACAGACTGTTACCCAGCCACCAGGAAGTTGGAACTCCAGGGTGTTGCACATACAGGTTTCAGCCAGTGGGATGGGTGTGCCTCCACAACAGGCAGCAATGGGCTCGAGGCGGAGGATGGAGGACAGAGGCCGACGGGATGGGCTGCAATGAGAGGGATTGCACCCACGAACTGGTAGCTTCCGGCAGGGAGTGGGATCGCAACTGACCAAAGTGGTGTGTGACCACCCTGTCAGCACCGTGGACGTCACACAGGTGGCATCCCCAGCGATGGACAACAGTGGCCAGTATCGACTTGGGGCTGCGAGGAAACACTCACGCCCACACTGGTGATCCCAGCGTGAAGTGGCAGAATAAGCTTGACTGCTTGACTTTGGCAGGTGCGACACAGGCCGGAGAAGGTGGAGGAGCATTTGTGGCTGCTGCAGAAGATGGAGGAGCATGCATAGCCGCCAGCCGTGAAGGATCTCAGCTGGGCTCTGCTCGCCCATAGACATGAAGAAATAGATGCTTGGAAAACAGAGGAGGGTGTTGTCCGGTGAAGAATCCATAGTAATTTTTTTCATTTGGGCCTTGAATGCACGCACTAGTCATTCCACTCGGCCATTTGATCGAGGTTGTATTGTCGGAACTGTAATGTGAGAAACGCCGTGACCGAAACTAAACAACTGAAAGGCCTGAGAAATGACTGGGGCTCATTATCAGAAACTAAGGTACAAGGCAACCTGTCAACAGAAAAAAAATCCTCAAAAGCATATGAGTTGTGACCTCAGCCGACATTGATGCACACCAGAGAATGTAAGGAAACCAGAAAAATGCATCCACAGGCAAGAGCCAATAGGAATTTGAGAAGGGATCTGCAAGGTCGACATGAATGTGTTCTCACAGTAGGTGTAGAGTTGGCAAGTGGGACAGAGATGCCCTGGAAGTGACCTGTTGTCAGGAACACTGCTCACAAGCTGCAGTAAAACGGACAATTTTGCCATAAATCTCCAGCCAAAAATGGTTCAAATGGCTCTGAGCACTATGGGACTTAACATCTATGGTCATCAGTCCCCTCTCCAGCCAAAAAACATGTCTCCTAGCTAACAGTTTAGTGCGCAAAACTTTCCAATGGCCCTGGTGGAGAAGGTGTACAATTTGACGCCATAACACAGCGGGAATGATTACTCCAGGGGAGAGGTCTTCATGGACAACAGCTACACACCGTGCAAAACAGAAAGGCAATACTGTAAGTAAAAATAGTTGTTCAGGGGGGTCCGGAGCCCAACCCAGTACTTTATCTGGCCAGTCCTGTTTAACAAACTGAATCACCTGGCGGAGAACTGGGTTGGCAGTGATGGCAGCTGCTGTGTGCGAGCTCATAATTGGGAAACTGTTGACTGTGGGCTACATTTCAGTATCAAGATGAAGGCACAGCAATTCTTCACTGTCAAAATTGAGATGAGAACCCACAGGAAGATGGGACAAGGCATCCACATTGGCTCATTTAGAAGTGTGTCAAAAATGGATTTCATAACTTAGCGAGACAAGAACAGTGCCTGATGTTGGAGGCTGTGTGCTGCCTTGTTAGGCAAGGGAGTGTGAGGTTGAACAAGGAAACCAAGGGGTTATGGTCAGTAATAAGGTGAAACTTGGAGCCATTCAAAAAAACATGAAATTTCTTGAGAGCATAGACAGTAGTAATAACTTCCTTTTCCACCTGATAGTAATGCTGCTGGTCTGTTGTGAGAGATTTAGAGGCTAAGCAAAAAGCCATTCAGTGCCATTGGCGTATCGGGGCGCTAGGACCCCAATGAGTCTGTACAGTGAAGCATCGGTCACCAAAACTACGTGTTGGTCCAGAAGAACGTAGCTAAACAAAGGGCTGAGAGAAATTTGAATTTCAACATTTGAAATCCAGGCTCCAGCAAAAAAGTACATTCTTATGTAACAATGCATGCAACAAGTGAACCAAAGTGTCTGTCCCTGGCAGGAATTTATGGTGGTAGGCTATATCTTCCCTAGGAAGTCCTGAATATTCTTCGTGGACAAGGGGCAAGGTATAGACATAACAGTGGAGATGTGGTCCGACAGAGGGCGAACTCGATCCCACAAGACCTTGAACCCCAAATAGACAGTAGATGGTTAAGCAAACTGAGATTTTGTGAGGTTACACCGTAAGCCTGCGGGCTTTAAGACATACAACAAAGTGCACAAATTTTGCAAGTGATTGGCTGTGGAGGAGCCCATGACGACAGTAACACACCCTATACCTTCCGAAAACAAGTCCGAAAACTGCTCACACAGTGTTTCCAACTGAGTATACAGTACCTGATTGGACACAATGTGAACTGTGTTGGTGGTAGAAAATCCAAATGCCAGAAAGGCATCCATCTCGAATAAGTTCTCAACACCGGCATCACTGAGCAGGGTGGTGCAGTGGCTAGCACACTGGACTTGCATTCGGGAGGACAGCAGTTTAAACCTGCGTCCGGCCAGCCTGATTTAGGTTTTCCATGATTTCCCTAAATTACTTCAGGCAAATGCCAGGATGGTTCCTTTGAAAGGGCACAGCCGACTTCCTTCCCCATATTTTCCTAATCGATGGGACCGATGACCTCCCTGTTTGGTCCCCTTTCACAAATCAGCCAACCAACACCAGCATCAGTATCCACCAAATATGTAATGGAGCGAACCACTGAATTGTAAAAAGCATATGCCGTAAATTGTCCCAGCAGTGCAGTATTCTGTTTGTTGTAATTGACAAGCTTCTCTGCATGACAGGTTTCAATGGTGGCAAGCCGAAACTCACAATAATGTCACTGCAGCACCTTTGTTCACCTGTAGCTGGAGCACTTGGTGAGAAACATTTAACTCCATAAACAACTTAGGAGAAGTCTCAAGCATTGGCGTCACATAGTTTACGTACATGTCCATGTCCTGAGCAACCTTCGATGAACGACACACAGAGGCGATGTGGCTTTTCTTCCAGCAAGCATTACAAGTAGCCCAGCAGTAGGGCACACCAAATGTTCATGGCTGTACAAAACATAGAGAACAAGATGGAAACAAAACATGCTGTCTCCGGCACTGTGGTGGTTCCAGCTACTTGGCCTGGTTTAGTCTGCTGGGTGCTGGGCCCACGTGTTTGCTGCTGCAGTTGCCACTTCTTCATGCAAGCTATCCGTTGTCCTAGTGGGGACATCATGTGACACTATTGCCACATCACCCCGTGCTTCAGTTTGGTCACCCACTGTCCGAGAAACTTCAAAAGATTGTACTATTTGCAGCACTTCTGTCAACGTGGGTTTTCACATAGAAAAGCCTTCTGGCCCACTTCCTTATTCGGAGCTAAACAGATAATTGCATTGCTCACCATAAGTCTGCAGAAGAATCATTATGGGCATCAGTAACAAATTGGCACTTATGGCTAAGCCCTCGAAGTTTGGCTGCCCAAACCCTGTATGACTGGTTTGGTTTCTGGTGGCATTTGTAGAATTAAGTTCGGGCTGCTATGACATGCATTTGTTTGCGATTGAAATTGGACAGTAAACTGCACATGTGACCAAAAGTAAGAGCTGGCGATTCTTTTAAAGCGACAAGCTGACAGAGTAAATGATACACTTTAGATGGAATCCACTAGAGAAAAAAGGCTTTTCACAGATTTGAGTCTGTCACACCAAAAGCCGAAAAATGGTCTCTTGAGTCTTTTTTCACAAGTGCCCCAATCCACAACAGAATCATCATATGGAGGGAATGTAGGTGGATGGACCGGTGGAACAGTACCCAACCTGTTAATGGAAGCCTACAAAGTGGGCACAACTGAAGTAGCTGTTTAATCAGGGCCGGTAGTGTGGCGTCCATAGTGAATAAACCTTATGAAACCTCACATAAAGATTGCGCATACAGAAACTGTTCCAAACTCATTGCCAATCTTGTAGTAACCATACAATACAGGGGATCAGACCATGTAATTCAAATATGACTTTATTCATGAAGCACTCAACAGTAATGGAAAACTGACTCCATGGGATCCCCCCATAACAAGACTCAGTATATCAATGAGAACAGCTCACTGGAAGGACATACAAGACGATCAGTTAGCACTGCTCCATGCATATATATGTGTGTCACCAGCAGACTTCGCATGCCTTCCACAGGCAGCCTTCAGCGTCGGGCTCGTGGCTGCAGTTGATTTCCGATTCAAACACACACACACACACACACACACACACACACACACACACACACTCTCACTCACTCTTGCAGGCTCGAGTTGCAGGATATATAATAGTTTCTAATGAGAAAACGCTTATCTCACAAATGGAAGATATATGTGAAGAAATAAAACAATGGAAAATCTAGAATGGAATAATGACAATATTATGAAAAGGATAGAGTGCTAATCACTGTGATGAGGATGTTGAATCATGGACAGGCACAGCAAAAAGACTGCTAAACAAGTGAGCTTTTGGTCAAAAGGCCTTCGTCTAAAGTAGACAGCAAACGCACGCATGCGCACGTGCCCCCCCCACACACACACACACACACAGAGAGAGAGGGGGGGGGGGGGGGGGGGGAGAGATTTACGCAAGCAAAACACACACACACACACACGACTACTGTCTAATCGTGTATGTGAGTTAGTTGTGCTTGTGTGTGTGTGTGTGTGTGTGTGTGTGTGTGTGTGTGTGTGCGTGCGTGTGGGTGTAAACTCACTTGTTTAGCAATCCTGTCACAAGTGGGGCACTTTTGTGGTTCTTCTGTGGGGGATTCTGGGTTTGAGGGGATGAGGAAGTGGCTCTGGTTATTTGCTTCTGTACGAGGTCGGAAGGGTAGTTGCGGGATGCGAAAGCTGTTGTCAGGTTGTTGGTGTAATGGTTCAGGGATTCCGGACTGGAGCAGATTCGTTTGCCACGAAGACCTAGGCTGTAGGGAAGGGACCGTTTGATGTGGAATGGGTGGCAGCTGTCATAATGGAGGTACTGTTGCTTGTTGGTGAGTTTGGATACGACTTCCTCAGATCCTGCCCTGAAATGAGATCCATCCTTCACGAAATCCTCCCCACTCCACCAAGAGTGTCTTTCCGCCGTCCACCTAACCTTCGTAACCTGTTAGTTCATCCCTATGAAATCCCCAAACCACCTTCCCTACCCTCTGGCTCCTATCCTTGTAACCGCCCCCGGTGTAAAACCTGTCCCATGCACCCTCCTGCCACCACCTACTCCAGTCCTGTAACCCGGAAGGTGTACACGATCAAAGGCAGAGCCACGTGTGAAAGCACCCACGTGATTTACCAACTGACCTGCCTACACTGTGATGCATTCTATGTGGGAATGACCAGCAACAAACTGTCCATTCGCATGAATGGACACAGGCAGACAGTGTTTGTTGGTAATGAGGATCACCCTGTGGCTAAACATGCCTTGGTGCACGGCCAGCACATCTTGGCACAGTGTTACACCGTCCGGGTTATCTGGATACTTCCCACCAACACCAACCTATCCGAACTCCGGAGATGGGAACTTGCTCTTCAATATATCCTCTCTTCCCGTTACCCACCAGGCCTCAATCTCCGCTAATTTCAAGTTGCCGCCACTCATACTTCACCTGTCATTCAACATCATCTTTGCCTCTGCACTTCCGCCTCGACTGGCATCTCTGCCCAAACTCTTTGTCTTTAAATATGTCTGCTTGTGTCTATATATGTGTGGATGCATATGTGTGTGTGTGTGTGTGTGTGTGTGTGTGTGTGTGTGTGTGTGTGTGTGCGCGCGAGTGTATACCTGTCCTTTTTTCCCCCTAAGGTAAGTCTTTCCGCTCCCGGGATTGGAATGACTCCTTACCATCTCCCTTAAAACCCACTTCCTTTCGTCTTTCCCTCTCCTTCCCTCTTTCCTGATGAGGCAACAGTTTGTTGCGAAAGCTTGAATTTTGTGTGTCTATCGACGTGCCAGTGCTTTCGTTTGGTAAGTCACATCATCTTTGTTTTTAGATATATTTTTCCCATGTGGAATGTTTCCCTCTATTAATTCATATCATTAAAGTTGTAATAAATTGACAGAAATTATAACTTTTTTGTAACTTCTCATAACATAAATTATTTTTCATGCTAAAGTAATCACTTGTTAGTTACTTTATGTTTCTACTATAAAAAACAGTGTTTATGTATCCACAGACTGAACCACTCATTAGGCACTGGGGAGAGAAAGTGTGGGGTGGATGGTCAAACAATGCACGCACTATTACCCGTAGCTGGTTAAAGGAAGGCTTAAAGCCACGTTGCATCACTCGGGATCTCAAATGGGGCATTCCTGTGCCTCTAGATGGATACAGAAATAAGGTAGCTATCACTCATAAGGTCAAGTCATAAGGTTTAGTTATGATTATTAAGAGTACTTTCATTTTACTGCTATAGGATAAAAGAAACTTTTTTTTACCATTGTTTTCCATGCTTTAAATTTTATGTTATCCAATTTATTTTCATTGAATGTAATGCTCATGAATCTCTGTTTATAGGTATTTTATGTTTGGTTTGATGCTCCACTTGGCTATATTAGCATTACAAGCTGCTACACATCAGAGTGGAAACAGTGGTGGCAACCAAAAAGGGAAGTGCCTGTTAGCCTCTATCAATTTATGGCAAAGGACAATGTTCCTTTTCATGCTGTTCTGTTCCCAGCTATCTTGCTTGGAGCAAATCAAGGCTACACTGTCCCTACTAACATAATGGCCACAGGTTTGTAACTCATTTTAGGCGATAGTTTGGCAGAGGAATGATTCTTCATGAATCATTTTCTGTTTGGCAGAAAAGAGTATTCATTATGATAGGCGGTCAAAGAAGATTCTTCTGTGAACAGAGTAGTTTCTCACCCTAGGTTGTTGGCTTTGGATGTAAGATTGTAAAGTTCTTCCACAGTCTTCTGTAGTTAAGTTTAAGTACGTTAAGCCTTGAATTACAGTAAAGTTGAAACTTTGAGAGATAAAAATGTAGCAGAAGAGTGCTTGCATGGGATGGGTAAAGTGATAGGCAATATTGTTACTGGATGTCAGTTTGAAGCAATGCACTGTTAGTAATTTTTGTGTCAAACAAAATCTTTTGCACAGAAGACATAATGAAGCCTGCAATATGATATTTAAAATCATAGCTCATTTCACGAAAATGATAATGCAAAATACCTCGAAGTAAGTTGATTTTAGTGAAACAACTTGAAATCGGCAATTTTTGTGAGGTATTGTAAAATTTGCAATTTTTCTGTACAAATAATTGGAAATCTGGGGATGATAGTTTACTAATGTTTGTAACATATAGTTATTGAATGTTCAAGTTGCATTTTGACTTCTAATCTTCTCAAGGACGAGGTTTGTGTATAAATCACAATTCAAGTCCCATGTAATGGACTTTGATGTGACAATGAAAACAACATGAAAACTGGCAAAAAGAAAGAAAAAATTGAATGTGGCAAAAAACAAAAACAAATGTGGCAAAAAAAATACCGAATGTGGTGATAAAGAAAGAAAGGGAAAAAAAACACTGAATGTGTGTGTGTGTGTGTGTGTGTGTGTGTGTGTGTGTGTGTGTTTGGGAGTGATAGGTCTCAAATATGGCAAAAATAAATAACGAATCTGGTACAAAATTACAGGAATTAGTTAAAAAAATAACACCAAATTTGGCCTTAACATAAAACAAATCTTCCCTGTCCCTATCAATAACTTGCAACAAAAAATCGGTCCCATAAGCTTTCTGTCTTACTTGTAGAACAGTATAAAATTAGTGTCATAGTTACAGGGCACTTATCATTACATTAATTGTGCTTGTTTTTTTTTTTTTTTTGTTTTTTTTTCAGAATATTTAAATTATGAAGATGGCAAATTCTCGAAGAGCCGAGGAGTGGGAGTTTTTGGCAATGATGCTCAAGAGACAGGCATTCCGTCTGATATTTGGCGTTTCTATCTCCTTTATGTGAGACCAGAATCTCAGGATTCTAGCTTTAGCTGGGCTGATTTAGCAATGAAAAACAATTCAGAGCTTCTTAACAACTTGGGAAATTTCATTCATAGGTAAGCATTTTATTTTTAATTGTTTATTTATTTTGTTATGATATTATTCCAAAACTTAACTACTTTTTGCCTTATTTAAGATAAACTAAGTTGAGGTGACACATGCTTAATTAATTGTTAATAACTTGGTTTGTTTACTCAAAACAGCTACTCTACATTATTCAAAAATGGAAAATAAATTAGATCTGGCAGAGGATATGGAAATAGGTGTACCCCTTAATATTCAGAAAGAACAAGTAGTTAATGGAATAGTGTTCCTCAGTAGAAGTAATTTCTTCTGTAAATTTAAGTGCCTTACAATATAAACATAAATCTACATCAGTTTTAATGCACTGTGCAAAATCTTGACTGGAAGTTCTGTATATACATTTTTCTGTTCCTGATAAATACTAGTTTGTGAGAGAACACAAAAGAAAAAGACTGAATTCATACAGGTAGGCATTACGTATTTGATAATCGTAGCTTAGCAAAGTATATGTCCTTGGACCAAAACATAAATGATGAGGTCTGAAAAATGTGGACGTGCAAACTCAAGAAGTGTTTACTAATTGCGAGCTGTGTCCTCTAAGTAAGCATTTGAAAACAGTAGAAGTGTTTCTAAGAAGTGCATGTGCGTAGTGCTACAGTATCATGCCGCAAGACAATAACAGTGAATTTCTGAACGTGTATGTGTTCTTTTAAATCTGGAGAAGGACTTTGTCTACTTTTAAAGGTGTCTCTGCTGCTCAACTTTTTCTGATGACATTTACAATAATTGCTGCCAACTATGACTTCAGTGTTGTATTGAATTTGCAGCACCATTTGAATCATCTAGATGCTGGAAATAAGGAACAGACATTAACACAGTATGTTATGTTATTACAAGTTTTGTCTTATTTTATAGCACATACATGTGCTTTGTGTTAGACTTAAGTAAGTAGGCCACTAGATGGTAAATGAAAGACCGAAGTCAATTACATTATGCCAAGGTGAGAGAGAGAAACATTTGAATGTGACTGGTTGCAGGCAGAAGTACATAACATCATTCATCGCAGGGACAAACAAGAGTCAGTATCTAAATTTGTATGCTTTCATAACTGGAATGAAAAGAAAAAAAAAAAAAAATGTGTTATGTGAAATCAAACAATGGAAAATCCAGGATGAAATGTAACAATATTATGAAAGAGATAGTTGCTACTCACCATATAGCAGAGATGCTGAGTCACAGATAAGCACAACAAAAAGACTGTAAAAGAAGTGCATTTTCAGTCAATGAGGCCTTCGTCGGAAATATGCCCCCCCCCCCCCCCCCCCCCCCCCCCCCCGCCTCTCTCTCTCTCTCTCTCTCTCTCTCTCTCTCTCTCTCTCTCTCACACACACACACACACACACACACACACACATGTGTGCAACAAATGCAAATGCAACTCACACACACACACACACACACACACACATACACACACACGCACAACTCACACACACCACATTTTCTGGCTGCCAAGGCCAGACTGAGCAGCAGCGCATCATGGAAGAAGCAACAGGGTGGTGAAGCAACAGGGTGGTGGGGGTGTAAGGAGGAGGCTGCGGCAGGGAGTGGGAGGGATAGCAGGGTGGGACTGGAGGACAATAAAGTTATGCCTATGGGAGATTACAGGGACGAGATAGAGAGAGGGTAGGGCAACTAGATGCAATGTAGAGGTTAGACAGAGAGCGGTGGTCGGCAGGGTGGGGGTGAGGGGTGGAGCTAGCATAGAGGGCCGTGTAGTCCTGGAATGAAAACAGGAAAGAGGCTACTGGGTAAAGACAATGACCAATAAAGGTTGAGGCCACATGCACAGTTCAGAAAAGCTGGTGTTGGTGGGAAGGATTCAGATGGCACAAGCTGTGAAGCAGACATTGAAATGAAGAACATTGTGTTGGGTACATGCTCAGCAATGAGGTGGTCTAGCTGTTTCTTGGTCACAGTTTGTTTGTTGCCATTCATCCGGACAGACAACTTGTTTGTTGTCACACCCATGTAGAATGGAACACGTGGTTGCAGCTTAGCTTGTAGATCATGTGGCTGGTCTCAACTAGTCTCACAGGTAGCCCTGCTTTTGATGGGACAGGAGTGACCGGACTGGAGTAGGTGGTGGTGGGAAGATGTATAGGACAGGTTTTGCATCTAAGTCTATTATAGGGATTTGAGCCATGAGGTAAGGGGATTGGGAGAAGAGTATTGTGTAGGGGTGGAAGAGGATATTATGTAAGTTTGGTAGGTGGTGGAATACCACTATGGAATGGGTGGGAAGGATAGTGGATGGGATATTCCTCATTTCAGTGCATGACGAGAGGTAATTGAAACCCTGGAGAAGAATGTGATTCAGCTACTACAGTCCTGGGTGGTACTGAGTCAGGAGGGGAATGCTCCTCTGTGGCCGGATGGATGGACTTTGGGAAGTGGTGGGTGACTACACCTAGCTGCCCTACCCTCTCTCCACCTCGTACCTGTATGCTCCAACAGGCAGCACTTTACTGTCACCCACCCCTACCCTGCTATCCCTCCCCCTCCCTGCCCCTGCCTCCTTCTTTGAAGTAATTATCAGGACAATAGTGAAGACGTATAAGAGAGAAAAGTTGGATTGCCTGAATGGTATTGCATACCCTGGTGAAGGTCATTTGCAATGGTGGCTGAAACATTGCACGATGTGACTTTGTTTGCAACCTATAACAGTTTTACGGGAAAAAATCAGAATGTTTGATATCATTACTTGACAAGCATGCAAGGTAATACTCGAAAAACATTTTTAATATATTTTTTTCATGTTGTCGGAATTTACTTGTGTGGCACCTATTGCCAGTAACTAAGCTAAAGAGCATCATAAAGTTGTTGGAGTCAGTAATTACATTACACACATATAATATCCAAATTCAAAGCTATATTGTAATTACTTTATGTCTGTTAATCCTATCATATGCTGTTAATTATTTGTGAATTAAAGACCAATGTTTAGTAATGGTGTGCATACTGCTGTCGATGTTAATTAAGTTAATTATTATTATTATTATTATTGTTGTTGTTGTTGTTGTTGTAATTAGCCTTCACAAGCTATGAAGGCCCTTCACAGCTGACATTACAATGCTATTCCAGGTAGTGAATTTTCTAGTTCATTACAGGTAAGATATTTATATCTTCTATGATGTTGTTGAAGTAGCATAAACTTTGTCTTCTGTCACGTGTTCTCCTTTGAGAAAGTTTTGTACATATTTATATATTTTCCTTTCTGCTGGGGCTCAAAGTGTGTATACATTCCAACAAAGTCTTAATTTTGGATATGATGTCTGGTTTTATATATAGTTCATGTACTACTTTGTTTGTTAATATTCTCCATTTTACTGTGTTCTTATCTTGAATCCTGCCAAACACCTTCCTCACAATCAAAGTTCGTACACACACACACACACACACACACACACACACACACACAATTTGCAGTAAATGATGTAGGTAAAAAGGTATAGAGAGATATCTAAAAATGAGATTGACAGAAAGTGCAACCTGTCAAAGTAGGAATGGTTAGTCAAAAAATGCAAAGCTGTAAAAGAATGTGTAACTGGGGGAAAGAGAGATGCTGCCTTGCCTATAGGAAAATTAGAGAGACCTTTGGAGGAAAGAGAAGTAGCAACATGAATGTAAAGAGCTTGGATGACAAGCCAGTACTAAGCAAAGAGTTGAAAGCTGAAAATTGGAAGGAATATGTAGAAAGCCTATACAAGTGGAATGAACTTGAAGGCAATATTATATAGAGGGAAGAGAAAGTGGCTGAAGATGAGAGGGGAGATATGATATAGGGAGAAGAGTTTGACAGCGCACTCAAAAAAGGGACCTGGAGTAGACAACATTGTCTCAGAATTACTGAGATCTTTGGAAGAACCAGCCATAATATAACGATACCACCTGGTATGTAAGGTATATGAGACACGCGAAATAGCCTCAGACTTCAAGAAGACTGTGGTAATTCCAATTCCAAAGAAGGCAGGTGCTGACAGCTGTGAAAACTACCAGTCAGTCAGTCTCATAAGTCATGATTGCAAAATACTGAGACAAAATTGTGTACAAAAGAATGTAAAACCTGGTAGATGCCGGCCTCAGGAAAGCTCAGTTTTGGTTCAGAAGAGACGTAGGAACTCAAGAGGCTATACTGACAGTACAACTTACTTTAGAAGATAGTTTAAAGAAAGGCAAATGTATGTTTGTAGCATTTGTTGATATGGGGAAAACTTTTTGTCAATGTTGACGGAATGTATTCTCTGAGATTATGAAGGTTTCAGGGATAAAATACATGGAGTGAAATGTTTGTTTACAGCTTGTATGAAAACCAGATGGTAATTACAAGAGTCAAAGGACATGAAAGGGAAGCAGTGGTTGAGGGTTAGACAAGGCTGTAATGTTATTCAATCTGTACATTGAGCGCACAGTAAAGGAAGACAAGGAAAAATTTGCGAAGTGAATTAATGTTCAGGGAGAAAGAATAAAAACTTCAAGGTTTACCGATGGCATTGTAATTCTATCAGAGGCAGGAAAGGACTTGGAAGAGCAGTTGAAAGGAGTGGATAGTGTCTTGAAAGGAAGTTATAAGATCAACATCAACAAAACCAAAACAAGGGTAATGGAATGTAGCCCAGTTAAATCAACTGATTATGAAGGAATTAGACAAGAAAATAAGACACTAAAAGTAGTAGATTAGTTTTTATATTTGGACAGTAAAGTAGCTGATGATGTCCAAACTGACAGCAGTGAGAAAACCATTTGGACTGAAGATCACAACAGCATATACCATATGATAGCACTTGAGAAATACAGTCTATTGACACACACTTCATTGTACTCTGTGTCTGTTTTTATTGGGCAGATATCAGTTTTTTATCAGATCACTTCCTCCTTGAAATTTCATTTCCAGTGGTGTACTTTATTTTAATATAGCTCAGCGGGTACTGGTAGTAATCATTCCTACATGACCACTTTTTTACTGTGTTCAGCATTTAGGTCAAGGTGCTTTTAGTATCCTTATGCCTGCCGTTGGACTTGGGATTTCAGTGTTCACCATGTGGCTAACTCTCATCTTGGACGTATCAACTGATCCCCAGAGCTTTTTCAGTCCTAGTGACAGCTCAGATGCAAATATGATGGCCTGCTTGTAGCTTTTCAGTTCTTTTATATTGTTCCTTTCCAGCTATTTTTCTTCTACCTGTGAACTCTGCTATTATTGACTCCCGTCTTCAAAATTTCATTTTATTCCTTACTGGTATTTGTATTATTATTTATATCTGTTTCAAAAATTGAGTGATGTACTCTCTCAGTTTGCACTCATTATAGCATGTTAACTGTAACATGCTTTCCCTGGTGTTTATTAAATAGTTCTCTTTCTGTATATATATTTGTCATTCAAACTTGAAACATTCCTGCACTGTTTTACTGTGTATTAAAATTTTCATAGTCATAAATTACAATCTTACTAACAATAGATGTTAAAGTTTTGAGGATAGGGTATTGCATCATATAAGAACTACTACTGGGGAAACCAATGTTTCTGTCACTGTGACTGTGACTGGGACATTGATTTCACCAGTAATGGTTTTTTTTTTTTTATAATATGACACAGTGCTGTTGCAACTCCTTCCGTTTGCCTCCACTTGTAGTAGCAGAGAACGAGCTGTGGTAACTGAAAACCAGTGATCAGCGCAGTGCCTGCCGGCCCTGGTACCACCACACCTTCCGTGCACCCTTGCTGGTCACCTCCGCCAGAGGCAGAGCTTATACTGCGATGCATGCCGTTCCATCACTCAAGCTGTCTCTTCTCCCAGTTCAACGAATTTTCTCTGTGACCATACTGGTTCCCTTGACTGCCAGGCGAGTCTGTCTCATTCTAAAACTGCCTCTCTTCTTTTCCTGTGGATTCATGAGACTTTCTTACAGACATTTTTCCAGTGATACCCTGCATTGACGTCCCTCCTCTTGGTGCATGTCTTCTCGTGCCCCCAGACACTGCTGAACAAAGTACTGTAAACTATTCATAGTCCACTATGTTCAAAGACTCTGCCATGAGCAAGGGCCTCCCTTGATTAACAGGTATTAACTCATTAAATGTTATTGTATTTTTCACGATAAAGGATGACACCCAAAGCAGTTGCAGGATAATAATTTATTAAAATTCTTGGCCAAGGTTTCGGTATATATAAATATACCTTCATCAGAAGTAAAAAATCCTGAACAGGAAGACACTTTCATTAGAAAAACTTAAGCATCGGAAATAAACACTAGAGCTTAAGTAACAGTGAAATTACCAGAGTAATACAGGAACAAAATCTTTTAGTTACTTACTAAAATTACATTATGCAATGGAGATTTATGACAAATGTGCCAAAGGCGTCGTCAGTAATTAAGACATCTTCTCCATTTGTACAGCATGACTATGGGCAAAGGGTCAATGCGAACAGTTTAGCACCAGTACTTCGCCTATGAACTATCGAGACAAGAATGTGAAAGCACTAGGGCAGATGGTTTCGCCGAGAGAGGGCACTTGTGGTATGTGCCAGACACTCGCGCATATTAAAATCCATGGATACCTACATAAGCGCATCAAAATTGTTAAAAGTTGTGCTAATTCAAATCTTCTGTCTTAATAAATAAAACATATCAGACCATTTAAAAACATTTATGTAAAATAGAAAATATGGAACCAATTTACCTGTGTTCTAGTGTCAAACAGATGAAGCTTGCGCTATGGAACACATCTAATGAGAGAGGGCACTAGTGTAATGCACGAGAATCTCGCGTAACGTAGGCGGTGAAATACGTACTAGCGAAAACAACCAAAATGTTACAGTAAAACGAAACAATCTGTCGTTGCGTATAAAAACATACTAGTCAATTAACCACACATACACATCGAAAATCACAAACAGCAAACATCAAAAATACGTAAAATCCCAACAAGACAGGTAAAGCGCATTTCACCGGCATCAACAAGCAAGAAAACTAACTTCTAGTCAGCCAGACTATATTACATTAAGGCAAGGAAGGGTTTGAAACTGTCTAAAAAGTATTTGTTTCTAAGCTGCACCTGTTCATTAAGAACAAAACCATCTTTTAGAGACAGTTGCTTGAAAATCTCTAATTCTTCAAGCAAGTCCAGTTTGTAACCCTTATTCGTTTCATGAAGCAATTCTACGTCATCTAGTTTACGTGGCGTATGCTGTAAGAGCCATAGATGTTCGGCAAACATGGAATTATGTACGATTTCCCCATTTTTACCTAGCATGTGTTCTTTATACCTTACTTTAATGGGTCTACCTGTCTGTCCAATGTAATAGTTTGGGCAGTCATTACAAGTAATTTTGTATACACCGGATTTAGTGCCGAGTTCTTCCCATGCTCCAATAGTATCAATTACTCTTTGTTTCAGGCTATCATTTATGGAAAATGCAACTCTATAACCGTATTGTTTCTGTAAAAGTCTTCTTATCTTATATGATATGTTCCCCAAAAATGGATTTGAAATAAAGTTATTACCCTCATTCTTTTTCGCCCTGTTGTCTCCTAAAGTTGAACATTTTAAAGCTGTTTTTTTCTTAACAATTTGGTCAATTAATTTAGAGTCGTATCCATTGTTAGTAGCCATTGATTTTAATAAAGATATTTCTTTTTCTAAACAATTTTGTTCTAAAGGTGTGCTCACAGCACGATGAACTGCAGAATGAAAGAAGGCAATTTTGTGAGTTTGAGGATGACATGAATCTATTGGGATAATATTATCAGAAAAAGTTTTACATATTTTTGATGTTTGCTGTTTGTGATTTTCGATGTGTGTGTGTGGTTTATTGACTAGTATGTTTTTATTCGCAATGACAGATGGTTTCGTTTTACTGTAACATTTTGGTTGTTTTCGCTAGTATGTATTTCACCCCCTACGTTACGCGAGATTCTCGCGCATTACACTAGTGCCCTCTCTCATTAGATGTGTTCCATAGCGCAAGCTTCATCTGTTTGACACTAGGACACAGGTAAATTGGTTCCATATTTTCTATTTTACATAAATGTTTTTAAATGGTCTGATATGTTTTATTTATTAAGACAGAAGATTTGAATTAGCACAACTTTTAATAATTTTGATGCGCTTATGTAGGTATCCATGGATTTTAATATATGCGAGTGTCTGGCACACCACACGTGCCCTCTCTCGGCGAAACCATCTGCCCTAGTGCTTTCACATTCTTGTCTCGATAGTTCTGGTGCTGGTGCTAAACTGTTCGCATTGACCCTTTGGCCATAGTCATGCTGTACAAATGGAGAAGATGTCTTAATTACTGACGACACCTTTGGCACATTTGTCTTATTAATCTCCATTGCATAATGTAATTTTAGTAAGTAACTAAAAGATTTTGTTCCTGTATTGCTCTGGTAATTTCACTGTTACTTAAGCTCTAGTGTTTATTTCCGATGCTAAGGTTTTTCTAATGAAAGTGTCTTCCTGTTCAGGATTTTTTACTTCTGATGAAGGTATATTTATATATACCGAAACCTTGGTCAAGAATTTTAATAAATTATTATCCTGCAACTGCTTTGGCTGTCATCCTTTATCGTGAAGAATATCAACAGTTGCTGTTTCAGCCATGTTTAAAATCTTGTTATTGTATTTGTTAACTTATAGAAATAATGTCTTCAAACCACCGCGCTTACCTGTTTCAGGATGCCTTGTTATTTCTTGTTGTTTCTATTAATTACCGTGCCTCTATAGACATACATGCCCCCTTAGGAGCATAGAAGGAAACCTTTAAATCGGTTCTTCAATGCTGTACCCATAAAATGTTTATGCCAACTGACTGGCTGCTGAAACCTATTCAAATGTATTCTAACAATCATTAAAACTCAATTTTGATTTAGATTTATATTCATTCACTAAGAAACTTTGTTTTTACTTTCAAGGGCACTGTCGTTTGTAGAAAAGTTCTTTGGAGGTGAAGTACCATGTATAGAAATCACGCAAGTTGAGCTGACATTGCTGGCACATATCACTCGTGAATTGCAGGGGTACATTGCTTCTCTTGAGTCTGCCCGACTCAGAGATGGTATTCGTCACATCCTTGCAATCAGTCGACATGGAAACCAGTTCATGCAGAGTCAGCAGCCTTGGGTGTTGGTGAAAGGATCTGAAACTGACAGGTATATTAACATATTGTCTGTGTTATATACAGTATACTCGCAATTATTCGGCGTAATGTGGGGGAGAAGATGAATGAATATAATCACACACACGAATAATTGGGAGTACACTGTATGCGCAATTTGTCTCATTCTCTACACCATGAAAGTGTTTTTGCATGTAACAAATTATTGATTCTCTTTAATTTCAGAATTTACTAATTCGGAGAAATATTTTTCAAATTATGAACAGAACATTATACAGGTAACATCTCTCGCAGAAAAAAATTAGAAATCAATTTAGATTTTTTGCAGACACAAGTGCGAAACTTTTTGTGGCTGTCATCGCTTCTAGCTTTCTGACTTCCACTTGCTCCTACTGTGCCAAACCACTTGTTGGAGTTCTATCCTGGTTATCACAACGTGATTGTCTTCATGCCAGCTTCTAGAAGATACACCCACTTTCTTCTCTTATGTGAAACTCTTTCCCATGCTCTTTCCAGCAACCTTTTGTTGGCCCACTCTGATTATATTTACTAAATATACATATCCCTTCAGTTGTCTGTTCACTTGCCCCCTTTATTTTCGCATGCTTTTGTATGGGCACATTTCATCCATGATCTCTGCTGAAATGGCTCTGTGCAACATGGGTCCATGTCAGTTGATGTTAATTTCAAGAAGAAAGAAGTTTTTCCAAATTTTGGTTACCCAAAAGTTCTTTCTTAAGTCTGCAATTTCTTAATTTTGTTACACAAAGGATACACAAGATTTAAAGTGGGGATAATGAAATTACAGAAGCTTGTGTGTCTATTAAACATCTTCAAGAATCGTGTCACAATCAGTATCTGAAGTATCATGTGAAGGCTAGATCGCTACTCACCACATAGGTGAGTTACAGATAGGCACAATAGAAAGACTGCTGAACCTTTAAACTTTTGGACAAAAAGATCTCCTTCATCTGGCTACAGCAGCTGAAGACAGTGGCCAATTGGGTAAGAGTTGTGCTTTTATGAATGTGGGTGTTTTCTACTTCTGAAGAAGAACTTTTTGCCTGAAAGCTTAAATGTTTAGCAGTCATTCCATTCTGCCTGTCTGTGATTCACTGTCTCATCTGTGTGGTGAGAAGCAATCTATCCATTTCACAATATTGTTGTTATTCCATACTGGACTTTCCATCGTTAAGTATCCTCAGTGTTAGAGGTTCTTCAGTTTCTGCTTTGAGCATTCTGTAGAACATCTGATACATTGGCGGTATGCAGTTTGTCAAAGACATATTAAAATATGTTTTACTTTTTTAATTGAGGCATTTCACCAGAGAAATAAGAATCGTAAAGCACAAGACCTTATTCCCTTTTTGCAGACTTCCTTCTTCTTTTGTACCTTAATTCACATAAATTGCACTCTCATATTTGGAAAATTGAAGCTCTGATGTCTTCCTAATGGACATTTTCTGGCATCTGCTGGCACATTTCTAACATTGTAATTGGATTAATCTCGGAAGCTTTTAAAATCCCTAGTTTCATGTCAGTGACTTTATACGGATTCTTTACTGCACTCTTCTTTGCGTTCATTTCATAGATTACAGTTTCAAAAAGAAAGAAAAAAAATTCAAAATATCCTCAACCAAATTTGCAAGTCATATGACATTTGTCCAAAATATAGCCACACCTAGGGCACTATTGTTTGCACACATAGATGCTACATTGAACAGGTAAATGTTCAAAGAGGGTGCTAGCACAGATGTTCCACAGTTTGTAATTCTCCACACTCACACTTGCTATCCTCTGATGTGAAACCCTGTAGTTCAAGGGAGGACTTCAGCCTACTGATACCAGTTCTTAATCGGTTAAAGGAGCCTCAAATACTCCAACCCTTGTTGTACCTGGATGGAAGATATTCTCATTGTGTCATCCAATTATGTTGTGAGGATTTGTATCTAAAATGTATTTCCTTGTCGGTGGGGGGGCATTCAAAAGTTCACACGTTAGAAGGAAAGTTATTCTTGCCAGGCTGAGGATGGCCTTCCATTGTTCATGAGTGTTTGATGTTACAATACTGGCAACACAGTAAATCTTCTCAGCAGGGATAGGTTTTAAGCACCCCATAATTAGCCTGCAAGCTTTGTTCGGAGCAGGTTCCACAGTTTTGGCATGAGATAATTTATACCAACCAGAAAAGGCATATTCTACTTCAGAACAGCACAGGGCAAAAGTAATGGTTCTAAGAACTAGTGGATTACCTCCCCATTTTGTATCTCTTAACTTTCTCAAGATGTTATTCCAAATGGTGGTTTTCTATTTGATGCTGGAACAGTGTTGGATGAAGGTGAGGGAGTGGTCCAGTGTTATTCCTAGGTACTGTGGAGTGAAGCTAAGTTCCAGAGGGCTGCCATTCCAAGACATATTCAGCTTTCGTGAGGCCTACCTGTAACTGCTTGTGGTACATGAGGATCTTTCTGACAAATACTGGAAACATTGTCCATTTTCAGGTAAGGTTTTCACATAGTATTTTATTGGGCCCAACTTACTATGCACAGGTGGTAATTTTTTGTTTGTTCTTTATCATAATAGTTACAATATTTGATAAATATTAGCACCACCGCCATAGGAAGTTTAGCTTCATATTATTGTGTTCCTGTCACGTTCTCTAGTCTGAAGACTGATTTAATATAGCTCGCCACACCATGCAGTGGAGGTGCATGTCCTCAGAAATATAACAGCTGTAGTTTCTCCTTTCCTTCAGCCTTTCACAGTATCATCACAGCAAGACCATGTTGTATAATGTTCAAAAAATGCCAGATCAGTCAGTTATCCAGACTGTTGCGCATGCTACTACTGAAAAGGCTGCTGGCGCAATAGATACATACCCCTCCGAAATTGTTACATCTACTCTATGGGTATATGTATTGTTGAGGTAAACAAGACATTTCACTTTGCCAAGGTTTCTGTTCATGTTATTGCTACTTGAAAAAATATGTGATATAATCAAAAAAACTAAAAATGTATTTAAAAAATATTAACTGGTAATTGTAAAAAAGGATGGAGATACAACTGTTTTGATATTATATTAGGATTTAGTACACTAGACACCAGAAAAGTAAGTCAGCTTGATTAAAAAAAATTTCATTGTTGGTCTGTTTTGTCAGTATACATCAACATCAAAATAGTCATGTAAGATACCACTGACCAGCTAGCTGGCCAAGCCTACTACATTGCAAGGCACTATCCAACTTTGAGCTTATACACTTGTGAATGAGACTGCACATTGACAATATAAGTAACTTCTTCATGCCACACAATTCATCTTTAATGGACATATATTTGATATTCTAGAGAAATATTTTCTTGCAAACTGAAGACTAATGACTAGAGCCTCGCAGCACATGTTACCATTTGTTATTGATTTGTTATTGCAGGGTACGAGCAGGCACTGTAGTTGGCCTCTGCGCCAACATTGCAGCACTGCTGGCTGTTCTTTTGAAACCATATATGCCTGAGACATCACGTACATTGGATACTCAGCTCAATGCACCAGAGCACATACAGTATATTTCAAAGGAGGTTTGTGTTCTGCTTCCCCCAGGACATAAAATTGGGCAGGTAAGACATTTACATCATATTTGCATTTTTCTCGCAGTAAACATTAAGATGAAACTTTCATGCAAGGAGAGTTTTGTGCGATTCATTGTGGCATAGAGTGCGCTGGAAGGAGGAAAGTTGAGTGTTGTGGAATGAGTGAAATGGGTGCCAGGAGTGAAGGTAGGCAAGGTATGGAGTTAGCAGAGATTGAGGCCAGGAGGAAAGTAGGATTGAATTATATGTTGTATGGACAGTTCCCAACCGAAACTGGTGTGGGAGTGAGGGGTGGAGGCCGTGAAGCCATATTGGATGTGAAGCAGTCACTAGGTTGATCAAGAAAAGCTCAGCAGCATTTTCTGACACTAGATAGTCAACTATGCTCTTGGCCACAGTGTGGCAACAGCCATTCATGTGGGTGTATATCTGGGTATTGTTCCTGGCCACATAATAGCCTGTGTAGAAGTTACCGCACAATTCATATATTATGCTATTGCTTTTATGTGCTCTTTCAAGACAGCTTCATTTGACAATTTCATTATCATTTATCCTTATCATTTATCCCACTCTGCCTCAAGTCTTTATTCACTGCTGCAATTGCATTATAACTCCACTGTTCCTCTGACATAATACGAAGACATAAGATACATTCTATGATTTTTACGTCTACATCATACTCCACAAGCCACCTGACGGTGTGTGACAGAGGATAATTCTGGTTCCACTGACTGATCTCCCTTCCCTGTTTCACTGACAAATAAGGCATCAGAAGAACGACTCTTGGTAAGCCTCTGTATTCTTGTTGTGGTCATTTCATAAGAAGTCTGTGTTAAGAAGTAATATGTGATCTGACTCTTCCTGAAAACTGCTCTCTCAAAATTTCACTAATAAACGTCTTCATGATGCACAACAGCTCTCTTGTAGTGTCTGTCACTGGAGTTTGTTGGACATCTCTGTAACGCTCTCGCACCAACTAAGCAGTTGTGTCAGTTCTACATGGTAAAGATCCTAAACTGATGAACAATATGTAAAAATTGATCGAACAAGTGCATTCGCTTCGGAGATGATTTACATTTCCTTAAGATTCTTCCTGTGAGTCTCAGCCTGACATCTTATTTTTCTATCACTTGTTTTATGTCATAATTCCATTTAAGTTCACTCTGGATGACTACTCCTAGGTATTTTATGGCAGATATGGTTTCTGGCAATTTGTCGTCAGCAGTGCAGTTGTACAGTAGTGGATTTCATTTTCTGCGTATGTGAAGTACATTACATGGATTTATGTTCACAGTCGACTGCCAGAGCCTGCACCATTCATCAATCCTCTGTAGCTCATTTTGCAAATCGATACAGTCTGCTACTTTCTTATGGACAACCATATCGTTTGCAAACAGTCTTAAGGAGCTTCCGACATTTTCTACTAGACCATTTATATACATTGTAAACAGCAAAGGTTCTATCACATTTCCTTGGCATCTGTTGAATTTTTATTGTAAAGGGTGAGTTGTTGAGTTCTATCTGTAATGAAATCCTGATCCAGTCACAAATCTCGTCTGCTAATCAGTAAGCTCCTATTTTTACGCTAAGTGGCAGTGTGGGGTGGTGTCAGATGCCTTTCTGAAGTCCAGGAACAGTGCGTCAACCTGAGTGTTGTTCTCTACAGCATTATGGATTTCATGGTGGCACAGAGCGAGCTGTGTTTCACAAGATCTCCATTTGCAGAATCCTTACTGATTTTTAGAGGAGTTTTTTGTTCTCCAAAAACATCATAATTTGTACAGTTGCATTAAATAGATATCCTTGAGATAAGCTTTGCCATGAACAACAAATGTTGATTGCTTATTTCTTTGGATTGGAAGGTGTATAATTATTAATCCTTCTTGCTAGTTTCATTACATTTGATTGCATTGTACCTGCTCTATTCATACAATGAACTATAGCCAATTATAATTTATCAAAATTTGTACATTTATGATAAGACCCAGTCTTTATGTATCATTTTTATGCAGGAGCTTTTGAGAATGGGAATGCTTTCCCAAAACTATTTGCAAAGAATGAAATTCTATGTTTTAAAAAATCCTAATAATTACTTCACCTGTCTCTTCATCACTAAAGCACCCCCCCTATTTTAGGCTGTGATGAATCAAATGTTGTTCGTGTTTTAAGATTCTTGTCTTCTCGGTAGTGTCTTAAGTAGATGGTTTTAATGTGTTTCTAGGATGGTTGCTTCATCATTTATTTTCCAACGGATCGTGTAGGCTCATTTCCTTGCTCGACGATTTTGGATGGTGTCTGGTTATAGTCCATGTGTTTTACTCATACACTGCCGTGAGGCATATGACTTTTGCTGTTTTGTGTGCCAGTGTGAATGAGAGAAGCCCAGGATGACTGCAGATTACATTCTCTAGTTTACATTTTGTTGCATGCTTTTAACGCTCATAACCCAACCTGTCTTCTGTTAGTTGAGTATGGGTGCCGGTGAACTTGCTATTGGGGTCCTATACATGCAACCACCACCACCACCACCACAACCACCACTACCACTAAATCATCTATTGAGAAGTCAACCTTTGTGTAGTTCTCTAACACATCAGTCCTTCATGTACATTCCACAACTAATCCTGATACTACAAAAAATGTATACTTAATGACAGGACCTGCTTGCCCCCCATTTTAAGCAGTTTTTTAACTGCTGTAATGCAACCTGCCACAATTTCCTCTCCTGTGCCAGCCTCTTCACCTCAGAGTAGCATTTGCATTAATCATCCTCAATTATGTTTCAGATATATTGTAATTTCTGTCTTCCCATACCCTCTACAGCTCTGTCAGGTAGCATGGAAGTTTTTCCTGGTGATGTCATCACACGCCATATTATCCTGTCCTTCAGTAAACAACTGATTTGGAGGCTCACAACCTTTGTTTTCACTCTTGTTGATCCTAATACTCCCATTCTTCTAATGGACAAGGAGCATACCACAAATTCTGTATTACAGATCTTGTAAATCAACATGTGTGTGAAGTGCAGGCTATGCAGGTGCTAAAGTTGAAATTCTCATAATCTTATCTCAGTTAATGATTGTTTTTTCTCCTTTGTCTGTGTGTGAACAGGATCTTCTAAGAGCACATTTTATTAAAAAAAAAAAAAAAAATCCACATGATCGTATCTTAAAAAAATGACTGCACAATTTCTGCCCCCTATCCCTTCTCTCATCAGGTTGTGTGCCACTTACATTTCCAGTCATCATCATCATCATCATCATCATCATCATCATCATCATTTAAGACTGATTATGCTTTTCAGCGTTCAGTCTGGAGCATAGCCCCCCCTTATACAGTTCCTCCATGATCCCCTATTCAGTGCTAACATTGGTGCCTCTTCTGATGTTAAACCTATTACTTCAAAATCATTCTTAACCGAATCCAGGTACCTTCTCCTCGGTCTGCCCCGACTCCTCCTACCCTCTACTGCTGAATCCATGAGTCTCTTGGGTAACCTTGGTTCTCTCATGCGTGTAACATGACCCCACCATCTAAGCCTGTTCGCCCTGACTGCTACATCTATACAGTTCATTCCCAGTTTTTCTTTGATTTCCTCATTGTGGACACCCTCCTGCCATTGTTCCCATCTACTAGTACCTACAATCATCCTAGCTACTTTCATATCCGTAACCTCAACCTTGTTGATAAGGTAACCTGAATCCACCCAGCTTTCGCTCCCATACAACAAAGTTGGTCGAAAGATTGTACGGTGCACAGATAACTTAGTCTTGGTACTGACTTCTTTCTTGCAGAAGAGAGTAGATCGTAGCTGAGCACTCACTGCATTAGCTTTGCTACACCTCGCTTCCAGTTCTTTCACTATGTTGCCGTCCTGTGAGAATACGCATCCTAAGTACTTGAAACTGTCCACCTATTCTAACTTTGTTCCTCCTATTTGGCACTCAATCCGTTTATATTTCTTTCCCACTGACATTACTTTCGTTTTGGAGATGCTAATCTTCATACCATAGTCCTTACATTTCTGATCTAGCTCTGAAATATTACTTTGCAAACTTTCAATCGAATCTGCCATCACAACTAAGTCATCCGCATATGCAAGACTGCTTATTGTGTGTTCACATATCTTAATCTCACCCAGCCAGTCTATTGTTTTCAACATATGATCCATAAATAATGTGAACAACAGTGGAGACAGGTTGCAGCCTTGTCTTACCCCTGAAACTACTCTGAACCATGAACTCAATTTACCGTCAACTCTAACTGCTGCCTGACTATCCATGTAAAGACCTTTAATTGCTTGCAAAAGTTTGCCTCCTATTCCATAATCTTGTAGAACAGACAATAACTTCCTCCTAGGAACCCGGTCATATGCCTTTTCTAGATCTATAAAGCATAGATACACTTCCCTGTTCCACTCATAACACTTCTCCATTATTTGCCGTAAGCTAAAGATCTGGTCCTGACAACCTCTAAGAGGCCTAAACCCACACTGATTTTCATCCAATTGGTCCTCAACTAATACTCGCACTTTCCTTTCAACAATACCTGAGAAGATTTTACTCACAACGCTGATTAAAGAGATACCTCTATAGTTGTTACAATCTTTTCTGTTTCCATGTTTAAAGATTGGTGTGATTACTGCTTTTGTCCAGTCTGATGGAACCTTTCCCGACTCCCAGGCCATTTCAATTATCCTGTGTAGCCATTTAAGACCTGACATTCCACTGTATTTGATGAGTTCCGACTTAATTTCATCCACCCCAGCCGCTTTATTGCTCTGCAATCTATTGACCATTTTTTCCACTTCCTCAAATGTGATCCTATTTCCATCATCATTCCTATCCCATTCTACCTCGAAATCTGAAACATTACTGATCGCATTTTCACCTACATTGAGCAACTCTTCAAAATATTCCCTCCATCTGCCCAAGGCATCCACAGGATTCACCAGCAGTTTTCCTGACCTGTCCAAAATACTTGTCATTTCCTTCTTACCTCCCTTTCGAAGACTGCTAATTACACTCCAGAATGGTTTTCCAGCAGCTTGACCCATAGTCTCCAACCTGTTTCCAAAGTCTTCCCACGATTTCTTCTTGGATGCTGCAATTATCTGTTTGGCTTTGTTTCTTTCTTCAACATAACTTTCTCTGTCTACCTGGTTCTGGTTTGTAGCCATTTTTGATACGCCTTCTTTTTCCTTTTACAGGCTGCCTTGACTGTATCATTCCACCAAGCTGTTTGCTTCATCCTACTTTTACACACTACTATTCCAAGACATTCTTTAGCCACTTCTAGTACTGTGTCCCTGTACCTTGTCCATTCCTTTTCCAATGACTGTAATTGACTACATTCAACTAACTGGTACCTTTCTGAGATCGCTGTTATGTACTTGTGCCTGATTTCCTTATCCTAAAGTTTCTCCACTCTTATCCTCCTACAAATGGACCTGACCTCCTGCACTTTCGGCCTCACAATCCCAATTTCACTGCAGATTAAATAATGATCAGTGTCATCAAAGAATCCCCTGAATACACGTGTCCCTCTCACAGCCTTCCTGAATTCCTGATCTGTTATTATATAGTCAATGACAGATCTGGTTCCCCTGCCTTCCCAAGTATACCGGTGAATGTTCTTATGTTTAAAAAAGGAGTTTGTGGTTCATGGTGTGGGTTCCTGTAGTCATGTCCTAGTTCATGAACCACAGGCAACGTATGAGTGGCCAAGTAAGTGGTCCTGACAGTCGGGATACCAGTTACTTTGGAATAAGGCTGGGCATCTCGGACATATTCTGAGTCGTGGTCACCTTTGTGCTCATACGGCAAAGACTACCAAATCCACCGGTTAGTCCCTCAGCCGTTAAGGGTAAAACCCAATGGGACTCGGGGCAAGTAAGGCTAGCAACCTGCTTCCCTGGTACTTTAAATATGATGCTGGCAACAATCAGAGCAAAATGCCTCGGACCTTTGGAGGTGACGGAGTCCCACCTCTAACTGACAAACCAGGGACTCCAAAGATACGACTTGGCAAACAAATGGTAATGAGATGGGGCGCTATTAATATCAATGGGGGCTACTCTGGGAAGAAAGTAGAGCTGGCAGAGGCTGCAAGTAAGATGGGGCTGGACGTTTTAGCTGTTAGTGACATTCGGGTAAGGGGTGAGAAAGAAGAGGAAGTGGGAGAATACAAGGTCTACCTGTCAGGAGTCAAAGCTGGAATAGCACAATGGGGTGTAGGGCTTTACATCAGGAAAGAAATGGAACCCAGCTTAGTTGCAATAAGGTATGTAAACGAACGACTGATGTGGATAGATTTGACAGTGTCTAGCAAGAAAATTAGGATTGTGTCAGTATATTCGCACTGTGAAGGGACAGATCAAGATAATATGGATAGTTTTTATGAGGCACTCAGTGATGTAGTTGTTAGAGTAAAGGACAAGGACAGTGTTCTGCTCATGGGTGATTTTAACGCCAGGATTGGAAATCGAACAGAAGGGTATGAAAGTTTATGGGTAAATTTGGAGAGGATATGGAGGCCAACAGGAACGGGAAACAACTCTTGGATTTCTGTGCCAGTATGGGCTTAGTACATTTCCAGTATGGAAACTTATTAGTTCCATACTATATTTAAACTGACATTCTGGCTGTCATTTTGTCTCATCTAATACTGTTCTTGTTTCTGGTCTAAAGCCGTTCCCCTACCTCATTTAACTTTTCTCTTTCTTATGAATCTATGTGTTGCTTACCTCATTGCAGTTCTCGTAACTGTAGTTTGTAGTGGTAGTGATTTACACTTTCTCATTACGAAATGGTTTGGCAGACACCACTTGCACACTTGCGTGGTGGTCATCTTTTTCTCCATTGTTATCAGCCATTCTTGTGTGTGTGTGTGTGTGTGTGTGTGTGTGTGTGTGTGTGTGTGTGTGTGTCAGAAGGTCGGCTGGTCTGTGACACCATGGAACTGTTTGCTGTAAGCTAACTGGAATTATGTTGTTAAAATACTGGGTACACCATATCAAATGTCTCCTGTTCGGTTACTTGCAGGTAGTGCTTCTTGGAAGCAATTGTCAGACATCAGAGTAATGTGAAAATATTCTCCTTGGTCTTACAGACCACCTGCGTGTAATTACAGCTTAATATTTAAAGATGTAAACTTTGTTCGTTTTCAATTGACAAACAGAGGCAATCAAAAGAGATTAGTCTTACTCACTGAGCTGTTCCTTCACAAGAGAACTGTGATTCTCTTGCATAGAGAGACGGTTTTAGTGACCCACACAACTCCTCTGTAGATACCAACAGGAATCCTGAAAACACCAAGTAGGTGGAAGCCAAATTATTCTTCTCATTCAAGGCATCCAAAAGATAGTACATAGATAGTGGAATCAAAGTTGATGTCTTATTTCTCAATTCCCTTAAATTATCAGTTAGTGAGAAATGTTGAAAAGTGTCAATTTGTAGTATGAAATGTACAGTTTTCTTGCATTCATCATAAAGAATGTAAACAGAAAACTGAAAAGAAAGTTAGATGTTGTATCCTTCATAGTACATATGTGACTACAGAATGTAATCATTCATAAATAGTGATGCAGTAACTTGATTGCATTTGATTGAAAACTATGAATATATTTGGAATACTACAGTTGAGATGATAAATTGTTAGCTGTTGAAGAAGCAATAATTTACTGTATTTATATCTTGTGTAGTATGTTTATAGATCTGTAAGCAATGTACCTCTTCAGAATTTGTAGAGAAAAGTAGATAATATTTTAATATGTAATAGAGAATAGCCTATGTTTCCTAGTAGCACAAGTATTTTATTTCTGTATGGTATGAAGATAAGTCAGCCTGTTCAGGTAATCCAAGGCGCCACTGCAAGATGAGCCATTCATGTAAAGTTGTTGCTGATTGATTTTTTTGTTTTCATTTTTATGTAATATTTCCCTTTAAATTAGAACCAGTCTGTATGCTTGTGTGGTCTGTAGAAGTCTAACTAATTTTTGATGACCAGTTGACCTTATGAAGATAACATACAGAAACTAATCGGCACCTACAAATTATACGAATCAGTTCTGATGTTCAACTGAGCTTTTGGGTAACTTCTGTTGTTAAATTTTAAATTTATTATCTAAGATTTTATCTATGCTTAAATATATCATTGTCCTTTCTCAATTTCTGTCTATATTTTGCAGTCAAAAATTTCAAAATAAATTTTCAAATCCTTGTTGTTGTTGTGGTCTTCAGTCCTGAGACTGGTTTGATGCAGCTCTCCATGCTACTCTATCCTGTGCAAGCTTCTTCATCTCCCAGTACCTACTGCAACCTACATCCCTCTGAATCTGCTTAGTGTATTCATTTCTTGGTCTCCCTCTACGATTTTTACCCTCCACGCTGCCCTCCAATACTAAATTGGTGATCCCTCGATGTCTCAGAATATGTCCTACCAGTCGATCCCTTCTTCTAGTCAGCGTGTGCCACAAACTCCTCTTCTCCCCAATTCTATTAAATTCCTCCTCATTAGTTATGTGATCTACCCATCTAATCTTCAGCATTCTTCTGTAGCACCACATTTCAAAAGCCTCTATTCTCTTATTGTCCAAACTATTTATCGTCCATGTTTCACTTCCATACATGCCTACACTCCATACAAATACTTTCAGAAACCACTTCCTGACACTTAAATCTATACTCGCTGTTAACAAATTTCTCTTCTTTAGAAACACTTTCCTTGCCATTGCCAGTCTACATTTTATGTCCTCTCTACTTCGATCATCATCAGTTATTTCGCTCCCCAATTAGCAAAACTCCTTTACTACTTTAAGTGTCTCATTTCCTAAACTAATTCCCTCAGCATCACCCGACTTAATTCAACTACATTCCATTATTCTCATTTTGCTTTTTTTTATGTTCATCTTATATCCTCCTTTCAAGACACTATCCATTCCATTCAACTGCTCTTCCGAGTCCTTTGCTGTCTCTGACAGAATTACAATGTCATCGGCGAACCTCAAAGTTTTTATTTCTTCTCCTTGGATTTTAATACCTACTCCAAATTTTTCTTTTGTTTCCTCCACTGCTTGCTCAATATACAGATTGAATAACATCGGGGAGAGGCTACAACCCTGTCTCACTCCCTTCCCAACCACAGCTTCCCTTTCATGTCCCTCGACTCTTATAACTGCCATCTGGTTTCTGTACAAATTGTAAATAGCCTTTCGGTCCCTGTATTTTACCCCTGCTACATTTAGAATTTGAAAGAGAGTATTCCAACTTTCTCTAAGTCTACAACTGCTAGAAACTTAGGTTTGCTTTTCCTCAATCTAGCTTCTAAGATAAGTTGTAGGGTCAGTATTGCCTCAAGTGTTCCAATATTTCTACGGAATCCAAACTGATCTTCCGCGATGTTGGCTTCTACTAGTTTTTCCATTTGTCTGTAAAGAATTCGCGTTAGTATTTTGCAGCCGTAACTTATTAATCTGATAGTTCGGTAATTTTCACATCTGTCAACACCTGCTTTCTTTGGGATTGGAATTATTACATTCTTCTTGAAGTCTGAGGGTATTTCGCCTGTCTCATACATCTTGCTCACCAGATGGTAGAGTTTTGTCAGGACTGGCTCTCCCAAGGCTGTCAGTTGTTCCAATGGAGTGTTGTCTGCTCCTGGGGCCTTGTTTCGACTTAGATCTTTCAGTGCTCTGTCAAACTCTTCACGCAGTATCGTATCTCCCATTTCATCTTCATCTACATCCTCTTCCATTTCCATAATATTGTCCTCAAGTACATCGCCCTTGTATAGACCCTTTATATACCCCTTCCACCTTTCTGCTTTCCCTTCTTTGCTTAGAACTGGGTTTCCATATGAGCTCTTGATATTCATACAAGTGACTCTCTTTTCTCCAAAGGTCTCTTTAATTTTCCTGTAGGCAGTATCTATCTTACACCTAGTGATATGCGCCTCTACATCCTTACATTTGTCCTCTAGCCATCCCTGCTTAGCCATTTTGCACTTCCTGTCGCTCTCATTTTTGACACGTTTGTATTCCATCCTTAGGATGGGTTAATGTGTCCACCAATTGAAGGGGTCAGCACAACAGTGGTCTACATCTACATCTACATCCATACTCCGCAAGCCACCTGACGGTGGCCACTTTGTAAGAAATAAAGAAACAGAAGGTCAAAGTTATACAATTGCGGTGCTTCTTGGAATTTGTAAATCCCACGTTTTTGGTAGTGGTGTATTCCATGATGATTGGTTGACTTAACCACAATGTTATAAAGTCTTTTGTGAATTAGTTTTAGAAAAGGTGCAGTTTTTATGAGGCACTTGCAACTCATTTTCTTGGTTAGATCACTGTTACACTGGGATTTTTTTATACATGAGAAAGAAGGAAAAATGCTATTTGAATAAATGTAATGTAATTAATCGTATGTTCATCCTAATAGTTCCTTTACAAGTTTTAATATGAATTTAAAGTAACAACACATTACACAAAGTGGTTCTGTCAGTAAAATATGAAGATTATAAACTTATCATTACAAGCAAGAGCTTTCTTTTTCAGTGTACTTTTTCAGTATGTGTTTTGCAAGATTACACAGTAGGCCTACTATACATAATCAGGAATATCAAAAACGTCTTCACTGTCATCCTCCACAATATGTTGTATATATTCATCTTCCTCAGCTCAATTTTGAGATACCAGACTATTGTAAAATAAATGGTGAATGGGTGGAACATATTTCAAAAGATTGTTTAAGTTTCTTTGGGTTTATTGGCCTTGGGTTGGAATATTTTGGTACTTTAGATTAAATTAGATTTACTTTCATTCCAATTGATCCGTAGCTGAACATGTTGTTGTTCAAGGGTGTGTTTATTCTTTCTCCTTTGTCCTTTAATGATATTCACATATGCATCTTGCTCTATACCATCTGAATAACAATACCTAACACAGTATTTCCATGGTTGTTCAACAGAGACTTTCAGCATTGAAATGCGACTGAAAGCAACAGGTTCTTTATCCTCAGTAAATTTACGATTAGTTATTTTATCAGCTGAAGGCTTTGAACTTATAAAATCAACCTGTTGCATTTCAGTTACATTAAATTTTATTTTACCCATCCCAGTATTTTTTATAAGATCTACCCACCCAGCAGGTGTATACACATATTTTTACTATCTCTTTTTCTTCTCTATGAGTCCAAAGTCCCTATTATAGGGTAGGTAGCTATGACCTGATACTAGATACTTGTGAACTATTTCCTTAACATATTGTTTGTGAATACGTTGCAACCAAAAACATACTAAGGATATATTCTTATTTTGAGCAAAACAGTTATCAGAATACACGATTAATTTATCAATATTTTGAATATGTTGAAAGTATATTTAATTAAACATGATATTATTTCATCAACACCCCGTCATGCAATTTGTTCTGGCATACATACATGTGCACATCATCTGGAGTACAATCATGCACACAAAAGTTATAAGTCCACAACTGTCTCTTGA
This sequence comes from Schistocerca americana, assembly GCF_021461395.2. Taxonomy (NCBI): domain Eukaryota; kingdom Metazoa; phylum Arthropoda; class Insecta; order Orthoptera; family Acrididae; genus Schistocerca; species Schistocerca americana. The sequence continues at coordinate 388,685,602 of NC_060126.1, read as the reverse complement.
AGAAAACTTCACTAGCGTGTAGATGGGGAGTAGGCAGAGCTTGTTGTAAATCTAATGCTATCACTTTCACAGAACTGTGGTTTTAGAATAAGCTTTATGTCTTTAGATTAGTATATGCCTGTTGCACTTTTAATTGATGCAAATCTAACTCTTTTTGGACGATAGCTTTTTCAACATCTTCCTCCGCATGTGAAAGTTTTATGTGCTATGAATCACACACCTTGCATGTTTCAGTAGCTGGTGAGGAAAAAGAAAGGTTGAATTTTGTATTTAAAATATCCCTGTAAATATACTCACTAACAATATCTTCAGGATTATGTTCCTGTTTCATCCAAGTAACATAAAGTTTATACATCATAGCTGCTTTTAGAGCTTCAGGTAAATATTTTCTGTTTGGCGCAGAAGCTCTTGAATAATGACTTTAACACAGTGGAAAACTGTTAATATGATTTACAACTAAATTGGGCTGATGATCACTAGTTTTATTGGGTCTATTTCCATATCTTCCGCGACCATCTTGTTCTGCTGTTCCCTCAGTTTCTGTGAAACTACCCTCGAAAGTCTACCATTACTGATTCCAATCAAAGATATGAATGCCTGTTTGCAAACTCTTTTATCACTACCATCTAACGAAATATAGTACTCACGGGTGTGTTGTCTCCTGCTCTCATTTCCACTTGCAGCACATCTTTTCTTCACTAGGTTTACTTTCACACATCCACTAGTATACGCATTTTGTAAACTAAAGTCACACACTGTTTTACGTTGTTCTTCACTGAAACATGCGTAACATTTATGTTGACAGCCACACGGTGGACCTTGTTTATGTTTATGTTTGTGGACTTTCTTGCCTCTTCTCCCTATATATTCTTCTCCTGCATTTTTTCCCCTCTTCTTTATATTCCTGTTCCAGGAATGTGTACACCTTGCCATTTTCCATTGTTTCTTCGTTATTTTCATTGCTTGAGACATCACTCTCTCCCTGAATGTCAGCCATACTTTATGTTATTACATGTGATCCAGATACTGACCTCTCATTGGCTGTTTGAGGTTGTACCAATGTTGCACACAAACAAAACGGAAGTTTGTTCGAGGGAAGAAATTAGTGGCTTCTAAATAATATGTAAGAGGTGATATTGATCTATGGCACATGATAGAAAGGTAGTTCATCTCACTAGACAACAGATGGCACCAATGAGTCATATGAATAAAACAGAGAATATACTTTATACTCAGATGTTCGGAGAAAGTTCTCTGGTTGGCATGAATAAAGCAAGTTTGAGAATATACTTCACCCGAGTATGTTCTCGGTGTGGGTTGAAGGGTGGGGGAAGCAAAGAATATTCTCCGATTTCGGATGAATAAAGCCAAAGAAGTTTCTCACAAGTGGAAAACATTCTCTGTTTTTGTGAGTGAGCTCCGTAGCATACTTCAAGCTGAGTGAGTTGTGTTGTGATTAAGCGTTACCGAGTGTTTTTAGCGAAAATGGCGGAATTTATGTTTCTTGAAAGGCAAAAAAAGATATACGTTGTACGCAAGAACACAGAAGAAAGGAACTGTAGAAGTTTGTATAGATTTAACAGTCAAAAGATTAATTGGCTGGCGAATCACTTTCTTCTGGAAAATCACAAAAGAAGAGTAGGCGCCCTTTCCAATGAATGCAAAATGAAAATATTTTTGCGCTATTTAGCGGATCCAGGCTTTCAGATAGGTGTAGGAGAAGATTTGGGAGTACACCAGACTACAGTATCACTAACATTTTCGTATGTTCTGAAACAGGTCAACAGGAAAGCACCGTTGTGGATCAGATTTCCGAGAAATATTAACAAACTAGAAACAGCGAAAGTTAAATGGCAATCGAGATACAAGAGTCCATGTGCGGTAGGGGCCCTAGACTGCACTCACATACCTATAATGAAACCTTCTTCACATGGAGACGAATACGTTAATCGAAAGGGTTTTCCATCTATAAACATGCAGGCGACATGTGATAACAGTGAAATGTTTACGAGTGTTGGTGCTTTATGGCCAGGGTCTGTACATGACGCTAGGATATGGAGAAACTCCGATGTGTATCGTATATTGCGTGAGAACCAGTGCAACGCCCTAATTTTAGGAGACGAAGGACATGGCATTGCAGCGTGGCTAATGACACCATTTCAAAATCCCGAAACACCTTATGAGAGGACATACAACAGACTTCACTCTAAGGAAAGGGTCATAATTGAACGGTGCTTTGGACTGGTAAAAAGCCGTTTCCCAATTCTGCAAAATAAAATAAGGCTTGCCCAAACAAAAATCCCCAGTGTGATAATAGCCTGTTTTGTTTTGCACAACGTAGCAAAACATGTAGGGGGTGAGGATTTTGAGGCACCTAGTGATGACGACAGCAATCTTCCAGTACTGGGAGAAGAGGAAGCAGCAAACGTATGTGTACGTGGAACAAATAGAAGATGGGAAATTGTAAATGTAATACGACAACTGTAATGTATGGGAGTCTGTCCAAACATTGAATAATTAAACCCAATTTGTATATTTTTTGGTAATTAAAATAATTATTCCCTCATGAAAATAAAGCACAGTGCTCTGATGTTACATAATAAAATGCTGTTTAGTGTTTTTTTTTTTTTTTTTTTTCCTCTATCATCGATTTTACTCTCAACAAAAATTGTTTAACATGTAACTATTCAAACTGGAACAGAATTTTCAGATACTACTGTAAATTGCTTTGGACACAACAGGTTAACATGAACTGCTGGAAACTTAATGTAATTTCTGTACTGTAACTTCAGCAGATTAATGGCACAAGTTTTTATTTTACTTTACCAAAAACGTTCCAAGGATGTGGCGAAGGTATTTGCCAGGTGCTACAGTGAATAAGTGCACAACTGTCTAACCTGCAGCATTTAAAATAGAAACAAGTTACTGTTTTTGCTTTACTGTACCAAAAATTAGTGGTGAAGGTATTTGCTAGATGCTATAGTAAATAAGTGCACAACTGTCTTACCTGCAGCATTTAAAATAGAAACAATTCACTTTTTTTGCTTTACTGTATCAAAAATTAGTGGTGTAGGTATTTGCCAGATGCTACAGTAATTAAGTACACAACTGTCTAACCTGCAGCATTTAAAATACAAACAAATTACTCTTTTTGCTTTACTTTATCAGAAATTGTTTCAAGGATGTGGTGAAGATATTTGCCAGGTGCTACAGTAAATAAGAGCACAACTGTCTTACCTGCAGCATTTAAAATAGAAACAACTTACTCTTTTTGCTTTACTGTACCAAAAATTAGTGGTGAAGGTATTTGCCAGATGCTACAGTAAAACAAGTTACTCTTTTTGCTTTACTTTACCAGAAATTGTTTCAATGATGTGGTGAAGATACTGGCCAGATACAACAATATAAGTGCATAGACTTTTTTAATATTTCAAATTGGATTACATTACTCTTATTGTTTCATTGAAAAGAAATCTGTACTGAATAATTTTTGTAAGAGGATATGGAATTTGGTAAATGAGGAATGTAAATGAACATTCACTTAAAAATGATGTTTTTATTAATAAAATTTGGTATGTAAATAAGACACCTCAATTTGTTTTATTGTTTATCTTCATCACGCATCAATTTCTGCTGCTTCCATTTCAATATGTCCAATTGGTACAATAGCATCAGCCTTTGCAGCTCTGAAGCAGACAAATTAAGTGTCTCATCTGTTTCCAAACTTACCGTATTTACTCGAATCTAAGCCGCACTTTTTTTCCGGTTTTTGTAATCCAAAAAACCGCCTGCGGCTTAGAATCGAGTGCAAAGCAAGCGGAAGTTCTGAAAAATGTTGGTAGGTGCCGCCACAACGAACTGCCGTCGAATATATGTAGCGCTACACAGGCATGGTTTGTAGGCACAAAGATAAATACTGGCTCCAAAACCTCTGCGTCAGTAAATAATAAAAGGTGGAAGACGAGCTTTTTTTCTCCGCCCAGAGTTTCGACAACTGCATTTTCACACATTATCCAATGAAGTAAATACAACTCCGTATTGTTCATCTTCGAATGTAGCAAAATTTCAATGTACTACAAAAATCCAACTGGCAAGACTGTTTGGGATGTTTGTCAATATGGCCAACTCTACGCTCTGAAATTTTTCCTACCTGTGACAAGAGATGGTTGCTAATAGGAACTTGTATGAATTGTGAATCACATGCAGTATTCTCTTCACCATAAGAATAAGACGAATATAAACATTTTGCCATGTTTTCTTTCGTGTTTGCTGCTATCTCATTTAAATCCTGCCTGCCTAATAAACTACGAAACTAGAGTGAGACAACAGCAAATGCGGAAGAATATACATATCGTGTCATGTTTATATTCGTATTAAGTGATACAGTCAGAAGTGAAGCATGGCAGTTGACTAGATTTTCAAATCTAAGATGACTCTAATTTATGTGCAGAACTTGATGTACTAAAGAAGCAGCCGCAAAGATTTTCAAACAGAGAAAAATTTTCGCCTAACTCTCGTTCAGAACATGTTCTATCATACGCAGTCTATTATTTGGTTCTTGTTGATCATTATCAAAGAAAGCAGCAGTGTAAGTAACAACAAATAGCAGTCTTGCGCCATTGTTTCGCTAATGAGACGATTCCTCTCTATTTTTTTTATTGTGAGCGGCACTAGCGTGCACAAAAGCAAGCCATGCCGCGAGCGGCGACAGACCGTAAACACGCACTATCAGAATGCGACAAACAATGCATGACACAGTACAGTAATGCATTTTCAGCTTAGAGTGACGTAAACACCTATAACAAAGAAAACGGCACTTATCAGATCAAAGCAAAATAAGCAATAGATTCAAACCAGACGAAGCACGTGAAAAAGGAAGGGTACCCGTATAAATACGGACGGAGCGCCTGACACATAGCAATGGCTACCTGGTAAAGCTTAACTGCTAAGCTTACGACTCGAACCAAACTACTACAGCTGTATCATCATTCATTCAACCTAAATTGTGTCTCATATTACAATGGACCAACTTTGATTCGATTTGGAGGTGCGGCCTAAAACTTTTCTCTCCCCTTGAATTTCGAGTCTCAAATTTTGGGTGCGGCTTAGATTCGGGAATTTTTTTTTTCTTTATTTCGAGTCACATTTTTCAGGTGCGGCTTAGATTCGAGTGCGGCCTAGATTCGAGTAAATACGGAAATCTCCGACGTTTACGCACACTCTCATGCCCTGAAGCGGGCGATTGGGAAGATATGACGACTTCGGGGCCCCTGAGATCCATATGGTCGGCTGCAACAATTAGTGGTAGCTACAAAATTGATTCTTGTTCATACAATGTGCAGTCTGTGTCAGCTACCTCCGAATTCCATGATGAAGTGATGACAGAGGTGAAACCACCACCTACTGCACAAGCTCCTAATAAAAATTTTAAAAAAAGTAATAGTAGTGTGTCAGTATTCAGTTTCTAGTTAGTAAATATACCAAACAGGTTTACGGAGAAATGTGGGAGGGGTTCGTCCAATTTCATGCATAATACACTGTGATACTTTTACTGAAAAGTGGTGATATAGTAGACGAAATATACCAAACATTGTTTCATTTTCACATGTTAAAATACGTATTTTTCTGAATCACAATTTCAAAGCATTAAGCACGTAATAAAAAAATCGGAAAGTATGGGACTTACCAGGATCTCTGTGGATAGTTGGGTTGCAGTCATCTCCGTCCAAAAACTTCAAAAATGGCTGCTCCCAATTTTTCAGGGAAATCTTAATGTTTCCCATCTTATTAACATCCGTCTTGGCCTTGATACGGGATTTCATGTTGTGCAGTTTCTTCATTATCTGCCCGTTCGTAATTTCTTTACCAAAACTAACCATATAACGGTGTTGTATTTCTTTAATACAATCTGCCTTCTCTCTTCTTGTGGCCGGAGTTTGCGATTTACTGATGATTGCAGGGTAGTCTTTAATAATGTTGACAAAGGCTAATTCTGAGTCTTCCAATTCGGCACAGAAATAACTTGAGAAAAACTTTCGGTATCACAAAACACACGCAAACGAAACAAACTGAGAACAAAAGATGTTGGATTTTAATCTCTTTGCCGGGAACTTACTCAGTAAGGAGGGGAGGTAGAGAGAAAGTACTCGAGGGTCAGAGATAATGCTTCCTAGTTTTTATTCATACGAAACAGAACTTCCTTTGAGAATGTTCTTTTGCTCTGAGTATCAACTCTGGAGAATGTTCTCGTTTTTATTCATACAACCCAATATCTCATTTTCCGTATTGGAGAGGGTTAGATCACTTTTACATCGGCCCCCTCAATTGCTTAAATATGCACTTTATTGTAACATCATTACAAAGTTCTTTTTTTGTTTCACCTCATTTAGAGGATATGAAAATATGTCAACTGATTTTGTTTCTAGTAATTTGTAAGATTGTATTTATTTATTTTTGTGTTCTGTATTGATTGATTGCAGCCAGCTCCACTTTTTACTAAGATAGAAACAGCACAGATAGAGAAACTGAAGAAACAGTTCTCTGGCCGCCAACGATCTCCGCCAGCGGAGAAACCAGTGCCAGTGCTATCTGGAGAAGATATCGTAGCCCATCTTGAAGCTGCCATTGCAAAGCAGGTAGAAATTTAATAACAGATAAAATATTCCCACATAAGAAAATTTAATTTTTTAAAAATCTGAAATGATTTAAAGTTTCAGTTTTATTTTATACTTGAAAAACTTTCTGACGGTCCTTCAGTTAAAGAAGAATTAAGTTTAAATATAATTTTCTTTTATAAAGAATCACAGATTATGTATTCAGTTGCCATATGTTTAAAATGTTTATCTCACACCTTATGGAAGTTTTACACTTAAATTATAGAATACAATCTCCCCCGTACTGAATAATGCACTCAAAGTTCTTATCGGAAACTGTTTATTGCTTCTTGTGTTTGAAGGATGTTGCAGCAAATTTTTCTTGTTTGTAATACACCATAGCTCATAAAATGCAGCAATTTGTTGCAGAGGACATATGCACATAATTAACACTTTTTTCTGTGTGAACTGGATATTCATCTGAATATATTACTAAACAGTTCAAACTACTTTGGTGGCGCACACTGAATACTAACTTCTTAAGTCATAGAGTACTTGGTGCAGGACACATTAGGTTTTGGATAATAATCTGATTAATTTTATTTTGTTACCTACTTTTTGTAATAAGCAGTGATGCATCACAGGTGTCATTGGTTTTCTAGTAACATTTGAAGAAATTACTTGAGAATCTCAATATTTTCAGTGCCTGACATAGATGGACACACAGTTTCTCATCACATTAGGTTAGAAGACATTGAGAACAAAGTGCGATTGGACAGGGATGGGGAAAGAAATTTGCCTTGTGCTATTTAGATAAACCATTTTGTTATTTTCTTGAATTTTATATGTGGTGTCTGTTCTTGCTAAGCTGGAGACCTGAGTTCAAATCTTGGTTTGATACAAAATTTTCATGTTCCCCCCTTGATTTAAATCGGTGCCCACTGGCAGCCAGTGTCATTAATTGCTTTGTATCTTAATTCATAGTGACTGCAGGATGAAAATGATGTCTATTATTTTGAACCAGTCAAGAGAGAGAGAGAGCTAATGTCATTAGTTCCTTTGTGTTTTGCGTGAATTAGTTCTGGGAAATGATGGAAACTCTGAACCTGAATGGCTAAAGGATTACTTGAGTCCTGCTTCTCTTACCGTGAGCCCAGTGCTTTAACCACAACTCTGCCATGCTTAGACTTCTTATCAATATTTAGTCTGTAAAATGCGTAAACATACTGTTAACTCTTTGACTGCTGTGGACGAGTTAACTCGTCATGCTTTGCCACTCTCCAGGTACTGAGCTTTTGTTTAAATATGGCGCCTGTCTTTTCCTTTAAGTGCTACTGACATGTTTATGTGTCTCGTTTTGTCAGTGTCTCTCTGCTGCAGATGAGCTGCTTCCATATCTTTGTGAATAAAAAAGTTTTGAGCATTTATCATACAACCTATGTGCCTCTTTTCGTGTAGTGATTTGCAAAAATCCTCATTTTGATATCTTGAACCCTTTATAAATTATGATGATTCTTATGAACCCATAATTCCTGTTGCTCAGCGACGGAAACGGGCATGTCACATGCGACTTTCCACCAGATACAAAGGCCAATAACTTGAGTATGAAATGAGATGTCATTCTGTTCCCAATTTTAAATAAAATTTCATTATCTTATCTACATCTCGTTCATAGCAATATACAAGCTAACATCAACCATACACAAAGTTGAAGAAGTACATTTTTACCTTTGCAAACTCAGGCTATGAGCCAGATGTTCCTTTTTTTTTATTTGTTTTTATTGGATGGTAAGTATTTCACAGTGGCTGGAATGCCATCTTCAGCACAGGTGTAGCAGCATTTGGGGAGCAGTACAGTGACAACAAAGCTGCACTCAGCACGAAATGTAGAGAACACATCTGTAGCAGCGAAAGGATTAAGAACAGATGTGAAAAATTTGTTCGTAGTGGAAGCAGAACATTAGTTAGAATTTGATACAAAACTTACAGGTAGAAGGCAGATCTTTTATAAAGTTCACTGGTTTGTGGAACTGATGTACATGTAAAGTCAGTTCATACTAAGGAGAGGAGTGTCAGAGGGCTGTGTGTTGCAGTGTTCCACTGGTTCTTGACCTTGATATTGGGTGGTGAAGTAAAGCCAGATTGGTAGCTAAGACTTCCTGTTAGTTAATCTTGCTCAACTTGTTATTTCAGTACAATTGCCAAACTTTTTTGATTAAACTTCTTTTCTTGAAGTGCAGCTGTTACTGTCAGGAGTAAGAGTACAAGTCCAATGCCCACCTCTCAAAATGAATGTGAGACTTCTCATTGACAATGTCTTGTATATTGTACTCTTGTTTATAATAACTGTATGTTATAAAGCTGTTGCATTATTTGGAATATCACAGAACATCGATAAAGACAAAGTCCAAAAACAATCCATCTTAATTAACAGATTCAGATTGAGTATGTCTATATAACAAATTTTCTCTTGTCTCCTTGATGCCATAGGCATTGTCACAGCTCTTATTCCTTTATGGCATGCAATATATCTTAGAGGGAGGAACTGACAGCATGGATTAAACTTCTCAGCCAGCAGGTACTGTGAACAGATATGATGATTATATGGCTTGCAGGTATGCTACATCCATTCATCTAATGATACGTGTCCATAAATAAAACATACATTTAAACAGAAGGTTATCTAATTCATCACAAAAATAAATTTTTTATAGTGGCTGTCATCATTTGTTGGTTCAAAAAATGCTTGTGCAATATATCACTTTACCAAAGCATTCTACATCTAGATCTACACAGATACTTTGCAAACCACCGTATGGTGCATGGCGGAGGGTACCCTGTACCACTACTAGTCACTTCCTTTCCTGTTCCTCTCACAAATAGAGCGAGGGAAAAATAACTGTCTATATGCCTCCATTGTTGCTGTTGTGGTCTTCAGTCCTGAGGCTGGTTTGATGCAGCTCTCCATGCTACTCTATCCTGTGCAAGCTTCTTCATCTCCCAGTACCTACTGCAGCCTACATCCTTCTGAATCTGCTTAGTGTATTCATCTCTTGGCCTCCCTCTATGATTTTTACCCTACACACTGCCCTCCAATACTAAATTGGTGATCCCTCGATGTCTCAGAACATGTCCTACCGACCGATCCCTTCTTCTAGTCAAGTTGTGCCGCAAGGTCCTCTTCTCCCCATTTCTATTCAATACCTCCTCATTAGTTATGTGATCTACCCATCTAATCTTCAGCATTCTTCTGTAGTACCACATTTCAAAAGCTTCTATTCTCTTTTTGTCCAAACTATTTATCATCCACGTTTCACTTCCATACATTATGCCTCGATATGAGCCCTAATTTCTCATATCTTATTTTCATGGTCCTTTGTGCAATATTTGTAGGCTTCAAATGCCAATTCTCTAAATTTTATCAGCAGTGTACCTTGAAAAGAATGTCAGCTTACCACCAGAGATTCTCATTTGAGATCTCAAAGCACCTCTCTCTAACATTAACATGTTTTTCAAATATACTGGTAACAAATCTAGCAGCCCGCCTCTGAATTGCTTTGATGCCTTCCTTCAGTCAAACCTGTTACAGAACCCAGGCAATTAAGCAGTTTTCAAGAGTAAGTCGCACCAGCATCCTATATCCAGCCTCCTTTGCAGGTGAACCACTGTTTCCTAAACTTCTCCCAAGAAACTGAAGTTGACCATTCATCTTCCCTACTACAGTTCTCACATGCTCATTCCATCTCATACTGCTTTGCAACGTTACGCCCAGATATTTAAATGATTTGACTGTGTCAAGTAGGGCACTAATAGTACTTTATCTGAACATTACAGGTTTGTTCTTCCTATTCATCTGCATTAACTTATATTCTTCCATATTTAGGGCTAGCTGCCATTCATCACACCAACTGGAAATTTTGTCGAAGTCATCTTATATCTTCCTACAGTCAATCAACTTTGACACCTTACCATACACCGGGCGTCCTCATCAAACAACCGCAGATTGCATCTCACCCTGTCCACCAAACCATTTATGTATGAAAAGAACAACAGTAGTCCTACCACACTTCCCTGGGGTACTCCTGACGATAACCTTGTCTCTGGTGAACACTCGTCATCGAGGACAGCATACTGGTTTCCATTGCTTTAGAAGTCTTCAAGCCACTCACATGTCTGTGAACTTATTCCCTATGCTCGTACCTTCATTAACAGCTTGCAGTGGGGCACCATATCAAATGCTTTCGAGAAATCTAGAAACAGGGAATCTTTTTCTTGCACTTCATCCATAGTTCATAGTATATCATGTGAGAAAAGGGCAAGCTGAGTTTCGCATGAGCAATGCTTTCTAAAACCATGCTGACTCATGGACATAGGCTTCTCAATCTCAAGAAAGTTTATTGTATTCGAACTGAGGATATGTTCAAGGATTCTGGATCAAATAGAAGCTATGGATATTGGTCTGTAAATTGGGGGTCATTTCTTTTACCCTTTTTATGTGCTGGAGTTACCAGCGCCTATTTCCAGTCACTTGGAATTTGTGGTGGGCGAGAGATTCGTTATAAATGTAAGCTAGGTAAGGGGCCAATGCCTTAGAGTACTCTTTATAAAATCAAACTGGGATTCCATCTGGACCTAGTGACTTATTTTCTTTTCAACTTGTTCAGTTGTTTCTCTACTGGCAACACGCAATATGCTGTTGCAGAGCATGCTGTACAACATGACCATGTGACCTTGGTGCCTGTTTCACCACATATGCAAGGTTTGCTTATTACTGTGTTGCCCGTATGGGAGTCTGTCCGATGGTCAAATGTGGTATGTTTGTACTCTTCTCCTGTGTGAACGATTCCTTGAAGGTGAAATTTAAAATTTCACCTTCCATCATGCTATCTTCAACTTCCATACTAGACTGGCCAACAGCGGACTGAATGGAAGCCTTAGACCCACTTAGCAATTTTACATAAGACCAGAATTTCCCCAGGGTCTCTGCCAGATCTTTTACTAAGGCGTGACTGTGGTATTTGCTGTGTGCTTCCTCCGGCCTGTTTTAAAGTGACAGTTTGTGTCTTTGTTGTGTGAGTGGCTCTGATTGGTTTCGCAGTGTGGCATAGTGTTTGTATTGTTAGGGTTGAAATGAAGGGAGTAAGTGAAACCTGGTTCCAGTAATAGCTTGATCTTTGCGGAAAACACTAAAAAAGCAAATGGGACTGATGAGCTTAACATCCCTAACTGATGGACCATCAGCAGTAGAGTCACATGTCCTCAGTCCATGAGGACTTGTGGAGAGGTTTGAAATCTTATCCAGGACATTGTTGCAAACTACGGTGTTCAGGAACTTTATGCTACCACCTCTCCTCTTCTTACCAACCAATTACTAGTAAAAAGCCCAGAATGTTTCATAATTTTGTGTGTCATCCTTGTGCAGAGGCCGCGCTGATCATCTCAATATTGTTCCAACTGTAAAACATGTTGTGCCATAGTGCGTAGGTCATATGTAAGTAACAAAAAGGTGTACGGCGTGCAATTAATAGATAATGATTATCAGGAAATAATGTTGTGCTTACAGGGAAAAAAAGGTTTAAAAGGGTGCTGTATTTGAATGACTAAAGGGGATTTAAAATGGAGGCAAAGAAAATTTTAAAGATTGAAGGAGAGGGCAGTAGGAATAGATTAGAAGAAAACATAAAAATAACAAATACAGAATAATTCTACACTAAAACAGTGCAATACAATAAAAACAACTATAAATCAGCAGCAAGGTGCAAGGAAGATGAGTTATGTCAAGGAAGTTCAGTAATAAAAAAATGGAAAAGAGAGATTACAGAAAGAGTATGTGATAGAATATACTGTGTGTTCATTGGCAAATGGTTGCATAATTGGAAAAAAAGAAATGCAAATAGTGAAAAATATGTTCATTTATCTATTAAGTGACCAATACTTCTCTGTGCCAGGGTAATGTAGTACGAGAAATGAAGGCCAGAGGTGCTCCAAAAGAAGAATGGCAGCCACATGTGGCAGTTCTTTTAGACCTTAAGAAACAATTGGAGGCAGCCCATGCGGTTGCAGTCAGTAGAGTACAGCAAGCACAAGCAGCAGCGGCGGCAGCAGCTGCGGCGGCTACCAGTGTCTCTCCTCCTCAAGTAAATGGTGCTGTTGCTTCTCCAGAGGAGATTGCTAGATTGGAGGCGGAAGTTAATAAACAGGTAAGATGTGCATTTTAATTATCTTTAAACTGTGCTGGAGCATTAAAGTGTTAGTGTTTTGCTTTGTCTTTGTCTCGTATGTAACAGTAAGGGCCAAATTAGCTTATGTGACTAAAAGCTAATGCTTTTGTTGTTTGACTGTTATTTGCTTCTTTCTGGCTATACTACTGCACTTCCAGCTTTGACTCTTTCTTCAGTTTTCTGTAATAATTTTGAAGGTTGTGCTAACTGTGTGCCCAATCATTCTAATGGAGTGCACATAATGAGCAGAAGAGAGATTTTAGTGCATAGTTTCTGACAATCAAATTTCTCATCAATATTTCAGGTTTCATTATTTTTTATACAATTTTATTTCAGTGAGCCCTTCTCCTATGGTCCCTCTTTGAACAAGTGGTAAATGGGCATTCTTCGTGTGTTTGAAATAAAATTTGCATTATGGTATTTACATCACAGTCATGTGCTCCATGTAATTACACGATAGACCATGACAAAAAGTTGATGTTAAAAACTGAGGATGGTGACACGTAATTGCCATATTGCTTCCAAATTCATTTTGATTGACTGGTGTGCCATTACCTGTACTTACTATTTCTAATTTTACTGTCCTGTATGACAATGTCATTTACAGCTGCTGTACTTGTGTAACTCTGTGCCGCAGTATTGATTTGCTCACAAAAATAAATTTTTTTAGTAAGATGAAAATTCAGAACATCACCAGTTTAAGTTAACCTAATGAAACTGCATATGTTGAAAAAAAAAAAAAAATTCACTCTCAAATAAGTAACAATGGATTCTTAATTTCTTTGCTGATATCGACACCATTTCCATTTTACTGTAATGGAAAGATTGCTCCAAACTTATTAATCTAGTCATACTTTTGCTTATTCTTGTGTAGCAAATTAATATTGTGTCTTTATTATTATTCAAAAGTGTGTACCTACAGTTGCACTCTGCTACCTCATCACATAAGAAGCGAGAGTTCTCACAAAAGTAGGGTATTTATCGTAGTATATTACTGCAAACGTGTTTTTGACCTAGTACAATGTCCTTAAGCCGTAACAGGCTTTGTCGAAATCCATCAACTCAGTGGCAATATGTGGGCATTGTACAGCCCATGTGTTTTTGCACTCTACTGGAAGTAGCTCCTGGGCAGCCTAATATAAAATCACATGCAAGAATGTTTTGAAAAGTGGAAGACATGAGTGCTTATGAGACCAGACTCAAATTGTGAACTAAAAAGGTGGCCATCGCTAACTGAACATATTTTGCAACAAAATACCCCATACATAACAATTTTCGAGAAAGTACGAGGACACTTCTATAGTAAATTGCTTGTATACTAGTACTAGTAAACATATTATAAGGTATTATAACAGTGGGAACAATCAATTTTTCACAAAATAATTTAATTTTATAGATAAAAAATTTACTCACCAAGTGGCAGTACAACAGACACATAAAAGAAGGTAGTAATTAGGCAAGGTTTTGGAACCAGTGGCTCCTTCTTTAGGCAGAAGGGTTGAAGGGGAAAGAAGAGGGGTGGAGGAAAAGGACTGAAGATGTCTAGGAAAAGGGTAGATTTCAGGAAAGTCACCCAGAACCGTGGATCAGGGGAGACTTACCGCATGGGATGAGAAGAAAAGACTGCTGGGGACTACATCGAACAAGATTTGAAAACCTGAGGGTTTAAAGGCGGAAGACAGGGTAATATGCAAGACAGAGATTACTGGTTAAGCACCGTGCATGAGTTAATAAAAGTGAATAGCTAAGTACATTGTACGTAACAGAGGTGGGAGGGGGGGGGGGGGGGCTGGTGAAAAATAGATGAGTAAGACAATGATAGATGTAAAAAAACTTAAACATAGTGAAGAAAGGGTAGTTACTGTAAAGAAATTCTGAGACGGAAGAAATTAACATAAATTAAGGCCATGTGGGTGACGAGAACAAGGGACATGTAGCGCTAGTTCCCACGTGTGGAGTTTTGAGAAACTGGTTTCTGGGGGAAGAATCCAGATGACGCATGTGGTGAAACAGGCACCGAGGTCATGATTATCATGTTGTAGAGCATGCTCTGCAACAGGATGTTGTATGTTGCCAGTATACACCCTCTGCCTATGCCCATTCATCCTAATTGATAATTTGGTGGTAGTCATGCCGATGTAAAAGGCCGAACAATGTTTACCATAACAGCTGGTATATGACATGTCGTTTCACGGGTGGCTCTCCCTTTGGTGGTATATGTTTTGCCAGTTACAGGGCTACTACAGGTGGTGGTAGAAGGGTGCATAGGACGAGTCTTACTGTGGGGACGGTCACAGGGGTCTTAGGGTAGGGAGATGGGTGCAGAAGGAGCATAGTATCTGACAAGAATATTGTGGGGATTGGGAGGGCGATAAAAAGCTATTCTAAGTGTGCTGGGTGAAATTTCAGACAGAATGGATCTCATTTCAGGGCATGATTTTAGGAAGACGTGGCCCTGTCAAAGTAGCTTATTAATACGTTGCAGAGGAGAATAATACTGAGTCACTAGTAGTGTGCTCCAAAGTTTGGTTTTTGGAGGGATCAGCAGTACCAAAATTGGATGTGATGGCCCGGGTAATCTGCTTTTGAACTAGGTTGGTGGGATAATTACGTGCAGCGAAGGCTGAGGTGATAATGGTGGTGTATTGCTGTAATCCGAACAAATATGTTTGCCTCGCATGCCAAGGCTGTATGGGAGGGAATTTTTCATATGGAAAGGATGGCAACTGTCAAAATGTAAGTATTGTTGTTTGTTGCTCGGTTTAATGTGGACCTGTTAAAATTCCTTGGTATCTCTGAATACCTGCTCCCAATAAAATTCCACATTGTTCTATTCCGAATGCCACTTCCCTTGATGTTGATCTCATCCTCACCAAAGGCTAGTTACTCACTTCCATCCACATTAAACCCACCAGTGCTTAAATTTCAACAGTTGCCACCCTTTACATGTTCTGTTTTTAAACTATTTATTTTTATTGATAATGAAACTGATCCATTTACATTATATTGTAGATAATTGAATATTTTAGTTGTTTGAAAGTGATGTACTGTATGGCATCTGGTTCACAGCTTCTTGAATTTACACGTGCATATTGCGTTAGTGTTTAAAATTATCTGACATTGTGATAATGAATGAATTGCCATTTTTTAAGCCTATGAGACAGAAAAATGTAAGCCATAATTTGTGACCTGTAATAACAATGGTCCTTGATCTTTGAATTGCCTCAGAACATCATGTTAAAAGACAGTTCAATTTCCAGGGTAACTTGGTGAGAGAAATGAAATCAAGTGGCAAGAGCAAAGCAGAATGGCAGCCAGAAGTTGTTAGACTCCTTGAACTGAAGAAACAATTGGCTCTTGCCCAGGGAATTGATCTGACAGCCCAACAGACGGTATCAAAACCCAGGAAAGGAAAGACAAAGACATAACATAGACATCTACTACATTCTCTGTTCCCTCCATCTTAACATATAGTTATTTATTACTAATTTATCTTGAGTGAAAGTGTGCATTCCTTGTGATGTACAATGATATTGTTGCTGATAGATATTACAATCTGTAACAATTTTCCTTTCATTCTTGTACCATATTTAATTAAGAGAAATACAGATATCAGTCATGCAGTAAGTGAATTACCCTGGGAGTTTTCCTTATGATGTATGACCAACATTGCTTTTGTTACCTACATTTCCTGCCATTTTCAATGGCTTTTTGTTTGTTGTTGTACAGTATTTATTTCAGAGAAACAGATGTATCAGTCATGCATAAAGTGCATTAATTAAGTGTAGTTTTAAATTCTGTATAGGTATTCAGTATGTCACAAGAGCCTGTATTTCATAAAAGAGATTTATATGCTTAAACCAAGGTGCAGATTAATTATTTCATCATCTGCTGGGCATGCATTCCAGATGCTAACCCATTCCAGATGCTAACCCAGAAGCTCATGAAATATTCTACCCATTAGAAAAATTTCAAGAATTACAAACTAGTTATTTCATGTGCTTGCTTTTGCATTATTAGAGCAACATTAAGCAATTGTTACGTTACTGGATTGACTAAACTTGTAAACAAACCATTTGAGTGAAAGAAAACAGTGGTGATTTCGGTGAGAGATGTGGAATAATATGATGTACTTTATTGTAAATCTCTCTGTAGGATCCAAACTACACAAGAAGGAACCGGATTGTTCTGTGTATCTATTATAGTACTGGAATCTGTTAGGAATTAAAGAAATTGGAAGAGACTGCTATTTTTATGTTCCCCCAACTCATCCATATGGTAGCAGCAAAGGGAGAGGAATAAATTAGTGTATCTACTGGATCTTTTTGCTGTAATTCTTTTCACTTCACTTTTAAAGATCAATGTAACACAACTGAAAGCTAAAGTTCCTTTCAACTGTTATTCCAACTCTAATGTGTGTCAAGCATTTATATGGTGGAAAGACACATCCAGAAACTAAGAAATAATATGTTTTCTTATTATTGTTTACAAAAATCTGAATTACAAAGGTGCATAAATATAATATCGTACAGGATATATCAGTCACTTACAGACATCATTTTCAGTTTGTTTGTGTGTTTCAGAAGCAACAAACAAGGTAAATAATACTTAAGGAAGTACCATGTATAATGCTATATGTTTAGTGTAAATAATACTGCAAGAACCAACACTGTAAGGAAAAGGATAGATTGCTACTCACCGTAAAGGTGACACGTTGAGTTGGAGACAGGCACAACAAAAAGACTGTCACACATTTAGCTTTTGACTGAAAGGTAAATGTGTAACAGTCTTTTTGTTATGCCTGTGTTCAACTCAACATGTCATCTTTACGGTGAGTACCAATCTGTCCTTTTCCTTATATTGTTGTTATTCCAACCTGGAGTTACCATTGTTTAGTACTGCAGGTGAGTTACACATAATGCAATACATGCCGTGGGAAAAGAGTTGGGCAATGATACAAACAAGAACAGTACTTGTGAGTTTCCTTCACAGGTTAAACACTAGGATAAATGACTCAGGATGGATATTTTTGTTTTATCAACTAGTAGTTAAACAGATGGCACTGTTGATACCATACTGAAGTGCTTATCGTGCATCAGCAATTGGAGATTAAGTCCCAAGCATTGATGAAATAGCATGTATAATACAGTTGAGTTTTATAGTACAGTTAAGAATGGTAGACAAATATTGTGCTTTGTTAACATAACATGTATACATTGAGTGGGATTGTGAGGAATGGGAAAAACATGCTGTGATTCAATAGCAATATTAGGAATCTATTGTGAAAGCAAATAAAGCTTCATCACAGAATTAAAAGAAGACAAAGTCTTGTTGTTATAATTAAATTTGAACAAAACTAATGTGATTGTTTGTAGAGGAATACAAGATGCATTAAATGAATTTCAACATAACGTTTTGTACAGAATTGTTGAGGCTTTTGTGGCCACTTGTTGACGCACTGTCTGTGGCTTTTTGTATTGGGATTTTTGGTCAATGTTTGTTTAAAATTTTGTGTGTGTGTGTGTGTGTGTGTGTGTGTGTGTGAGAGAGAGAGAGAGAGAGAGACTCATTGAAGTAACTGCCACTAAAACAGAGGAAGATGAGGGCTGAAATACTGAAGTCAGTCTTGTGAAATTGTTTGACAGAGGGACAGCATACTATAGTGCCTCCTTTCAACTGTTACTTGAACACTGAAGTGTCATGTATTGAGATAAGTAAGTACAAAATAGGAAATCATTTAAAAATTTTAACAGAGGAATCATCAAACAGATTTGTTTAACTATACACATATATCAATGATGTCAGTCTGGTGTGGAACTATAAAACACATTTTATACTCTGATATTACATCCTATTTGTACATAACAAAATCTCAGCATGGATTCAACAAACAACAGTTTTGTGAAAATCTGCTTGTTCATGAGATCCAGAAAGCATTATACAGTGGTGCCCAGGTTGTTCCCTTGTTTCTTAACTTCTGGAAAGTGTCTGGTAGTTTAAACTGTTGCCTATTGAACAAAATGTGAGCTAACAGGACATGGCCCCACTTTCTAATTAGACTGAATACATCTTACCATGTTATTCAAAATAGCATTCTCTGTATCCCAAGGGAGAATTATCAGACCAGGATCTGGTGGGCATCAAAGGAAGCTCCATGAGGCTCTGCAGAGATACTGTAATGCTATTGTGTGAAGGTGCAGTGCCATGTGCACATTGTGAAAATTATTGTGGCACAAAGTGTTCCAAGTCAGTGAAGTGTAATGCATGTTATTATTTGTGTTTATTCTTTGTTCCATTTTTCTATATGCTCCATGCATTAAATGTTAATAGTAAATATCTTGTTACAAGACTCTACATTTATTGATGACCTCAATATGATCGTTAAGACAATAGCAGCAGATGCAATGTGAGTAGTGAGAAAAACCATGCGATGTGATCAAGGCTCAACAGTGCTGCAACATGCACATGAAAAGCCGTGCCACATATTTTTATTTGATTTACATAAAATATTAGGCTTCACCAATGGTAGCACCAACAACCACATTTGCTCCAAAGACAAGCTTTTCTAGATTAATGAGCAACTGTCCACATGAAGATGATCGAAAATCTTTTGTAAATGTTCTAGATGTTCCGCCACTGAAATGGACATTATTAACACATCGTTGATGTTAATTAAGCAGAATGCAGAATCACAAGTAATTTCGTCCATAGATCTTTGAAAAGTCTGTGCGGCATTACACAGACCAAATGGCATCCTGGTGAATTCTTAAGGTCCAGGTGGTGTACACACAGCTGTTTTGGGATGTCTTCTGGTATGATAGGTATTTGGTAGAATGCATGCACTATATTTATAATAGGAAGACACATGTACCACACATGTTATGTGTGAAGTCCTCAACATGTGACACACAGTATCGGTCAGGCAAAGTCCTACTGTTAACATGACTGTAACCTTATGTAAATTGAAGGAGGATGGAGGAGAAAGGAATGGACACGCTGCATCAGGACTTTGTGTGGTATCACCAGGGATGAAAATGTGTGATCGGGATTCAAACGTGGAATCTCTTGCCTACAAGGCAGTTACGTTAACCACTAGGCCACCCATTCTCAGTGGTTTATCACAACTACATGAATTATCTCAACATGCCTCTTGGCTGACCCACATTCCTACCTATCCTGTCCTAGTGTGACGTGTCCAAAAGAACAGACATCACACATTCGTATAAATGACTGTAATTTCCACAGGAGCCATCCATTAGTTTCCAGAGTTGCCACAGGTTCTGGAAATCAGGAATATCAGGGAATTTCAAACCTGTCAGGGAAATTTGTCTCGGTAGATAAAATGGTTTGTTTACTGAGATGTCATGCATTATCACTGATTGGTTGCAGCTGAGTGCATGAACCACTTCCCTACTCCCTCATTACTACTGCTTCTCATCCTTCCTACCGCTCCCCTCAACTTGCAGTCAGGTTGCCACCACTTGTCGCTCCCTAGCCTAGGAGCTGCAGATGAGAGGCAGGGGTGCGTGAGGAGTGTTTTTTAGATCTGATTCCCAGAAACTGTAGATGCAGCAGCTGGAGATGGTGATCATGTGTGCATGACTCATGTCTGAGTGAGAGTGTGAATGTGTGTGTGCTCTCATTTTCAGAGAAAGGCTATGGCTGAAAACTTAGTTGTGAAAGTGTGATTGTCTTTTCTGCATTTCCTGTCTACAGTTTAGAGATAATCA
The DNA here is from genome assembly GCF_021461395.2 of Schistocerca americana. Taxonomy (NCBI): domain Eukaryota; kingdom Metazoa; phylum Arthropoda; class Insecta; order Orthoptera; family Acrididae; genus Schistocerca; species Schistocerca americana. The sequence continues at coordinate 388,665,058 of NC_060126.1, read as the reverse complement.
TTACAACTGGTTGCTATCTACCATCATTATTACTGATTCTTAGAGAATTTGCACAAATTATCTGTCGCATGGATTGATCTCCACAGTCCTATTTCATCAACGTGCTGTCCGTGATTCCGGAATAGCTGGCCACACTAGTGGATTTCCATGACAGTCCAAAACTGCAGGTCATTTCTGCGGGTATCTCTAATGGATTGGGGCTGCTGATCTGAGGCCCTTCCTTTCCCACTAATATGCACGTCCTGCCCACCAGATCTAGTCTCACTGACATTCCCACTGGCCGGGTCCGTTTGTGTGTGGCATAATGCAGTGGATTTTCATGGTTTATCCATGGACTTAGGACTGCAGTGCCCCTTGGGAGGCCAGAGGCCACGGGTGATGGATTTCAGAAACTGCGACTGTCTCATCACAAGTATGTTGCAAGGTGTGGTGTTTTGTAGACTTTTTTTTTTTATTCTAGTACATTTTGCCACTTCGAAAGGAGTTTATATATTAGAAAGTGTGGACAGTAAGAAGAAGAAAATTGTGGCAGTCATTGGCAGTTTGTATGCTATGTACTCAAATATTTCTCAAAAGAAAAATCACATAATACCTGTAAAATAATAGACGTAACACAGTTGGTAATAACCAACAGTAATGAACATAGTAGAACCAACATTTTATTGTCGGTCACCAGTATTGTTGGTTTACACAACTTTTCCCTGCCTTATACACTTCTTTCAAGATGTCTATTTTTTTGTGAGGTTATTTCTGAAATCAGTGAAAGTATTTTAAATCTGTCTTATGACTCCAAGGAAATGCATATGTTTGTCACCAAATGTGTTTTGTTTTATTGAAATAAAATAACAGTGGTCTTAATGAAACATACATGCCATTTGGTTTGCTTTCTTCATCTAAAAACAGTTCATTACAAAAGATTTTGATGTTAGTACTTAAGATTTTTGTTCACATTAGGAAATGCCATCTGCTTGCAAGTTTTATGTAGATATTTACTCATTTGGCACTATTGTTTCTTGTACCATAGCTGCAAACACGGATTGTCAACTTATGTCTTTACTTGCCCTTGAGATCGCAAAACATGTCAGGGAAAACTGCTAAAACTTGTTGCGAAATATCAGGGAATTTCACTTGGGGATACTTTTGGCAACCCTGATTTTCTTTTACACTACATGGAGCAGTGAAGGCCAGCTACTACTAGATGATTGGCAGATCGCTGTGCCAGCATGAAGAGAAACTCTTGCATTGTTGCTTTGAATTTTTTTGGTTTCAAACATTGTGGTCGTGTGTGAATTAGCACACCTAACGCCGTCAGTATATGATGGTATTATGTTGCACAGGTGCAAATGTGGGTGACTGTCACATAATTTCTGGAAACTGCCTAGGAAGAATAATGTATGGCAGCTCCCCTGTTATTGTTTATACTCCAAAACAGTCACTCTGACGAAATCAGCCTCATTGTCTTGTCCAGAAGACAGCAGTGTCGAAGATCTGGGAACATCCCAAAAAATGACAAGAAGTCTGCTCCTAGTATTGGATGCACCACATTGGTCACTATGAACTGGCATTCAGATCCATGCCAGAGATCCAAGTTGAGGGCTAATGGTGAAGTTGTTGACAGCAAACAGATGGTAATCGTCATGACTATGGCTAGGCAGGTAGGTAGCTGCGTAAACAGATACATACAGTCCTGTGTCCACTAAGAACTGTTGTTTTGTGTATACCTCAGTAACAAAAACGATGATGGCTGTTATCCGGAGAGTCCCTCACCGTCATTACTGACTTTCTGTTGCATTTCCCATTTTGGACTGTGGGTTGCACTTTCTTGCCTCTGTACCGGACTGTCTATGATATCGATATAATTTTGTAGGTGATGCCAAATACTGTGACTTCTTGTTGAGAAATAGTGGCCTCGTCAGTTGGTTCTCGCCTGCAAAGCTGTGACTTGTATTGTAAGTTCTGTCAGCTGTGCTTGAAGTGATGCAAACGTTGCCACAGTGATATTATCTGGTTGTGTGCCGACAGCCTCCACACTCGCAAACGGATGCATTTACTGTATTTACTTGAATCTAAGCTACACTTTTTTTCTGGTTTGTGTAATCCAAAAAATCGCCTGCGGCTTAGAATCGAGTACAAAGTAAGCGGAAGTTCTGAAAAATATTGGTAGGTGCCACCACAACTAACTTCTGCCGTCGAATATATGTAGCGCTACACAGGCATGCTTTGCAGGCACAAAGATAAATACTGGTGCCAAAACCTCTGCGTCAGTAAATAAATTAAAAGAACAGGTAGAAGAATGTAAACATTATGCTATGTATTCTTGTTTGCTGCTATCTCATTCAAATCCTGTCTGCCTAATAAACTACGAAACTAGAGTGAGGCCGTCGAATATATGTAGCGCTACACAGGCATGCTTTGCAGGCACAAAGATAAATACTGGTGCCAAAACCTCTGTGTCAGTAAATAAATTAAAAGAACAGGTAGAAGAATGTAAACATTATGCCATGTATTCTTGTTTGCTGCTATCTCATTTAAATCCTGTCTGCCTAATAAACTACGAAACTAGAGTGAGGCAACAGCAAACACGTAAGAATACACATATCATGTCATGTTTATATTCGTATTATTCTTATGCTGAATAGTGATACAGTCAAAATTGAAGCACAGCAACTAACTAGATTTTTAAATCTAAGATGACTCTAACTTCTGTGCAGAATGTAATGTACTAAAGAAGCCACTGCAAAGATTTTCAAACGGAGAAAAGTTTTCCCTAAACTCTCGTTCAGAACATCTTCTATCATACGCTGTCTATTACTTGGTTCTTGTTGATCATTATCAAAGAAATCAGCAGTGTAAGTAACAACAAATACCAGTCTCTTGCCATTGTTTCGCTTATGAGATAATTCTTCTGTTTTTTTAATTGTAAGCCGCGAGTAGCAACAGGTCAGAATGCAACAAACAATGCATGACACAGTACTATAATGCATTTTCAGCTTAGAGTGACGTAAACACCTATAAAAAAGAGAATGGCACTTATCAGATCAAAGCAAAATAAGCAATCAATTCAAGCCAGACGAAGCACGTCAAAAGGGAATGAAGCACGTCAAAAGGGAAGGGTGCCCGTATAAATACGGACGGAGCACCTTACACATAGCAATGGCTACTTGGTAAAGCTCAACTGTTAAGCTGTATCTTCATCCATTGGACCTAAATTGTGTCTCATGTTACAATGGACCAACTTTGTTTCGATTTGGAGGTGCAGTCTAAAACTTTTCCCTCCCCTTGAATTTTGAGTCCCAAATTTCAGGTGCGGCTTAGATTTGTGAAAATTTTTTTTCCTTCATTTTGAATCTCATTTTTCTGGTGCGGCTTAGATTCAAGTAAATACGGTAAACAAAGTGGTCAGCCGTCAGTGCAAGTGCTCCCAGTCCTCCCACACACACTCTGAGTATCTTTTGTGTGTATGATGGCAGGTGCGAGAACCATATGTTTCTCAGAATGTCATTGCTGACTGTGCTGTTCGGCTGATGATGTAGCAACTGAGATGGTGTGTGATCAGCTAGTTCCTCCATCTCCAGCAACTTCTCTGATCTTTTAGTTTCAGACAGCAATACACACTCAATCAGCGCATTTTTAAGCACTGTATACTGCACTGTAGCTGGTGTCATGGCTAGAATATCCTGCATTTCACTGGCCATTTCTTTGTTTAGTGCTGTGATGACATAACCGCACTTGGTCCTGTTGGCAGCAATGTCTCAACACGAGATGACTCTCCAGCTGTGCGAACCGAAGCACCAGATTCTGTTTCCAAAATGGATGTGACTTCACTGCAATGTGGCTGACTACTGTACTCACATAGCAGAAAACGGCCTTCACAAGAGAGGTTTGAGGCAGTAGTCAATTATCTGTGAGGCAGTAGTCAATATCTGTAGCAGGCAACAATATGTGAATTACATTGGTCTCTGAATGTCACAAATTATTGTCATAGCTTCATTCGGTACCAAGCTCTTTTAGCGGCACCACTAAACAAGTTCCTGTGAGGTATACAAAAATCTGGTGACAAAGTACAGTGGACTGATGAAGCACTATCAGCTTTTGCTAAACTGAAATCCTCTATCGCAGGCACCACACTGTTGGCACATCCACTTCCACAAAAACCTCCTACCCTTGTGGTGGATGCTTCCACGACAATAGTGGGTGCAAAGCTGCAACAGCAAACGAATCAATGTTGGGAACTATTAGCATTATTTAGCAAGAAGTTTTCTCCAGCACAACAAAACTGGTCTACGTACAGTCATGAACTATATGTACTGTATGCCGCCAGTAAGTTTTGACACTTGATAGAGAGGCAACAGTTCACCCTGGTCACTGACCACAGGCTTCTCACTTACACATTTCGACAAAGACTTGATAGAGGTCCACCACTCCAGCTCCTTCAGTACGATTATTCATGACCAGCATCATAAACATTGACAGGGAAAGGGACAATCTGGCTGAGCCCTATCTTCAATCCAAGAGATCATGAACACCACAGATTACGAAGAACTCACAGCAGCACAAGAGGCTGATGGAGTTACAAGAGATTTAGCACAACCTTCCAGTCTACAGTTATGACATGTCCAGCTACCAACAACAAATGTATGGATGTAATGTGATGTGTCAGTGCCAGGAGTGCACCCTTTTGTGACAACTGGTTTCTACCAACCAGCCATCACTTCACTACATCAACTGTCACATCCAGAGGTCCGCAGCACTACCAAATTGATCAAATGAGGTATGTGTGGCCGAGTTTAGGTGCGGATTGAAAGACTGATGTGTGTCAGTGCAATAAAATTACTTGGCATGTCTGTGTGCTTCTCAGTACATTTCTGCCACCTTATCAACATTTTGACACATACAGTTGGACATAATTGGACCTCTACCACCATCTGAGGTGTTTACCTGTTGTCTTGCTGTGGTTGATAGATTTACACACTGTATGGAGGCTTTCCCCTTGGCAGATATCACAACAGAGACAGTGGGTACCCTCTTTTTCCATGGATGGATTTGCCCATTTTGGAGTGTCCTTTTGAATCACTACAGATCAGCACAGACAATTTGACTTTGACCTGTTCAAGGCTCTTGCTGTGTTGTTGGGCACAAACAGGATTAGAACCACAGTGTATCACCCAGTGGTAAAAGGGCTGATCAAATGATTTCATCGAGAGGTGAAGGCATCATTATGTTGGCACAGTTTCAGCGTTGGACACAAACTCCACCCATCGCTCTACTGGTCATCCGTGCATCAATAAAGGATGATTTAGAAGCCTATATGGATAACCAATCTGCCTACCGAGCAAATTCATCGGCACCACTTCAAGTGACGTTATTGGAGCATCGAACTTCATTACTAAGCTGTGGTCACACACATGGCAACTTTGTCTTGTAGCAAGAGGACACAGCAGTCTTGCCATCCATTTTTTTTTCAGTGAGTTGTCAAAATGCAAGTAAGTTTTTGTTCGACATGCTACCATGCCGAAACCTTTAGAGCTATGTTATAATGGACCTTCAACATGCTCAGCAGAGGTGAAAAGCAGTTTACATTAGATGTTGATGGAATTCTGACAACAATTTGAGCTGACTGTTTAAAGCCAGTTTACCGCACCCCCTACATCCACTGGGACAAAACAACTGAACAATTCAACATGGATATGCCGACCCTGCTCCCCACACCGCCTCCTAATGCAGGTTCACCATCACCACCTTCGAGCGATGATGCCAGTGACACTTTATTGGCCAAAACCAAGCAAGTTGTTGTGCGGATGTGATGGCACTTGTGATTCAGCTGACAATATCATTAACACACTGGGGGAAGGGGGGTGTCGATTTATCAGGTGGTACTGTAGTGGCAAGTGGACATAGTGATTGGGACGCAAAGTGTTCAAAGTCAGAGATGTGTAATTCATGTTATTTGGTGTTTGCCTGACCACTAACATTGTTTATTCTATGTTTTTCCTTGTTCCTATTGGTATCCATAGATATCACTTATGTTATTCTGTATGCTTCATTCATTTAAAGTTGAGAATAAATGTCTTGTTATAAGACCCAACAAAGAGAGAGTTACAGTGTTGAAGAACTGCAGCAGAATGCAGGGAGTATTGCAGATGATCGGCACTTGCCTGTAAACATTAACAAGTGTAATGTATTGTGAATAAATAGGTGGAAAACACTGATATTGTTTGATTCGATGATGGGCAGTCAATTAGTAGAAATAGTAATAACAGTTAAGTATTACAGAAATAGACTTATGACCACAGCAGTTGAGTCCCATAGTGCTCAGAGCCATTACAGAAATATGTGTTTGAAGAGATGTAAAGTGGAATGACCACAAGACAGAGGCCAGATTGAGAATCATTGGTAGAACTGTGAGGAAATATCACTCAGCCACAAAGGAGATAAATCACAAAACCATTGTTTTGTTGATTCTGGAGTACCAGTATTGATTATTAGCCTGTGTACATCACCATGTAGAGTTCATATTGGAAGCAGAGAAGATCCAAAGAACTGTCATGTTTTGTAGTGAGTTCATAAAATAAATGTGAGAGCACTGTGTAGGTTCTCATCCAAATCCAGTGGAAGATGTTACGAAATGAAAAGTTTCACTGTTTATTCTGAGCTGCTGAAGCAACATATTACTTCCTCCACATTCATATCAGAAAATGATCGTGATGGTAAAATGATCAGATGATAAAATTGTAGGTATACTTGCCACACACCACACACACCCAAAGATAGGAAATGATAGTAGTAGACAAAGTACCCTCCACTATGTACCATAAAGTGGGTTTATGAGGACAAGTGCAGTTGTAGATAAAGGTGGCCCTTAATTTAAACTTTCTGAAATCTCCTATAACATTCCCTTATCTTGGTCCGATCAACAAAGAAACAGCTTGTGCAAAATTTTAGCTCATTCAAACAACTGCATTGTGACTGCCAATGATAATGAAGTTCTGAAAATTTCTCCTGGAAGGTCATTCTGTCAGACTTTTTAAAGTTATTTTGTTTGGAATCACTGGTAGACCACAGTAAGGGAAATTAAAATTAGTTGTCATTAATTTAATTAACATATTATCTTTATTTTCAGTTGCTTGTGATTTGCTATTACTAAATTAATTTGAAAAGAAACTCAATTATTATTTAATAAATTTATTTTATAACATCCATATTTTTATATTATTATTTGCTTGGTTTACTTATTTGGTAACATATGATGAAGCTGTCCTTTGTGGATGATTTTTCATTTATTATTTCAGACAATTTATGTTAATGATGCTAAGGGATCTTCATGACATGGGTCATAGTTTTATAAAATGGCATCAGCTTCTTCCAATAACTCTTTTCACAAATTAAAAAAAAAAGTTTCATCTGTTTCTTGTAGGTTACATTCCCAGTTACATTCTTGGAGGCAAACTCTCCTCAAACTGGCAAATTTTAAACAATTTTGTATATAACCTAAGTGTCTTATAGCTTACACCTGAGGAAAGTGCAACATTTTTTATTCAAAAAGTGTAAATATAGGGGTAAAATGTATAAATTCATAATAGCAGAACTGACTGCAGTGGTGATAAGTAATCCAGACTGAGGCGTAGCGCCGTATACCGATCCTCCCTTGGAGGCGGTTAAGTGGGAGATATGTCTCGGATCTGGATAGTGACAGATGGTGACGCGAGACTCGATGCACACATAGTTTATGTATCAACCGTTAGAGGACAGTATTAGATAGGGGACTGTGATTTAGTTTCGATTGTGCCCACTAGAGTGCACTAGAGTAATAGAATGTTTTTCATGAACTGCTCTAGTATTTTCATAAAGTATTATTATGTCTTTTTATGTATGTAAAATGTTATAAATATGTTTTAGCAGTATGAATGATGCATGAGTGTGGTTTAAGGTTAATATGAGGATAATTGTTTAACGAATTATGTAGTGGAATTTAGTGTGGGAACATTTCGAAGAAGTATGGATGTGGACAAAGGGGATTTTTGTAGCATAGATTTGTAAAGTAAGTTTATGGTAAAGGGAAAGTTAATTCAGGTATAAATAACAATAGTAAATAACTTTATGCCAAAACAAAACTTCAGCATATTAGATAATTACATCGGTAAAAAGTGCAGTCGTTTGGTTTACTATTTTGCGATTGGTTATTGATGAAAAGCGCGGACTGATGTGGGAGAATGTTGTTTTGCTATTGACTGTTGAGTAAACAGATCAATGGTAAAGCAATGTTCTTTGCACACCTTTCTCTGCTGGTAGAGAAGACTTACAGTATTCTAGAGAGGGGTCGGAGCCTAGCCATGAAACAGTTCGGACGTGTGTAGTAGTAGTTCCGATGGAAATGATAAGTTGCCAGATCTAGCAGTGTTTCATACATCAAAAGTGTTTTAAAGTGACGGCATAATTATTCCGGTGGGTGTGTAGAAATTTCGGAATTTTTAAGTGAATTTTGTGACGAGAAAAGACATAAATTCCGTGTGGTATATTGAGCAGGTCGGTGGCTAACAACTGTGACTGCATTAGGTACCGACAGACTTAATATTTGTTGAGCTTTCTCAATCAAAAACAATCCATATTTTTTGTAGCTATTACATTTTCGGGAAATGCAACACAATAAACGTGGGTGAAAGGGATAGTGAGTGACTGTGTTAAGACTAGCACGGGCTTGGCAGTGATACTTGTTCACCTAAGTTTCAGAATATATTAATTAAGGACAAAACTTCCAACCTTTCATTTCATGTGAAAACTTTCTCCCAAAACGTAGATTAGCGACTTTAATTGCAGCCTGTTTCACGTCGAAGTACAGTAGTTTTTGCTCAGCTTCTCTACTGATGATCTACTGAGACAATGTTCACAGGTAGGTGCAGGTTTGTCGCAAAGGGACGGAAGGAGCCGCGCCGCTGCAAGACGCTATGATGAATTGAAAGTTTTGCAACATTTTACTAGAATTGCATGCAAGGGAAGAGAGACCTCTTTGTGTAAGCGATGGACAATCTCTCTGACATAGTTCATAAAGATGCTTTGAAGTAAATAAAAAAGAAGAAAATAAGAATTTGCTAATCCTTCAATGTCAAAAAGAACAACTGGTCTCTGTTTAAACAATGGAAACTCCTGGTTGCTAATCACCATAAAGATGACATGGTGAGTTGCAGACAGGCACAACGAAAAGACACTTACACATTAGCTATTAGCCAAATGATTCATCAGAAAAGGGAGCGAACACACACACACACTCATGCACACATGCAAGCACACTTCATGCGCACATGACCGCCACCTCCAGCAGCTCAGATAAATTGGAAATTTGTGGTAAGTTCTTTTGGAACCAAACTGCTGCTGAGGTCATCAGTCCCTAAGCTTACACACTACTTAAAATAACTTATGTTAATGACAACCCCCCCCCCCCCCCCCCCCCCCCCCCATGCCCAAAGGTGGACTCGAACCTCTGACGGGGAAACCCGCGCGAACCGGGACAAGATGCCACAGACCGCACGGCTACCCCATGTGGCACAGCAGCTTGGACCGGAATTCAACTGTCACCTAGAACAGAAGCAGCAATCTGGAGGGGATGGGGGTTGGGAAGGGGGGGGGGGGGAGGGGAGGGGAAAGACAAGCAGGTGCATTGGCAGACCTTGGCAAATAAAGAAGGTGAGGGGATGAGAATAGAGAGCAGATGATAGGACAGAGAGGGTGGAAACCGTTGGGTGAGGGGGTGGAAACCATTGGGTGGAGGGTGTGGGCCCAGTAGATTACTGTAGGTCGAGTCTAGGAAAATTTTGGGAGCGGAGAATGTGTTGTAAGGATAACTCCCATCTGCACAGTTCAGAAAAGATGGAGGTGGAGGGAAGGATCCAGATGGCTCGGGTAATGAAGCAGCCATTGAAATCAAGAATGTTGTGTTCAGCTGCACTTACTTTGCTCTTGGCTGCACTTCGGTAGTGGCTACTCATCCTGGTGGACAGCTGATTGGTAGTCATACCAATATAAAATGCTTGTAATGATTGCAGCAGAGCTGGTAAATAACATGGCTGCTTTCGTAAGTGACCCAACCTCCGATGGGGGGCAGGATCAGCTTGTGACAGGATTGGAATGGGGAGTACTGGGTATGTGGATTGGGCAGGTCTTTCACCTGGGTTTTCCACAGGGATATGATCCCTGCAGCAAGGAATTAGGGCTGGGAGTAGCATATGGATGGACCAGAATGTTATGAAGGTTGGGTTGACTGTGGAACACCACTTTAATAGGGGTGGGAAGGATCTATGGCAGAATGTCCCTTATTTCAGGCAAGGTGATTGGTAATCAAAGCCCTGACAAAGGATGTGATTCATTTGTTCGAGTCTGGGGTGATACTGGCTGACAAAGGAAGCACTCCTTTGAAGCTGGTTCTTGGGGTGGTGAGAGGATCGGGGGTGTGTGGAGAAATGGCATGGGAGATCTGTTTGCACATTTGGTCTGGGGGCTAGTGCCTGTTTGTGAATTCCTTGGTGAGCCCCTCAGCATCCTGGGTGAGGTACTGGTCACACCTGCTTACAAGAAGGGAAGTAGAGCTAATCCATAAAACAACAGCCTAGTATCCTTGACATCGATTGTTTTAGACCATTAGAACATATTCTGAGGTGAAATATAATGAGGTATCTCAAATAGAATTATCTCCTCAATGCCATCCAGTGTAGATTCTGAAAATATCAATCGTGTGAAACCCAACTCACACTTTTTTCACATGGCATACTACTGAAAGCTTGGTATCAAGGCAGTCAGGTAGATGCAGTATTTCTGCGTTTCTGAAAAGCTTTTGACGAGTACCACACTTATACTTATTGTCAAAAATGCGATCATATGGGTATCAGGTGAAGTTTGTGACTGGACTGACAACATTTTGGTAGGGAGGATGCAGTATGTTATCTTGGATGGAGGGTCATCATCAAATATAGATGTAACTTCAGGTGTGCCCCAGGGAAGTGTGTTGGGACCCTTGCTGTTAATGTCGTATATTAATGACTGGCAAACAATATTAATAGTGACCTCAGACTTTTTGCAGATGATGCAGTTATCTATGATGAAGAACTGTTTGAAAGAAGCTGCATAAATATTCAGTCAGATCTTGTTAAGATTTAAATTGCTTTAAATGTTCAGAAATGTGAAACTGTGCACTACACAAATGAAAAAGCATAAGATCTTATGACTATAATATCAGTGAGTCACTGTTGGAATTGCCTAACTCATACAAATTCCTGGGTGTAACACTTTGTAGGGATATGAAGTGGGATAATCACATAGGCTCAGTTGTGTGTAAAGCAGGTGGTAACTTAAGTTTATTGGTAGAATACTGGGGGAGTGCAATCAGTCTACAAAGGAGACTGTTTAAAAATCAGTTGTTTGTCAGATTCTACAACATTGCTCAGATGTGTGGGACCTGTACCAAATAGGACTGACAGGTGACCCAATGTCTACAGTGAAGGGCAGCACAAATGGTCATAGGTTTATTTGATCTGTGGGAGAGTGTCACAGAGATACTTAAGGAACTGGAATTATTTAATTGGATGGATAAAAAATGAACTCATCACGCAAGAACACACATATAAAAGGCTTTTGTAATTGGCAAGCTTTCAGAGTCAGTGGCTACATCTTCAGGCATAAAGGTTGAAGGGGAAGAAAGAAGGGTGAAGGAGAAGGACTGCAGAGGTCTAGGAAAAGGGGTAGAACCACAGGTCAGGGGAGACTTACAGTACGGGACGAGAAGGAAAGACTGATTGCTGGATACTGCATTGCATGAGATTTGAAAACCTGAGAGCTTAAAGGTGGAAGAAAAGGTAGCTGTCTTCCACCTTTAAGCTCTCAGATGCTGGCAATCTTCGGGGATTTTCTCGCAATGAGTCAATCATCTTCACAATCAACGTCCACAAAACATAAATGGAATGATGATATGATTCATAGACCCTCCCAGCTACACCATGGTTCCTCATGGTTTTGCATACTGAAGGCAGTCAGCCCTTCACAACGGTAAATCCAGTTATTATTCAGAAAGCTGTTGATGCAATTTCCAGTCCTGTGAAATCCTGCTCTCGTTTACAGAATAACGCTTTACTTTTGGAGACTACTTCTGATTTCCAAGCACAACCACTGCTTGCTGCTTTGCTTCTCCACGGCTCTCCCGTTCATGCCAAGACCCATAGAACTTTGGAGTTCGTCCCGTGTGGTTATCCACACTAGGCTTCTTGACAATCTGACTGAGGCCAAGATCCAAACATACCTCTCTGATCAGTGTCATCGCTGTCCATCGGGTGTTGAGAAAGGTAGATGCCTCCTTAGTGCCCATATGCACTCTTTTTCTCACCTTTGATAGAGTGGTGCTTCTATCCAAGATCAAAGCAGCTTACGAGGTTCTCACAGTCCGACTGTACATTCCAAACCTGATGCGCTGCTACTATTGTCATCGTTTCAACCACACTCAAATGTCTTGTCAACACCCGGCGAAATGTGTAACCTGTGGTATGGATGCACACGAGTACAATTGTCTGCCTCCTCCTCCCTGCTGTATAAACTGCAATGCCGACCATGCCACCACTCTAGATTGTCCCATGCATCCCAATGAGCAGGCTGTCCAGGAGATCTGGGTAAAGGTAAAAGTTCCTTACTTCGTCCCTCACAAGTTATTGCCTAGTGTCTACCATCTGTCACAGTACTGTCCTTGCTACATGAAGGATATGGGCAAACAGACAGGTGACCTCAAATTCAGCTCTGAGGTTGTGAAATTGCACAGTGTCATCGTAGCATCACAGTCCCCTTGTCCTGCTGTGCAACAAGCCATCAAACTCTCGCCTCACTACTTAGACAACCATCAGGTCGGAAAGGACAGAAGGAATACTCCCATGAAGATTTCCTACGACCCTCTAACCGACCTACACCTGAGTCTTCCTCTGCTAACCGGAAAGGCTCGAAGATGTCCATGGCTGGCCTCCATGTTGTCAGTGCGCACCACCCACAGTTTCTCTGCATTGGACTCCACAGGCCAACTGCAGAAGAAAGCTGTGGCTTCTGTGGGCCTCATAGAGCAGGATCCTCCTGCCTCTGTGCCCTGTAGCAGTGAGACTTCACAGACTGGCACTCGGCAGCCGCTGAGGTGACACCCCTTTTGTTTTTTCCTCATCATGACTTTACTCCGATTGAACATTCATGGCCTTTGATCCAACAAAGAGGATTTTGGCTGCTTTTAGAATCACAGCATCCACTTTATTTAATCGTGTCCATAATGGCTTGGTGGTAGCAGAATCAGCAGGATTACAAGTAGTCCTCCCAGGGCCACGACGTGGACGCTTCTGCTGTGGCCCCGCCACAGCATCCACTTATATTCTGCCTTCAGGAAACAAAATTACGTCCTCCAAGACCACTTTGAACTTTCGCATTTCTTCCTGGTCTGTTTTGACATTCTGCCTGAGTTTGGCATTTCATCTCATGGGGGAGTCATGCTGCTCATACGGGATGATGTTCATAGTCAACCTATCTCCCTGGCTACCCATCTTCAAGCTATTGCAGTTCGCCTTTTCCTTCCTCACTTGACCTTTTCCCTTTGTACCATTTACATCCCTCAATCATTCAATGTCACCTGAGATCCCCTTCCTGCAACTTATTGGGCAGCTACCTTAACCATTTCTGCTGCTCAGTGACTTTAATGCAGCCCATCCCATCTGTGGTTCTCCTAGAACCTGTCCAAGAGGTGCCCTGTTGGCTGACCTTGTTAATCAACTCCACGCTCCCTGCAACTTTCCCAGTGAGTGTGAACCCTTCACTACCTTAGCTTCGTGTGGCAGCTTGTGTTCATCTTGGCCTTCATTCGCTTCCTAAGGACACTACACCAGCCTTGCTCTATCACCTTCAGTTTCATGACCTGCACATGGAATTTCACCATAGTACCTTTATGTACACTGATGGCTCTTGGACTGATTTTGTGTCAGGTGTGCCTTCATCATTGACACTGACATTATTCAGTATTGGCTTCCGGCACACTGCTCAGTATTTATAGTAGAGCTCTTCACCCTGTATCAAGCAACGGAGTACATACGGTTACACAGGCTTTTCATTTGTATCATCTGCTCATACTCTCTCAGTGCCCTTCAAAGCCTGTGTGCACTGTACACCACCCATCCCATAGTGCAACGGGTTCAGGAAAGCTTTCACTTGCTCACCCTTGATGGAGCCACTGCAGTGTTTATGTGGGTTCCTGGTCATGTCGGTCTGACAGGAAATGAGGTTGCTGACACTTCTGCCAAGGCTGCAGTCCTCATACCTCAGCTAACTAGTTCTTACATTCCCTCTGATGATCTCTGTGTTGCCATATGTCAGTAGGTGGTGTCACTTTGGCATCACCACTGGTCCTCCCTTCATTGGCATAAGCTACGGGTTATTAAGCCTCTCCCAGCAGCTTGGACGACCTCCTCTTGGTCCTCCCGCCACAAGGTGGTCATTTTAACTAGATTGAGTATTGGGCATTGCCTTTTTAGCCATGGGCTTTTGTTAGGTGGTGCTCCCCCACCACTTGGTGCATGTTGCACTCAACTTTTAACTGTCTGCCATTTCCTGACTGAATGCTCTTTTTTTGACCTTTTACATTCTCGTTTGCGTTTATATCTGAGTTATCAGCTGCTTTAGCGAACAAAATGTGGAATTTCAAATGCGTTTCACTTTTTATCCATCATAGCAATATGGCAATGGCCATTTAATTTTTAGTTCTGGATCTCCATTTCTCTATTGCATATTTTATAGACCTTTCTCCAGGTCCCCATTTTTAGCTGTCTTCTCTTCCATCGTTGAGGATTGACATGTAGTTGTTTTTAACTCCTCTCTTTGTCATTGTGTTTCATAGTTATGACATGGGCGCAATGGCCCTAATTGTTTTTGTGCCCTAAAACAAAACAAAACGGGGGAGAAATACAGAAGTCCTTGTATTTTTTGTCAATTTATGTCTTTACTTACACTTACACTTGAGATATCAAAATTTGTCAGGGAAAACGCAAAAACTTGTCTGAAAATCAGGGAAAGAACAGGGAATTTCACTTGGGGAAATTTGTGGTAACCCTAAATGTGAAACAAATACTCTTAATAATTTGTGCACCTACATGTTGTTTATTTTAAGCAAATTCATGGACAGAGTACAATTTAGGTCAACCAGAAATGTATGTTATACCAGATTGTTGTACATTTAAATCATAGAAGAAGCAAGGTAGTAGGAGTAGTTATATAGTATTAATTATCACCTCAGAATGGAGGCAAATGTTTGCAGTCCTGGTACGCAATGAAATCCTAAGCCATGCTATGCCACAATACTTTAGCAGGCCTCTAGTTGAAAGGGAGTGATGCAGCCAGTCTTCACTTTATCAATGGGTTAGCGGCGAGCTACAGTAATATGATTTGAAGATTTCACCATATACCAGCACTGCAGACATGTCTGTGCAAATAAACAAAAAAATATGTACCTTCATTTTTTTGACATGAAGATTGAAACTTCATCACTATCCTCATAAACTAAATTAAAATTTTGAACATACATAAACTTTACAATATTAATAACATTTTCCAATAAAGTGTGAATTTTTGTGATATAATAGCATCAAGAAAACAACAAAAGTCTGTAATGCTGTTACTAAACACAGTGTGATCATTTTTTTGATATTACTTCAAGACATGTCATTAAACGTGTTTTATAGTTGACTATTTCTAGCAAAAACACAAAACTGCTCAGACAGAGTCCAAAGAAGAGAGTATAAAAAGCCATTTTGAACTGACTGAGAGTGAACGGCTGGGGAACATCTTCAGGTAGAGTACAGTATCTAAGTTCTCTTCTCTCCACTTCCCTGTCACTGTGGTCTCCTATTCCTGACTCCCATAAGCGCCATATGATTGTCTCCACCTATGCAAAAGATGCTGCATAAATCAAGAGCATCAAGAGGCATAGCAACATTTTAGTACAAATTTCATTTTGGGCCATTGTAGTTTGCTGTTTGGTTGTAATTTTCAGCATTAAATAAATGAAATGTACATATTGCACATCAATTTTTCATAAATTAAGCAGTACAAGTTGGCAGTAGATATGCGAGATGGTGCTGGAAATTAATGTGTCTGAATTTTTATGCAA
This sequence comes from Schistocerca americana, assembly GCF_021461395.2. Taxonomy (NCBI): domain Eukaryota; kingdom Metazoa; phylum Arthropoda; class Insecta; order Orthoptera; family Acrididae; genus Schistocerca; species Schistocerca americana. Next base: position 388,648,899 of record NC_060126.1, on the reverse strand, counting down.
AAACTCTCAAAGCTTTTTATATAAAACAAACATTATTAATATTCTAAATTGTTGTTCTTCATGTCTACACATTTGCAGCCCTCTACCGCTAGAGGCCTCAAAGTTGTAAGATGTAACATGGCAGTGTGTAAACTAACTATGACATTATGTGAGAAATAGCAGCTGAAAGCGAATTTTAAATTTGAAGACTTTGTGTACTCGTGGAGCACCCTTTCCTTCAGCATAACAGTACCAGACCACACACATGTGCTGCGACATCTGCAGCAAACTGACGCCTTGGGTTCACTGTCATTGATCATCCTCTACACAGCACCAGCTTGACCCCATCCAAAATGCAGAATGTAAAGAAAACCTTTGAAGACTGCACTTTGATAGTGATGAGGCCTTGCAATCAGAGGTGAGGTTGTGGTTCTGTAAACAAAATCAAATGTTCTACAGTAACAGTATCAACAAACTGGTCTCTCAATGGGCAATGTGCATTTGTTGCCAAGGTGACCATGTTAAGAAATAAATATATAGGCATGAAGAAAAAAGATATAGAATGTTAATAATGTTTGTTTTATTTAAAAAGCTTGAAGAGTTTTCACATAAGAAAATTTAGAGGCATTACTTTTCAGTACGCCCTCATGCATCATCATTCAACAGTGACCCATTTTATTTTCTGGTGTTTTTTAATGTTTATTATTTGCAGAAATCAAAAATAAATTTCTCCTGTTTAAATTTAAAATATTCTGTAATTGGCGAGGAAAGCTTATTATTATTCTGAATAAAACAGTAAAACATTTGTGCACCTTTACTTTTACTTACACTAGAAATAGAAACTGATTATCCCACACTAGTTTAAATCTCATGTGTGAAGTTTCTTGACCTTTAGTCATACAGTACATTCAATAAACATTGATAAGTTGGCCAAAAAATTTAGTTCACTGTGCTTTACATTTAAAAATGTCCTTAACACATTTGTATACAATTATGTCAACTGTTACTCTGGATGATAATATTAGATTAGATTAGATTCAGTTTTCATTCTATAGACCCAAAAAATGAGAAGATTCTCATGGGTGTGGGACATGTCAGAAAGTATAACATAAAAATGTAAAACATTTGAATATAATACTTACTACCCTGGTCGTCTGTCAGGAGATAGTCAAAATAGGTTAATACAATGCAGTAAACTGGAACAGCTAATATTTAAAGAATTAACACTCTGTCAGAATGAAACATTTTATGTACTATTAATAAATATATCATACACAAATTACCTAATCTTGACTGTTGTGACCAAGTGTTGTCAAAACTGAAATCTAACAGATATCTGTACTTATGCTGGCTTAACAGTCTCTTTTATGATAGTCATCTATGGAGTAGAAGGAATTGCGTATCAAAAAGTCTTTCAAACTCTATTTAAACCATGCTTTATCTGAAATCAAGTTTTTGATGGTTGCTGGCAATTTATTGTAAATGTGTGTTCCTGAATATTGGACCCCTTTTTGTGCCAAGGTAAGTGATTTTAAGTCTTTAAGTAGATTGTCCTTGTTCCTAGTATTGATACTATGTATTGTGCTATTGGTTGGAAATAGAGATCTATTACTTGCAAAAAATTTCATTAAGGAATAAATATACTGAGAAGCAGTGGTTAGATTACTAAGTTTCTTGAACAGGTTTCTACAAGATGTTCTTGTATTTACACCACAAATGATTCTTACCACACGCTTTTGCACCCTAAAAACTTTTGCTTGGTTTGATGAGTTGCCCCAGAATATGATCCCATATGACAGAACAGAATGAAAGTAAGCAAAGTATGCAAGTTTTTTTATATTTATATCTCCTACATCTGACATCATTCTCATGGCAAATACATACTTGTTTAGGCACTTAAGCAATTCTGTGTTATGCCCTTCCCAACTGAATTTATTATTGAGTTGTCTGGAAAGTTATTTATTATGCTGCAAGAAGTTTGAGGTGCTCTGCTCCCTATGATTTTTTCTCATGTGCATGAGCTTGCAAGGGCAGTAGGGAATATTTATGTCACAGCAAGCAAGAGTGGGGTAATGGATGTAAGAGACTACAATTATAATATGAGTTATGCTTGTGGCCAATAGCTGCTCAAAATATCTTACTTTTGCTTGATGCCTGGTCTGCGTATAAAAATCGTACTCCCTTAGAGCAAACTATCCCTCCTGAAAAGTGCATGACATTGTAAGTCATACCATCTGGCACCACTGGAGAAATTCAGTCTTTATATATATGCCTGTAAGACATATTATTGCACTGTCTGCAGTGATGCCTTAAAGAATAGAAAGTTTCATGATAGACTGTTTTTTATTTGATTGCATGCTATCACAGTCCATCAGTTATCATCACTCCATTACACCAATATGATTCAATATGCATTTTTTATGAGTGGATATGTAGCTGAATGTCTTGCATGGTTTGTAACTCCAAAGGAGATGGCCTTAGAGCTTGACTGTGTAAACCTTTGTGATCACTGTGCTGCACCATTTTTCATTTGACATTAATGGTGCAAGTTAATAGTTTGTTTTGAACATTTCTTGAATGTCAACAATGTCCATTTTGTGAAGTATAATACATACATCCCTCAGAAGGTTGATCTCTGCATTTCCCAGACACTGATATTCTGTCGCCCTCCTTATCCACATGGTGAGCCATTAGCAGCTTACATTTTTCCTGTCATAATTGCTAACACAACATTCTAAAATGAGGCTTACTGAAAACTGAACTTCTGACCTCACACTCAAGGGGTCACTTGTGAGGTACATTTCCGCTAGAGGCCGCAGTTTTCAAGTTATCCGAGAAAAATGTATGAAAGTGACCTTCATCACACCCCCAACACCATACTCACACCCCACCTCACACTCAAGGGGTCGCTTGTGAGGTACATTTTCGCTAGAGGCCGCAGTTTTCAAGTTATCCGAGAAAAATGTATGAAAGTGACCTTCATCACACCCCCAACACCATACTCACACCCCACCAGTCAGGATTTTCCATATGTTGTTCATGGCACTCCCTCCTTGTAATGTACAAAAATTTGTGACTATATGAATTGTTTCAGATTTTCCACTATTCACGGTCTTCACTGACTGAGCTTTATTGCACTACCAGATTAATCATGTACTCACAAATTTTAAAACTGGTACTTGTGTGAATTTTATCTAACAGTTTTGTAAATTTTAACAACATAAAATAAACAATGAAATCTTTTTGTTTGTGTGGCTTACTGACAACAAAACTACTGTACTTTAAAGGGATAAGTTTGGATCAAATTATCAGCTTAATTAGTTTCTGCATAAGGCTTACAGAAGTCTTTTCTTTTTTTACCTTCACAGGCAAATTTAATTAATAATGTAACAAAATAGCTGACTAAGCAGATTTCAACGAAGACCAGAATAGGATGTATATGGGAAATAATTCATGCAGTCATCAATGTTTTTGTGGTAGAAGGGAATGACATAAACAACATAGCAAAAATGGTGGGTGGCAGAGAAAAGGGGGGTGGGGAAGGTGCATTTGAAGCCACTTTTGTATGTTTTTCTTGAATAATTAAAAAACTATGGTCTTTAGCAAAACTGCAACCCAGCAGTAAATTAAACTACATTAAATTTTCTACAAAAAGGTCCTATTGATTTTTTATGTAAGACTAGTAGTTTGTGCATATAGAGTAAGAGAATATGAAAATCTTGCATGACATGCATGCACTGTTGCTTTGGTGGTCTTTTGGAGGCCAATATAAGGTACTTTCCTTGCTTTATATATATTATGATCCTTGGAAATTACTACTGTGTGTTTATTGCAGTTTTCTCTTGAAGTTCATCTGAAATTAATTTTTTATTGCTAATTACAAACAAATTCAAGTCCTTACCATCTTTTTCTACTTGTAAGTGAAGAGTAATCTCATGAAGAAGGTGTGTGTATATAATTTCTCACCACCACACGAGACTTAGTCATCTGGCTATATACACGTAGTGCTAGCCATGCAAAGTCAGGACAGGTCACTGTGTGTGTGTGTGTGTGTGTGTGTGTGTGTGTGTGTGTGTGTGTTTGTTATAGGTTCAAATGAGCAGTGAGCAGAGAAGAATGAAACAAACATATAACCCTAATAAAAGTAGGTCTGGAAATCCATGGTTTCCTAATATGACTGAGTACGTGAACACCTTATAACAGAGTTCCTGAGGATAAAACTATAGATACACCCTTAAGGACAAACACATGGCAAGTGTTCCACATGGTCACCATTCACATGAAGGCAGGCTTCAGGACCGAGCGAGGTGGCGCAGTGGTTAGACACTGGACTCGCATTCGGGAGGACGACGGTTCAATCCCGCGTCCGGCCATCCTGATTTAGGTTTTCCGTGATTTCCCTAAATCACTCCAGGCAAATGCCGGGATGGTTCCTCTGAAAGGGCACGGCCGACTTCCTTCCCCATCCTTCCCTAATCCGATGAGACTGATGACCACGCTGTCTGGTCTCCTTCCCCGAAACCAACCAACCAGCAGGCTTCAGCAATTCACCTCATTGACTACTGTACAGGGTTTGTATAAAATGTAATGAGACTGAGCTTTTGAATCAAAATTTATTGTAGATATTGCTACAACCACTTAGTACTCTTCAATTGACTTGAGAGTCAACAACCCACTGCAAGTGAGATTTCCACGCTTCAAATGCTGCCACAAATGCTGAGTCCAGGATAGCCTTCAAAGCCCTTGTCATGGCAGCTTGGACCTCCTCCAGGGTCCCATGATGGTGTCCTTTCAGGGAAGTTTTTACTTTTGAGGGGGAAAAAAAGGCTGTCAGGACCACATTGGGCTGTAGGGGCGCTGGGAAATCATTAGAATCCCTTTCTTCGCCAGGTAGTTGGCCACCATGAAGCAGGTGTGACTCGGCGCATTGTCATGATGCAGCTTCCAATCATTGGCGATGGCTGGCCTCACACAGTGCACCCTGGTTTTCAGTCTCTTAAGCACTTCACAATAAAAAGCACTGTTGACAGTTTGGCCCTGGGGCACAAACTCATGATGAACCATGCCCCTGAAATTGAAAACCACGATCGGCATGGCTTTCACCTTCGATTTGCTCATGTGAGCCTTTTTTCAACATGGGGATGCTGTGGTGTGCCATTTGGCACTCATGCGCTTTGTCTCCGGGTCATACTGAAACACCCAGGTTTTGTCTCCAGTGATAACATTATGATTCAGGATCAGCTTCAAGGCCCTGCAGATTGTTTGGCAGGCATCCACACATGCTTGTTTTCGAATGTCTGACAAAATCTTTTGAACCATCTTGGTGAAGATCTTCCTCATTGACAATTTTTGGTGATGATGTTGTGCACTGTCATTTCATCAAGTCCGAGGGCGTCTGCTATCATCCTGACACTCATTTGACAGTTGGTGTTCAATAAAACATGAACACAGTCAATGTTTTCATCAGTTTTGCTAGTTGACGGGTGTCCAGAGTGGTCCTTATCCTCAACGCTGTCCCGGCCTTCTTTAAAGATCTTCATCCATTTGATAACCTGGGCTTTTGACAGGCAATCATTGCCAAAGCTTGCTGACGCATATACAATCATTCCGTACCCGATTTTCCTAGTTTCTCACAAAACCTGATGGCATGATATTACTTGATCATTTTCTGCATGTTGTGTCACGAGCGATGACTTTGTGACATGTCCACTCAACGCACAATGCTGTCAAGACAAGAGCCCACAGGCGACTGGCACACTGCGTGTTTTTGGCCAGACACCCCCCACCACCAATCCCCCAGGTGAACACGTGCTGTGAAGTACAGTCGCATCAGCAAAAAATCAGTCTCATTACTTTTTATACAAACACTGTACACATTCAGTAACCCAGGCATGTTTTGAACCCATTGAAAACCATCCACAATGTGTTCCATGAGTTCATCAACATTATCAACAGGACTGGAATACACCAAAGCTTTTAAATATCCCCTCAGAAACAGATCCAGTGAGTTCAAGTTGGGGGGCCTGGCAGGCCACGGTACTGGCAACCCATGGCCAATACCCTTGTTGCCAAACAAGAAAATAGATAGAGAAAAGCACGAACTACAATATTATTTGATAGACATCACCCGGATCAGAGCCCTCATTGTTAAAACTGCTAATACATTCTAGATTTCATGTGCGACTATTTACTACATAAGAACTATGTACCAACTAAGAACATACAGGAAAGCAAAATTACCAAACAAATTTTGGTCTTAAATTAGGAATTTTGTTGCCAAACCACAGTGGGTCTTTTCTGTCATTAATCTACTTACCAAGGAGGACTTGTGCAACATAAACGAAAGTCGGTATCCATGTTTTTATATCTGAAAGATGATATCTGTCCAAATTTCATGCCGGTTGCATAAAAGTGGCATGAGTTGCACAATTATGAGAATGCAAATCACATTTGCTTTAAATACATGGTGTAATGGTTAAGAGCATTAGTTACCTTTGAGACTGGATGTGGTGAGTTCATGTTAGTCAAGAATGCCTTTAAGGCAACTATGATGCTGTTATCAACACCACACTGAGTTTGAATGAGCTCATGTAATAGGGCTACAAGAAGTTGGTTGTTCCTTCTGTGATATTGCAGAAAGACTTGACAGGAATGTAGCCACTGTACATGATGGCTGGCAGCAGTGGTCATGAAAATGTATGGTTGCAAGAAGGTTGGGCTTTGGACAGCCACATGGCACTCCTGAGAGGGAAGACCAGAGTGTTCAACATATGGCTGTGGCACATCACACTGCATCTGCAGTAGCAATTTGAGCAGCCATTAGCACCGTAGTTACAGAACAAGCTGTTACAAATTGGGTACTTCAAGCACACCTATGAGATGACACCCTATAACATGCATTTCACTTACACCAAACCACAGCCGTTTGCAACTTCAGTAGTATCAAGCAAGAGCTCATTGGAGGGCAGACTGGACATCTGTTTTGATTTGTGATGAAAGCTGGTTCTGCCTTGGTGCCAGTGATGGCCTGTGTTAATTAGGGGGAGGCCAGTTGAAGGTCTGCAACCAGTTTGCCTGTGTGCTGGACACACTGGACACACGCTGAAGTTATTGTCTGGGGTGCAGCTTCATATCACAGCAGGAGCACTCTCATAGTTACCCCATACACCCTGTACATCAACCTGGTGATTCAGCCTGTTGTGCTGCCATTCATGAACAGCATTCCAGAGGATGTTTTCAGACAGGTAATGCTCGTCCACATACTGCTGTTGCATCCAACATGCTCTGCAAAGTGTTGACATGTTGCCTTGGCCTCACCATATCTGTCTCCATATGAGTACATACTGGATATCATCAGAAGACAACTCTAGTGTCAGCCATAAGCAGCATTAGCCATCCCTATACTAATTAACTAAGTGCAACAGGTGTGGAACTCCATCCCACAAGCTGACATCCGGCACCTGTTCAAAACAATGCATGCATATTTGCATGCTTGCGTTGAACATTCTAGTGGGTACACAAGTTATTAATGTACCAGCAGTTCACATTTGCAATGGCTTACCTGTGCTTACATTAACCTGTGATCTATCAATGTTAATAACTTAAATATATTATTGATACAAATGTATTCCCAAAATTTAATTAGTCTACAGTAACTATTTATGGCACTCCAATTTTTTTTCCATCAATGTATTTAAAAAATTACAAAAATGTGAGTGCCGTGAAGTCTGCCAATAAGTCTCCACCCAAGATAACATGTTGCATTCTCACTACCAGTAAAGGTATATAATATATGGACAATTTGTAAAATTTTGCTGTTTGTTGTCTTTTCGGGTGCAGTTTTAATGGGGAGCAGTAACAGTCAGTGGCTGTAGTAGAGTCCATAATAGGATGAATATGATACTGACTGTCAGACATGACACAATTAACTTGCATGCTGTACCAGAGTGGTTTTAAATACTTAAGTTATCCATTAATTTAGGACTAGATGCAGTACTAAAGAAGTCTCTATTACAGATTTGTGGAGCCACTGATGTTCTTGTTATGCAGAACATTGCTTCATAGGTGAAATGTCAAGATTAGAGAGGAAGGAAGCTAAACGCACTCTTTCACTTCAGCAATATTCAAAGACAACTACAAGAGAAGAACATTTCTAAAAGTATATGGTTGAAAAATCAAACCATTAGCTCTCAGCTTGAAGTAATAAACCGGGCAACAGTGGCAAATTACAAGCATCAATCCATAAAATTAAGACCTTCAAAAGTATGTGTAATACGTATTACAAAAAACACTATCAAACATTATTTTTGTCTTCCCCCCCCCCCCCCCCCCCCCCCCATGTTTGCCACAATGTGGGAACCAACAAAGAACATTCAATAGTTAATCAATGGAACTGACAAATGTAGTATACATATATCTGATACGATAACACCTGAGGAGAAACTTCTCGGAACAACAATGTTTATTCTTGATGTATACAATACGCACGATATTTGATATAAAAACATCAGACAAAATGCACTACGTGACATATGCACTGCTCAAGAAAATATGTGAAACATCCAGAAGACATGGCTGGGTTCGATGTAATTTTTTATTTGTACCTACAATCAGCAGGTATGTAAATTATTAGACTTGCAATTGTTTGTGACAGGCAGAATGACAACCAGAATGAGTTGGTGTTGTTCATATCTAGTATTGTTGCCAAGCCTTGTAGGATATATAAGGGGGGTGTTAAGCATTAGACATTGAGTAGTCACACTTAATGAAATGGAGATTCTGCATACTTGTGAGACAGCTTTATCAGCACCTGAAAGAGTTTGAAAGGAGCCTCATTGTGGGTCTCCATTGACCTGACAGGTCAAATTGTGCAATAACAGATTTGTGGAGCATTTAGATGTTACAGTGGTCCGATATCGGACTGCATTAGAATCTGAGAGCAGGCATACTGGTCATCAAGCTTCCAGTCAGTCATATCTGACTACCTTCAAGTTAGGATCATGGTATTGTGCACCAAGACACTGTAACCCCTTCACATCTGTGTCTGCCACTCTGTGTCATCCTGCACCATTGGTAGGAGACTGGAGCAGCTGGACTGGGGAATTACCATCCAATCTGTAGGCTACCATTAACACCACAACATAAACAACTGCATTTGGATTGGTGTGACTGGGAAGCATGGACTGCGAATGAATTGCTTCGTACAAAATTTCGTGGTCCTGAGCTACTCTGGGTCACCTTCATCACGGAGTATGGCGTATTGTGGTGCCATCTTTGAACAAGACAATGCTCTTGCACATATGGCAAGTCTCTCTATGAACTGTCTGCACAGTGTTGAGGTACTCCTGTGGCCAGATTGTGTAGGACCAGCTCGGATGTCAAACCCACACCAGTGCTGGTATCCAGATTATCAATGACCAGTTACAATAGCTGTGGGCCAGCTTATCTCAGAATGGGATACAATGGCTTTATGACACTGTTTCAAAGCAGATCAGCTCAAGCATGTGGGTCGGAGGGGGTGCAGTGTTATACTGATAAGTGGACCCAGATTGTAAATTTGGCTCGATGTTCTAATTACTGAAAATATATTGCATATCTTCTCAGGCCATGAAATTTCATTTCTTCTCTTTCCCTTCTTCTGGGTGCTTCACCTTTTCTTGTCTGGCTGCGTATACTGGGCAAACATGAAAAGCAAAGAAACCCTAAAAAAATAAGGATAGCACTTTCAATTTTCTGAAAATCTCAATACAAAAAGCATATTATACCTAAGCAATATAGATCTCCACAAATAATCTAATGTGTTTTACTGGATATCCAAGACATCAAGGCCAATTAATTTTCAAGTTATTCCCCTTGGGAAATGAAGACCATTTAAAATAATTACTGAAGTCCTAAGTAAACAGTTACAAGCCTTATCAGTTCCTTTTTTTATTTTAAATTTACTCACTGAGAAGACTGCTTATCATTAGTAACATGTGAAACTTATTTATTATTTGTTGATCAATCTTCTTCTTCTTCTTCTTCTTCGTAGTGTTTATACCAAGCTAGCAGAGTCTGGTTGTTGTTTGGGTCTGTCAAGGGCATCTTCATAGATGGCATTAATGAATTCCAGATCCTACTTGATACGGTCCATCCATCACATTTTGGGCATGCCACGAGGTCAGGAGCCATTTTGTCCATGTGCATAGCTGTTCTTGCCATCAAGTCCACTTTACTGTGCATGATGTGACCGTACCATCTTAATCTTCTTTCCCCCAGTTTGTCTGAGATGGGTGTAACTCCACATTGCTGTTGAGCTTCAATGTTTGTTGCATGGTCAAATTGGGTAAGCCCACGGGACTATTGTAGCATACACATTTCTATCACTTGGAGAGCCTACTCATGCTTCGTTGTCGTTCGCCAACACTCCAACCCGTAAAGTGTGACAATGATCGTAAAAGGGGGTGATGTTCTCACTGCACATTGGACATTGTTGGAGACAGTTTGATGCAGCAGTTGGACCTATCAGACATAGACTTCAGGGACATTGTGAGGTCCCTGAAGCCTAAATCTGTTGGGTCCAACTGTTGATCAGTATTTAATTTAAGTATTAGGAATAGTTTATGTTCATCATCTTACAAAAAGCCTGCCTGCTCCCACAATAGAAAGGGGAACTTTTAGAGGAAAAAAAATTTTTCTTCAACATCTGAGATTAACCAAAAAATAGTGCTCCAGGTACCTTCTACAGAAAGAAGAATTTTAGTTTAGCTGGTAGAGAAGTGTCATTTTCATATTGAATAAAGAAATGTAAATGCAAATGTAGCATTACTGTAATTAGTTCCGGATGATGCCCAATAATTTTGTTTCAAGAGTTTCTCATATGGCCATCATTTTTCCTATTGGATAAGACTTTTAACTGTTTCCTGTATTTTTTCACAGCATTAAAACTTTATTCAGAGTTGCAATTTTGTTAAATTCATAAAATAAATATCAGAAGTGGCACTATAATAACCTCCAGATAACTATAAATTGCCCAGTCAATTGTCTTCATAGGCTAAACTGAGACTGTTGAATGTATTATATATACATGCAGCTGTCTGAAGCAAAGGTCATTCCCATTTTCAAGAAGGGTTGTAGGACAGATGCACATGATTATAGGACTATGTCACCAACACCAGTCTGTTGAAGAATTGTGAAATACATTTCATGCTAATATATTATGACTTTATTGGGGAAGAAAAAATCTCTTCCACAAAAATCAATATGGATTCTGGAAACAGAAATCTTGCAAAACCCAGGTAGTACTAGTAGAAGAGATAGAGAAGATCTAACAAAGAACAGTGCATGTCGTGGGTTGTTTAGTTGGTGTGAGGTCTTGTAGAGATGCTTAATGACCTCCAGTGGTAAGTGTTACAAGAGAGGCATTGTGCATTACAGAGTGGTTTACTTTTGAAATTCCGAGAGAATATGTTCTGGGAAGTGTCAGACAACAAATTACTTCCTCCCACATATGTCACGTGGAATGACCACAGTCAGAAAATTTAAGACATTAGAGTTACATTGAGGTTTACCGACAACCGTTCTTCCCACAATCCATTTGCGAGTGGAACAAGAAAGGTAGTGGTACAATACGTACCCTCCACCACACAGCAATAGGTGGCTTGTGAAGTATGATGTAAATGTAGGAGAACATAGGATCAAAACTGATAGCAGCTGGATGAATTTGCAGTGGTTGTGACTATTACTGACAATCACAGTTGCTGTGCCATGCTATGAAAAAATATAAAGAAATGTGGGAGATATTTTTAAGTAATAACATAAAGCATACTTAGGTAACCTTCCAAAAAGTGATGGCAGAGAAATGTGGGAAATATGAACTCATAGATGAGCAGGCTGTCCCAATGGTATGCTATACGGTGTGAGCATTCCTGAGCATCCTTCATTTCATGTTCACCTACTGGCTACCCACTAAGCAGCCCAATTACACATATGAATCTCTTAGTGACCCCTGCCTGCATGTACTTGACCAGTGCAGATGGGTAGAAGGGTCGCATGTGTTATGGTCCGACTGCCTGCACGTCGGCTGTTAAATTTGTATTCTTGCAGGTGGGCACTCAAGTTGAAATAGCCTGGTCTGATAGTGTGGAAGCTGAAGGTCAATGTGCTGCTTATCCATCGTGAAGGACAAATGGACTGACCAAATAACAAAATATGTGGCTCAGATATAGGGGATGCATGGAGGCAAAAGCATGTGCATGCCCCCCCCCCCCTCCCCTCCCATACACATAAACACAAAATATAGAATGGGTAAGAGAAGCAAGCAAGGATGTGGTGAGGTGAAGAGAGCAGTGGAGCGAAGTAATAACTGACAGAATATATCTACTAACTGTCGGATTATTCCACCTACAAGTTTTACCAGTTTCCAAAATGCAGGATGAATGCTAGGGGAGAGAAGCAGCAAGGGAATGGGACAAGAATATGGCATCAATGAGTCTGGCTTACCAGGACCAGTGGAAGTAGCATGTAGCTTGCGATGAAGGGGCAGAGTAGGTTGGAAGGGAGAGGGGGAAGATAGAACCAATGATACTGGAGATGGACTGAAAGATAACACTGAACATTGCCATTTTCAGTCATGCCCTTTACCCAACTGTGACTCATCCCATTCATACTCAGCAGTATATTTAGTTACATCCCACAAGTTCCTTATTTCAAATCTGATGCCAACTTCCTTTGATTAGTCCCTTACAAAGAACACAATCCTTTCTGTGGTGGAGAGAGTAGCTACCAACAACATTAAAATGAACACTGATCTGATAATCCTTCCTACATACCATACCACTGTTACAATTATCCATAGTAATTAACTGGCAGAAGATATCCACTAACAGTCTGACTGTTCCATCTACAAGGCCTGCCAAAGTGATCTCATCCCAGTAGCCCAGCATAATATCAAATACCTGCTCAAACTCTAGTCTATTCCAGAACCTCTGCCCCAGAATCCATCTCTATTTCCCTTTCCACCCCAACTATCCACACACATATCCAATTTCTAGACTAGTCTCAAAATCTATGAACCTAATGACACTGGATTCCCCATTGCAGCTTGTTACTGTGCTCCACAGAAAGACTCTTGCCTATTATTGGTCAACATCCCCAATCCGATGCTCTAATAACCTAACTTCCCATGTCAATCTAACTTCCTATACTAGGAACACAATCCACACATCTTTACACCACTCTACAACCAAAATCCCTGAAAGCCAGTGGTGATGCCCTCTCCCTAAAAACCACCATCCCATTTACCCGTGACCTTGCCACTATTTAGCACTACTGCCCAGTGTCCTGCTGACTCCAAACACACCAACTCCTTCTGTACGTGCCTAACCAAGCATTTGCTTATGCAGAACTACTTTTCCTTGGAGGGGAAGGTATAAAAACAAATACTCACATGGCCATTGGCATAACCGGGGCATCCTCATATACTACCTGGTGCATGGTCCATCTAGAGGAAATCTTTCTAGCCATCTAGTGTTCTTAAATCCTTGTCTGTTTTTTGTTCATTGATTATATCTTCACAGACTAGTTCCACAGCCAAGGCACTTTGTTCTCATTCTTCTACAGCCTCAATACAGACATTCATTTCACATGGTATTCTTTAACTAAATGGACCACCTTCCTGGACACTGTTCTTCATCTCTCTAATGGCTTCCTAAAAAGCACCACCCATATCAAGGCATGCAACCATCAACAGTACGTACTCTTCAATAGCAGCCATCCTCTTGAGGCTAAGAGTCTCTCCTATACTGTCTAGCCAGTCATGAATGGCCCAATGGCTATAATGAGCACTCCCTTGTACAGTATTCTGAAGGTCTTGTGGCAGCCACACCCAGACATGTGTGAGCCATACTTACAGCCAGCATAAGATAGTGGTATGCACAGATTTACTTTTAGGCAAAGTCTTGGCACTGGTGCTACACACATTGGCATGCACAAGACAGCAGAGACCAGTGCAAACTGAGCAACAAATCAATGTGTCTGTTGCTTGCCACAGGCCACATGGTTCTAGCTTAAAGTGATGGGATTATTTAGACAGTGCTTTTGATATGTCCATCTCATTACATCATGACCACGAAGTACACAGTGCCCCATGGATTGGAAGACAGTTGTAGGTTCCATCTGCTCAAATGTCCGTAATCTTTCCTGCAGTTATGTGATTGGACCACATGCTCAATCACTGAGGAGTGCACACCCTCTGGGAACAGTATTTGAGCACATCTATTGTGCAACACTGGTTACAGCAACCCCACAATTGTGAGAGCACAGACTTTTGGCATTAGAAATTATTGTTAATTGGTTGTGTGTTTCCTTGCTACAATAAATATATCATTGTGCGGACATGTTTTCTGTCAGTTACCACCACCAATTCCTATGCCCTGACCATAGTGCATGGGTGCAGCCCTAAAACTGGCCCACTACACCATTAACTTGTAAGTGGCAATCCTACTCATTCCCACTTCCCTGGTGACCCTGACGTGATCAGCAGGCTGAACACATGGTGACAAACTCTCATCGCCTTGTGCGACATGGAACTGTGAGTGGCACAGTGCCGGTGTCTTCATGAGCAAACAGTAACTTTAGCAAATGAACACTTCTGTGCTAGCCTGTAGATGTGCGTGAAAAACATTTGAACTTTGAGTATTTACTTTTTAATTAGTGACTTTTAGTGTTGAGTTATTTTTATTGTGTGTTTTTCCCTTATGTGAGGACTTGATTATAAGCCAAGTTGGCAACTTTTGAGGAACTGCAAAAGACTGTAGAAGAAGTGCTAGCATTCAACCAGAGGCTTGAGCGCAAGTTACAGGTATGCCGTGCATGCATGGATACTGTGCAGCTAGAGACAGTTCAGGAAAATTTCTGCGTGACACTTCCTACTGTTGCTGCCTACTGTTACTGCCCTGCTGATGCAGTCTTCATACTTGTATAAACAGTTAAAGCAGGAGCTGATCCATCAGGTTTTGCTGTTGCAAGAGCAACAAGTGCATCAGTTGCTGCTCCAACAGGAATGCAGCAGTAGGAGGACATCTCAATTTCAGTGCCGTCTGCGGAGCCTAGCCCAATTCGGCATGGTCCCAAACATTCTGTTGGGCACTTTCTGAGTGTGCCACCTCCAAGCACAGGTGCAAGCAGTGATAGCCATACAGACCAACATGCAGCTGGACACTGTTGCTGACCTGGCCTGTTGAGAATGGTGTCCTGTGTCACAGCTGGGCTGCTTATGACACTGTTCCCCCACCTCCATGGTGGTGTGCCTCCTGCACCCACTGCCTCAGATGCTGACCTGTACCAGCTAGTCCAGAACTTGGCTGCACAGGTGACAGCTCTCAGTTCACAGGTCAGTCAGTTGGCACACTTGCAAACAAAGGGGAGCAGACACTGTAGTGGCAACCAATCCAGCCACTGTTGAACTGGCCCGTGGAATAGGCAATGCAGTACTAGCCATTCTAGCGGCACACTGTAGATGTCGGATCATCTGCCAAATGACTTTTGCTGGTATGACATCCACTTCGGAAATGACGTGACAAAGTGCCAGCCACCCTGTTTGCACCCAAATGCCAGCTACAACCAGACTTAGGTGCACCCGATTGCAGTGCTATATCAAAGCAACTCCTCATGGCAGAATGGGTCGGTGATGTCACATACTTTGTAAACACAGGTTATGACCTGTCAATATTACCACAAGCCATGCTGAGGGGCCGCAGGACCCCCAAGGTGTTATATCTCAAGGCTGCAAAAAATTCAGCAATCAAAATATGGTATACACCAAAAAAATTTGGATCTCAGACCATGCCACACATTCATATGGATCTTTCCTGTGATTGACTTCAGTGAGCTAATCCTGGGTGTGGATTTCCTTGGACACTACAAACTGCTTGCCATTATTGCAAATGCCCAACTAATAAATGCAAGTTTGAATATTGCAGAATAGCAACAGTTGGCTGCTTTTTTTAGTGTAAAACAAGTTAACTACCCCAGACCATATATCAACATCCGTGCCAATTTTCCGGAGTTCACTCGCCCACCTAGTGTTACTAGGGATGTGAAACATTCAGTGGTCCACAACACCATAACTACGTCTGGTTCTCCAACTTCATGCCGTCCACACTGACTCATGCCAAGCAGGCTCACTGTCAAAGGCTGAGTTTAGACCTTGGTGCGACAGGGCATTGTCCAACCATCAAGCAGACAATGGTCATCTGCCATCCACTTAGGCCCCAAAAATGATAATTCGTGGTGCCCATGTTGAGACTGTCACAGTTTGAATTCACAAACAGGTGCTGGACCAATGTCCCACACCACACCTTTAAGATTTTAATCATATGCTGGTGGGGTCAGTAATTTTCAGTAAAATCGACTGTGCGAAGGCGTTTATGCAGATTCCAAAAGAAGCAGCAATCATCACGTCATTTTGGCTCTTCAAGAGCATATACATAATATTTGGAATTCAGAATGCTGCCCAGACCTGGTAGCATTTCCTGGATAGTATCTTGTGAGGTTTACCATGTTGTTTTGAGTGTCTTGAGGACATCTTTGTCTTCTCAAAGGCACCTGAGCTCCACCATCACCACCTGACAACCATCTTTTAGTACATGCATGAGGCTGCCATCATTATTAACCCCTTGAAGTGGCTATTCTGTGCCTCAGATATAAAGTTTCTTGAACACTTAATCATGCTGAGCAGATCCACACTGCTAGCTGACAAGGTACAGGCAAGGTTAAACATCCTACACCCACTGACGCATAAAGAGTTAGGCCACTACTTGGGCATGTTAAACTTTTATCAGTGCAATCTCACTGATGCTGCTGCTGTGTTTGAGCCACTGAAAGCAGCTCTATGCAGCATCACTGTGAAGAGAAGGACCCCTGTGCACTGGACAGACATAATAGAAAACAGCTTCTCTGAAACCTTGCAGAAGCGACACTGCCTGTGCACTTGGTGTACAATGCTGAAATGGCCACGGCTGTTGACAGTAGCCAGACCACCATAAGTGCAGTGCTTCAGCAGCAGTCAGTGGTAGCTGGCAGACACTCAGTTTCTTCTCACAGAAGCCATCAACGTTGAGTGCCTATGACCAAGAGTTACTTGTGGTGTAAAATACTTCAGCCTGACAATAGAACCCCTGCCTTCGTTATTTATACTGACAAGCCCATCATTCACGTGTTTCAAGTCAACAACATCAAATATTTGCCATGCTATTCCTATGAGTTGGAGTACGTGTAACAATTCTCCACAGACATTTGTCATATTTCTGGGATAAACAACATTGTCACTGACTATTTGTCCTGTGCTTGCACCATTGGCTCTCCTCTTGTGAACTTCAAGGATGTTCCCCAAGAACAATAGAGTGATGAACAACTGGACAGCTGCCACAATGACACCTCCAGTGGTCTGCAACTGAAACTAGTGCCTATTCCCATCTTCAAGCAGATGATTTGGTGCAACATATCAACAGGAACACACTTCCTGTTTCTCCCGGAGAAATTCTGGCACAGTGGTCTCAACTGCCTCTGTGGACTGCCACACCATGATGCCAACACTACCGCATCACTCATCACCACACGTTTCATCTTGCCAGGACTCTGGAAAGACTGCCATCATTGTGCACAGTCAGGAGGCACATCTATCTGCCTGTTGGCACTTTTCCTGATATGACACAGTACTTTGTGCATGTGCACATGGATATCGTGGGCTCGTTTCCACTATCCAGTGGCAAATGGTACTTGCTAATGGTGGTGGCCCATTTCACTTATTGGCTGGAAGCAATGCCCATAGCTGACAACACTACTGAGACCATCACCACAACCCTTGTTGATACCTGGGTGGCACAGTTTGGATGCCCCAGTCATGTCACAACAGATTGAGGTCACCAATTGGACTGCATGTTTTTAACTCACATTGCCCGACTGTGTGGCATGTAGTTGCACAGAACCACTAGCTACCATCCAGCTTCTACTGGCATAGTGGAGTGGTTTCATAGGAGGCAGAAAGCCACCCTTATTTGCCATGACACTGCCTGGATGGAAGCACTTCTGCTGATACTCTTCGACCTGCAAATGTCATCGGAGGAAGAGATCGGTGCTTCACCTGCCAATCGGGTCTATGGACAACAACTTACTATTCCCGGAGTTTTCATGGAGGATGTACCACTGCTACAAGATGCCTCTAACCCACTAATGGCAGAACCTCAGGACACCCCCCCCCCCACACACCCACACACACACACACACACACACACACACACACACACACACACACACACGACTGGCCTCCTATCATGTACTCTGACACAGCAAGGCACCAGCAAAGTATTTGTACATGCCAATCTGCAGTGTCATACACATGTAACATTGCACACCATCATGGTACAGCCACCATTTTGGCTGCCCTACTCAGGGCCAAACCATGTGATCACCTGCAGTGAGAAAACATTCGACATCGAGTACAATGGCAAGCTGACTAAAGTATTGAGTGACTGAGTGAAGCTAGCTTACATCTTGTCTGTTCTGGCAGCTGGCCACTCCTTTGATTCTGTGGAATATGATTTGTTGACAGACAATGCTTGCCCAACTTCTGGACAGGGGGCCCTCCAGCCACACTCCCACCTGCAACAGTCACTGATGCACGGATGCCATCAACTTTCACTGTGCCACCATGTACTTTTTGGCGTACCACACTTCACCCAGGCAGCTTGTGCAACTGCCTTGACCATGCTCACCACAGGCATATCAACCATCCCTAACCCAGCCACTAGCAGATTACATCACACCTGCTGGCCACCATATCCACTTCAGATACCCTTGCTGCATAATAAGTCATGCTGTGTTATGCAGCCCGCATGCTCCCTAGCCATCATACGGGGTTAGAATTCACTCTCCAAGCTACCACTTGCTGTAGAGATTCAACTTCCAGTGGGTTGTGTCATCAACTGAATTCCAGCAGAGTTCTGGTCATCATCTCCTGTCTCACCATCATCTTATCCATTGCAGTTCCTGGATCCACATTTGTGTCTCTCTGCCTCCGCTGTGTCAGGTGTTGAGGCCACATTATCTTCCAAACTGGTTTCCATGTTTGTGTCCCCATTGAACTCCAGACTTCACCCACCGTTGTCACCAGGCTAGCCTGATGCAGTTCTGGGCCCCACTTTTGAGTCGAACAGATGTCACGAGTTAAGATGATTCATGCAATCCTCCTGCCTCTGCTGTTTTGTGTGTTGTGTCTTGGCTGAATCCCATGCCACACTTACATGTCAGACTGTGTCAGTGAACTCAATGAACTGTTAACAGTGCTACTTTATGAATGTTCTATACCCATGTGCATTAAAAGTGCAACTCATAAACTCTTTGTTTCGTCATTGTAACTGTCTATCAGACTTTGCTTGTGTGTCAGAATCCTCAGAGACAAACCACATATGACTATGGACTGTGTGCATCCTGGCACCGCTGTCAGTAACTGGCTATGTGCGGACACACCTATGTGCTGATGTTAGTGAATGCTGCCCAATCAGCGCGGGCTAGCCCACTGCTACATTACTACTGGCATTATCGTAAAGCGCGTGAACTCCAAACATGCTAGCTGCGAGTAGCTCACTGACACACTCTCACAGCTCCCAAGGTCCATTCTTCAAGGGAGGATCTGTGTGGCAGCTGCACCAAGAAATGGTGAGCTGTAGTTATAGTCAGCACAAGCTAGTGGTGCCCAGCATTTGCTGGTGCCTCCACAGATTCATTATGAAGAATTCT
The DNA here is from genome assembly GCF_021461395.2 of Schistocerca americana. NCBI lineage: Eukaryota > Metazoa > Arthropoda > Insecta > Orthoptera > Acrididae > Schistocerca > Schistocerca americana. The sequence continues at coordinate 388,629,144 of NC_060126.1, read as the reverse complement.
TGGCAATGGTGCGACATGCATGGACACACACAAGAAAAAGTAGAGATTACTGTGAGCTGAGCATCAGACCAGTGAAGATGTGTTTCCAGGTGTATGATTCTGCTTGCAGCAGGCCATGTGGGTTGAGCTTAACACGAACTCCCGACAACACTTATGGGATTATTTAGACAATGCTGTCTGTTCATCGGTCTTGTTACATTGTGATCACAAAGTACACAGCAACCCATAGGTCTAAAGAAGGTTATCAGTTTCATCTGCTCATCTGCCTATTGTTTTTTCCCACAGTTATGCAATCAGACCATAAGCTAATCAGTAGTTTTGGAAATATTGTCAGAGACCATTGGGAAACTATGAATCCAGACCATACAGTAACATACTCGACTTTTCAATAAACAAAGTAACTTAAAAGATAATTAGTATTGAAGTTTGGATACACTAAAGATTACCATGCTGTTTGTGACATTATAGCTCTTTAATTACCAAGTTTACTATCATTCTTTGGTTGCACTAATTTTTCTGGACTGAATGGTTCCCATCATTAATCAGTTAAGCCACTATTTAGGAATTTCCATAAATTATGATCATACTTCCAAATATGGCACCTGTGATCATAAATAGGTAATCCCAAGTGTAAACATAAAAAAAGATTTAATAACATTTCTTAATTTACTAACTACTTATTATGTAAACTAGATTATTGCCTGACCTATAGCTCAACCATTCTAGTAAATTTCGACACACAGTTCTACAAACAAATATATATTTTCCAGAATCCTAAAGTGTCCTTTATAAAAACCTCCTCCAACTCAAAAGCCCTCAGTCTGTATACATTAAGCTCACAAGTAACAAACTATTATCAACTGACTGTGCTTCTTAAACTGTGATGTTGAGATGAGGAGTTTTATAATGAGTGTTGTCACTGAAATTTCTCCTGAAACTGCCACTGAATGTGTGGCTGTCCTGGTTTTTGTGCTATGTAAACAACAGAGTTAAGAAAGTGGTTCTCATCATATAGGTTGATTTAAAGTTAATAGATAGATGAATAAGTAAAACCAAAAACAATCACATTGCAGTCATTATTGTATAACATTGTTCAATAACCAAAAAGTCTTCAGTTGTGAGATGACAAACTCGTGTGCTATCAAGAACAAAAAGATGAGGGTTGAGATAGTTGTTTACAGTTATTTCCTGCAGGTAACTGGAGAATTAAGAGGATTTGTGAAAATGGCACAGAAGATATGTTTGAGAACTTGGTTTGGAAGCTGACCCCAGACTGTGAAGACTGTAGTAAGAGTGAAGCAGGGAACTAGTAGGATCAGTGCTTACAAGTTAGTGGTGCAGCGGGCTGATTTTATTGCCAAACCCATGCACTGTGCTCAGAGTGTCTGACAGGGTGATTGTAACTGACAGAAAACATGTCCACCCAATGATATATTTATTGTGGCATGGAAGTACACAACTAATTAACAATAATTTATAATGGTGAAAGTCAGAGTTCCAGCATGTTCTGTTTTACTATGTCACTCAGTATCACTTTGGACTATAACAACTTAACCATACTCTGACTGGGAGTTTAATTATCTTTCATCATACCCTGAAATGTGGAACATCTTTCCTACAGTCCCTGCCACTTCCTGCAAAATGGTATTCTGATACCCACCCAATCTATGATATATTCTTTTTCATCCTTATGCAACACCTGCTCTTAATCCCATGTTACATGGCTCTTATCAATGTGGAAGATCTAGGTGTAAGACTTGTCCTATACACCCATCCAGCACATCCTGTTGCAGTTTTGTCATGGACGTATCCTACCCCTTCACAGGCAGAGCCATCTACGAAAGCTGTTAAGCTGCACAGCCTTTTATGTTGACATGACAACCAACAAACTGTCCACCTGAATGAATGGTCACTACCAAACTACGTCCAAGAACAAGTTAACCACCCAGTGGTCGAACATACTGTTGACTATAACATGCCTGACCATAATGTCTACTTCAAAACCTATGCCATCAGAATCCTTGAGTTTTCTCTCTCAAAACCAGCTTCTCGAATTGAGTAGATGGAAAATGTTCCTACAACACATCCCAGGATTCTACATTGCTCATATTGTCAATCTCCGTTAGCCCCTGTCCCACACCCACTTCCACTTCTATTTCTTTTCTCAAAGCCCCTTTTCTCTTCATTCCCACTATTAAGTCTACAGTTTCCATGTACCTTTGTTTCATCTTCTCCTGTCGCCCTCCTCATCTCACTTTATGCTACACTACATGTGACTCCCACTGCTTATGCTATCCTAGGCTCACTGGTATTACATTCCTGTCCTGTACTTTTGCTGTCTCTCCCTCCCTCCCATCAGCTTTCCCTCACTCCACCCCATTCTTCTCCTCCCTGTATCCTTCTTCCACTCATCCATTGCTCATACATGCTGCTAACTCCTCAGGCTGTAGCACCAAAACAATGTAGACATTATTTAAGAAGGTTTTTTTTTTGTATTCCACCTATAAAGGGTGAAAAAGCAAATGAATGGTTTTTTGAAAGTATGTCACTATTAAGACAATTTTGAAGCTAGTCTTTTGAAAATTGGTATTTGGTTTCTCTGCCAGAATAAAGAAATACATGTTTCAGGAGTTTTGGGAATTTATCCTCATGGGGGGTGAAATAGTGGGTTAAATTTTTTTGAATAAATTATTATTAAATAACTACTCTAGTATTTTTAAAGCTACATTGATGAAAATTGGTGTTTACTTATCAGTTAAAGACTAAAAAGAAGCACATGTTTCAATGATTTTTTGGAAATTAAACCCCAAACAGCGTGAAATAAGGAATGAAATGTTTTAGGAAAATATTTCATTTTGAAAGATTGCTACTTGATGTAAAGAAGACATGTTAATCTGCAGGCAGGCACAATTAAAGAACCCTTACCTAGAGCTTTCAGCCACAGCCTTCATCAGCAAAAGAGAAATACATACATACTATTCATAGACACAAGCAAGCACACCTAATGCACACATAACCGCCAACTCCAGCATCTTGGGCCGGAATGTAAGTCTCACATGAGATGCAAACAGCAATCTGGAGATGGTGCAAAAGGGGAAGGGATAGTAGTGTATGAGTGGGGAGAAACATAAATGTTGTCTGGTTATAACGATACAGTCTTCCCCAAAGTTCATACAAAATGTCTCATACCACTTTTTTTATATGCAACCAGATAGTTATCGGACAATTCAGTGCTTCCTAAGGCCTTGTATGTGTGTATTTATACATATTATTCTGTCTTATTTGATAAAAAACTTGATACTCATTGCGAAGGCATGTGGGATGTTCTGGAAGGACGTGTGTTGTCATAATTATTGGTGGATTGTTGACACTGATAAGCTTATGTACATGCACTAAATTAAGTAACTAGTCAAGAAATTGAAGTAATAAGTCCTTAGCAATAAATAACTAGAGACTGCAGAGATGTTAGCATGAAAAATCAATGCTTCTAATTAACAAACTGGTAATCTAAAAAATACAGTAACAGAAGACCTCTCTATCTTGAGAAACAGCTTAAAAGTTATTACCAAGCGATGTATTTTCATTTGTTATCTATTTTTATGTCTTCATCTGTAATTAATATTCTTTGTAATTACATTTCTAATTAACTCTCCAGTTGTTTACATCTCACAGTCTTCCAATTTCCAGAATTTGAGGCCATATTTGTGCATTTTATGTATGCAATTGGATAAAGCACAAGCTCTGTACTACCAGTGAATATTAGTAACCAAATCCAAACTGTAATTAATTATGTAACTAAAATATATAAGAGACATTATTGTAATCAAAGTTCAGAATGATTTTCTTATGGAAAACTAAATATATTACTACAAAAGATTGTCATTGAAAATTGTATTTTATACCTCATTTGGCTGTAATATCAGTTTCTTTATGTTTTGTAAATTTTAATTGTAACATCAAAATTGTACAAAATTAATAATGCTTTATTTTAGAAGTTATTGTTAAAATTCTATATAAAGCGATGCTGAGAGGGGTCAGTTTTGAAGCTACTTTTGGAAGTCAAAGAGATCAGTGAAGTCTGTCCATCTTTTGTTTACATGACGAGTGTGCAGTTTGAATGTCAATTACTGTGAATAAATTTTGTGATGCATGAAAATTTCGCATTCATTCGTCAATAGACCAGACAGAAGAAACTTAAGTTAAGTAACATTCAACATGAATCATTACATGTTGCAGCATGTGGGGACAAAAGTGCCAACACAGGTAGCATCAGGAGGTTGTGAGTCAGGGAGGTGGGGGAAAAAGGAGCAAAAAAGGAGAGGAGAAGGCAAAGATGGGCATGCATTGGCAAAGGGTGGCAAATAAACAGGGTGGGAGATGAGAGTGGGGAGGAGCTGATAGTGCAGAGGGGGTGGAAATTGTTGAGTGAAGGGTGTGGGGACAGTGTCTTATCGAAGGTTGAGGCTGAGATAATTACAGAGGCAGTGTAACTCCCATCTGCACTGTTCAGATAAGCAGGTGGTGGAGGGTAAGATCCAGATGGCTTGAATAGTGAAGCAGTGATTCAAATCAAGTATGTTATGTTCAGATGCATGTTGTGCTGCAGTGTGGTCTACTTTCCTCTTGGCCACAGTTTGGCTGTGGACATTCATCCTGGTGGACAGCTGGTTGGTAGTCATGCCAATATAAAAAGCTGTGCAATGATTGCAGCAGAGCTGGTAAATAACTTGGCTGCTTTCACATGTGGCCTGTCCCCTGATCGGGTAGGATAAACTTGTGACAGGAGTGGAATAAAAAGTGCTGGGTGGATGTAGTGGGCAGGTCTTGCACCTGGGTCTTCCACAGGACTATGGGCCTTGTGATAAGGGATTTGGATTGGGAGTGGCATACAGATGGACTAGGCTCTTGTGGAGGTTGGGTGGGCACTGGGACACTATTTTAGGCGGGGTAGGAAGTACCCTGCATAGGACATTCCTAATTTCAGGGCATGACGATAGGTAATCAAAGCCCTGGTGATGGATATGGTTTACTTGTTCCAGTCTGTGTTTTTGTGGGCTAGGTTTAGAGGATAGTGACTGCCTGTGAAGGCTTTGGTGAGACCTTCAGCATACTGAGCATGGGAGTTCTTGTCACTGCAGATAAGCCATCTCATGGTGGTCAGGCTGTATGGGAGAGATTTTTTGACATGAAAGGGATGAAAGCTGTTGAAATGCTGGTACTAGTCATGCCAATATAAAAAGCTGTGCAATGATTGCAGCAGAGCTGGTAAATAACTTGGCTGCTTTCACATGTGGCCTGTCCCCTGATCGGGTAAGATAAACTTGTGACAGGAGTGGAATAAAAAGTGCTGGGTGGATGTAGTGGGCAGGTCTTGCACCTGGGTCTTCCACAGGACTATGGGCCTTGTGATAAGGGATTTGGATTGGGAGTGGCATACAGATGGACTAGGCTCTTGTGGAGGTTGGGTGGGCACTGGGACACTATTTTAGGCGGGGTAGGAAGTACCCTGCATAGGACATTCCTAATTTCAGGGCATGACGATAGGTAATCAAAGCCCTGGTGATGGATATGGTTTACTTGTTCCAGTCTGTGTTTTTGTGGGCTAGGTTTAGAGGATAGTGACTGCCTGTGAAGGCTTTGGTGAGACCTTCAGCATACTGAGCATGGGAGTTCTTGTCACTGCAGATAAGCCATCTCATGGTGGTCAGGCTGTATGGGAGAGATTTTTTGACATGAAAGGGATGAAAGCTGTTGAAATGCTGGTACTGTTGACGATTGGTGGGTTTAATGTGGACAGTGGTGAGGATGGAGCCATCAGAGAGGAGGAGGTCAAAATCTAGGACAGTATTACACTGGTTGAGGATGACATGAAGCAGATGGGAGAGAAGGTGTTGAGGCTTTGAAGAAACAAAGGTAGGGTGTCTTGGCTCTGATCAGCTCATGAAGATATCATCAATAAACCATAACCAGGTTAGGGGTTTAGCATTTTGGTGAGGAAGTTCTCATCTAGATGGCCCATAGAAAGGTTGGCATAGGAGGATGCCATGGGGGTGCCCATGGCTGTGCTGCAGAGTTTTTTATTTACCTTCCTTTCAAAGGAGAAATAGTTGTGGGTTAGGATAAAGTTAGTAAACTATATGAGGAATGAGGTATGGGTCTGGAGTCCAAAGGATGTTGGGAAAGGTAATGTTCAATAGTGGTAAGATTCTGGGCATGAAGGATGTTGTTGTATAGGGAAGTGGTGTCAACAGTCACAACCAGGGATCCAGGAGGTAAAGGGGTGGAGATGGTGGAGAGTTGAGGAAGGAATTGGTTAGTGTCTTTGATGTAGTAAGCTAGATTCTAGGCAATTGGTTGTAGGTGTTGGTCAATGAGTGCTGAAACTCTTTCAGTAGTGGTTCAATAACCAGCCACAATGTGGCATTCAGGATTTTTGGGTTTGTGGATTTTAGGGAGGATGCAGAAGCACTGCAAAACACATCCCCATGGCACAGGCATCCCAGAACCACTGCTGCTCCCTTCACTAGATACTACTACTGTGCAATCCATACTCCATAAATCACATCTCTGAAAATGAATCCTTTGCTTTCCAGCACCTGGAGGAGCATTCTAGACACCACCTCCGTAAGTTATCCAATCTGCTGACATCCTACTGCCACCTTGGTGCACCATTATCTGACCCCTATTGTACCCACAATGTTCCTCCTCATCCACCACTGCCTAGCTGACATTTTCAACTGCCCACATCCCCCAAAACTCCCAAACAGCTCTCCACCAAATTCAGAGCCAAACATTCTGTAACACTGTTAACCTTTGCATCAAAACCATCAGCTCCACAGAAGTTTCAGTCCTATCCAAAAGCCCCATCTTTAGCCCTACACCCAAATTTAACCATGCTGGACTTGTCAAAGACCTACTCTCCTCCCAATTCCTGCAGTGGAACCCCTTTCTTGCTGCCAATCCCTCCAACCAAAACCACCCTCATTCCAGCATTGAACCCACCTCTTCTAGTTCGTAGCCTCCCTCCCACCCAACCAACCACCTAATGGTCACCTTCCAGGAATTCCTTACCTCCATCTTAGACTCACGATCCTTTCCAGGTCCCTTCTTTAGAACACCAACTTTTCAGTAGCCACGCACAACCTCAAAACAAATCGTGACCTAATCATCCTACCTGCAGTCAACGGTTATGAATCACAGTGACTACCTGGCAGAAGGCCTCTGCCAATTATCAGAGTCCTCCACCTATAAAGTGAGCCAGAGTGATCTCATCCCAGAAGTTCAGCACAATCTCCAATACCTACTTAAAGCATTACGCTCTTCTCAGAACCTCTCACCTGAATCCATTTCCCTCCTCACCCCTATGACACCGCACACTCCCACTTTCTACATGCTCCCCAAAATCCACAAACCCAACAATCCTGGATACACCATTGTGACTGGTTATTGTGCCCCAATTGAAAGAATTTTGGCCCTCATTGATCAACACCTACAACCAGGCGCCCAGAATCTAGCCTCTCATGTCAAAGACACCAACAACTTCCTTCACCAACTCTCCACCTTCCCCATCCTTTTACATCCTGGATCCCTACTCGTACTGTTGAGGCCACAGTCATGCTCATGGTCTTACCAATATTGAACACTACCTTTCCCAATACCCTTAAAACTCCAAACCATTACCTCATTCTTCATAAACTTTACTAACTTTATCCTAACCCACAACAACTTCTCCTTTGAAGACCAAATGTAAACAAACCTGTGGCACAGTGATGGGCCCCACGTGGCACCCTCCTATGCCAACCTTCTTGTGGGCCGCCTATATGAGACCTTCTTATCCAAAATGCCAAACAATAATCCGGTTCAGGTTTATTGATGATATCTTCATGAGCTGCTCAGAGCCAAGACACCCTCTCCCATCTGCTTCATGTCATGCTCAACCAGTGTGATACCTTCCTAGATGTTGACTTCATCCTCTCTGATGGTTCCATCCTCACCACTGTCCACACTAAACCCACCAACCATCAACAGTACCTGCATTTCAACAGCTTTCATCCCTTTTGCGCCAAAAAATCCCTCCCACACAGCCTGACCACCCTGGGATGGCATATCTGCAGTGACAAGAACTCCCATGCTCAGTATGCTGAAGGTCTCCTGAAGGCCTTCACAGGCAGGCACTATTCCATAAACCTAGCCCACAAACATATCTCCTATGCCATTTCCCCTCACACTACCAATCCTTCCTCCTCACCCAAGAACTAGCCACAAAGGAGTGTCCCCTTTGTCACTCAGTACCACACCAGACTGGAACAAGTCAACCACATCCTTCGCCAGGGCTTTGATTACCTATCATCATGCCCTGAAATGAGGAATATCCTACCCAAGGTACCTTCCACCCCTCCTAAAATGGTGTTCTATTGCCCACCCAACCTTCTCAAGATCCTACTCCATCTGTATGCCACTCCCAAACCAAATCCCTTATCACAAGGATCATATCCCTGTGGAAGACCCAGGTGTAAGACTTGCCCAATACATCCACCCAGTACTTACTATCTCACACCTGTTACAAGTTTATCCTACCCCATCAGGGCCGGGCCACATGTGGCTACTTCACTACTCACACCACCTGGATCGTTCTCTCCACCACCAGTTTTTCTGAACTCTCGGCTCCCATAATTATCCTGGCCTGAACCTTTAGTAACATACTCTCCCCACGCTCAACACCAAACAGTTTTCATCCTGTTTGTCCTACCATCTCCTCCCTAAATTCTCATCACCCACCCTGTTTATTTGCTGCCCTTTGCCAATGCACTTGTCCATCTTTTCCTGCTCTCTTCCTTTTTTGCTCCTATTTTCTCTACCTCACTGCCCCACAACCTCCTGATGCTGCAGCTGTTGGCATTCTTTTCCCTGCACACTCCACCAGATAGCTTTCATCTCTATCACCCCACCTGTACAATAAAGTAGATGAGCTGATAATGTATTTAGATGATCTCAAAATAAGAATAAGATTGATATACTTTGTCTGTCTGAACACCATGTAACTGTGGGGATGGAAAATGTCAGTATAAATGGGTATAATTCAGCATCTTACACTTGTAGATCTAGTATGGATAAAGGAGGAGTTGCCATTTTCATAAAACAATGGTATAAATGTTGGAGTAAGCAAATTTTGTGTTGATCAGCACTTTGAAGTTTGTGCATGTGAACTTCAGCTAGATAATGTTGTGTTGACATTAGCAACAGTGTACAGATCTCCACTAGGAGATTGGGGGCTATTCATAAAAAAGTTTGACTCCCTATTATGCTGTCTGTCAGACAAAAAGAAGTATTTTCTGTGGTGATCTCAATGTTAACTTCCTAAGCAATTCTGATAGGAAAAGTGAACTAGAAGTGTTGTTAACAACATATAACTTAGAGTCAGTGATCAATTTTCCTACATGTATAGCTCAGGAGTGTAGTACTATAATAGATAATGTATTTGTACAGCAAGAGGATGTAGAACGAACACATGCTTTCCCTGTGGTAAATAGATTATCTGACCATGATGCACAACTGATTAACTTACAAAACCTAACAGGGTGTACACTTCAGAAACCATTAAGTAAAAGTGTGAGGGTGCTCAACCCAGTACCTATAGATCACTTCAGAGAAAGTTTAGGAAATGTAAACTGGGAAGATGTATATAATGAGCCAAATGCTAATGATAAATGCAGCATATTTCTTGATAAATTTATATCTCTTTTTGAACATTGTTTTCTAAAGAAAATTACTAAATGTAACACCACAAACTTTTCAAAGAAACCTTGAATTACTACAGGTATTAAAGTGTCTTCAGAAAGAAAAAGAAAACTGTTTGAGACAGCAAGAACTAGTAAAGATCCAGAAGTATTTTTACACTATAAAAATTATTGTAACATACTGAGAAAAGTTGTAAGGAAATCAAGAAATATGTATGTTAGAGAAGAAATTAACAACTCCAGCAATCAAATCAAATCAATCTGGAATGTTGTTAGAAGGGAGACAGGAAAAGTAACCACTGGGCTAGGTAGTGTTACTGATAAAGAGAATGAGACCATCTTAACCAACAGTACACAGGTATCCAATGTATTTAACAATCACTTCTTAAGTGTATGAGAAAACATTGGTGAGAACAGTTCAAAAGAAAAAGCCAGGCAGTACATGGAAGAGCCAGTTTTGAAAAATTTTAGTCAGATTAAGTTTCATCTAACAACCTCTTGTGAAATAAGGAAAATTATTAAAGCTTTGAAAAATAAATGTTCTGTTGGAGTAGATTATATGTCTAACAAGCTATTAAAACAATGTGGAACAATTACAGCTGATGTTTTGAGTCACATACGTAATGCATCTCTGACTCATGGTATTTTTCCAGACAGGTTAAAATATGCCATTGTCAGGCCTCTCTACAAAAAGGGGGAAACCACAGATGTCAATAATTACTGGCCAGTATCCTTGGTTACAGCATTTTCAAAAATCTTTGAGAAAATAATGTACTCAAGAGTGGTTAGTCATCTCAACAGTAATGGGACACTTAGTAAATCACAGTTCGGATGTCAGAAATGCTGTTCCACTGAAACAGCAATATATAATTTCACTGTCCACATAATAGAGTCTTTAAGTAGTAAAATGTCACCAATAGGAATATTCTGTGACTTATCTAAAGCATTTGAGTGTGTGAACCATGACATTATGTTAGAGAAATTACAATTTTATGGTATAAATGGAACAGCGTATGAGTGGTTTAAATCATATCTACAGAGCAGGAAGCAAAAAGTCTCTTTATATGCTTCAAGTGATTCAAAGGAGTTTGCCACTTCATCTAACTGGGGTGAAATTACATTAGGTGTTCCACAAGGTTCGATCATGGGTCCCCTCCTGTTTTTGATATATGTGAATGACCTCCCTTCTTATGTAAAACAAGATGCCGAACTGATACTGTTTGCTGATGATTCAAGCATAATTATTAATCCAGTAAAAGAAAGTCTGATAGAAAATGATACAAATAAGGTCTTTGGAAAAGTTATTAATTGGTTTTCTGCGAAGGGACTTGCTCTGAACTTTGAAAAAAACACATTACATCCAATTTTCTGCTGCAAAAAGTATAATTCCTTCAATAAATATAACACATCAAAAGAAGTCAGTAGCCAGGGTAGAGCATACTAAGTTTTTGGGTGTACATATAGATGAGCATCTTAATTGGAAAAGTCATATTTTTTATCTCCTAAAGCAACTAGGTTCAGCAACTTTTGCAATCAGAGTAATTGCCAATTTTGCGGATGTACAAATTAGTAAGCTAACATACTTTGCATACTTCCACTCTCTGATGTCATACGGAATAAGATTCTGGGGCAACTCAACACTTAAGCAAAAGGTATTCACTGCTCAAAAGAAAGTAGTTAGAGTAATGTGTGGGGTTCATAGTTGCACATCTTGTAGGTGTCTGTTTAAAAGGTTAGGAATTCTTACAACTGCTTCACAGTACATTTACTCTGTAATGAAATTTTTTCTCAACAGCATTGACCTGTTTAAAATCAACAGCGACATTCATGATTACAATACCAGAAAAAAGAAAGACCTACACTATCCTTTACTTAACCTATCTTTGGCACAGAAAGGGGTAATATATGCAGACTTTTTGATAAATTACCAGATGAAATAAAATGTCTGACAGACAGCAGTAATAGTTTCAAAAACAAATTTAAATCATACCTCCTTGACAACTCTTTCTATACCATAGAAGAATTCTTGAATATGAGTAAATAAATCTGGGGATATAATATATGCATTTTATGCCATTTAACGGAATGAGATAGATAATAGAAATATTTAGGTATAATACTATAATGCAAAAAAAAAAAAAAAAAAAAATTGTTTCCTGTGCACATTTCTTGTGCATTCGACACGTTCCACATCATAACAGTTCTGTGCTATTGATCAATGGAACATGTAACTAACTAACTAACTATCTCTTCCCTTTACCTGCCATGTCCAGACTGCTGTTTAAATCTCATGTGATAGTTGCATTCCAGCCTGAGATGCAAGAGCTAGTGGTCATATGTGCATGAGGTGTGCTTGCTTATGTATATGAATGCTGTATGATTCTCTTTTGCTAATGAAAGCTGTGTCTGAAAGCTGTAGGTAAGTGTGTTTTAAATGTGCCTTCCTGCAACTTAATGTGCCTTCTTTATACTAAGTAGCAATCTGTCTTTTCCTACATTGTTGATATTCCTACCTTGAGTTTCAATTTTTTCATTTTGAAAGAATTTTTAAAAAAAATCTGTTAAAATTTGAATTCAGCTTCTCAATTAGAAAACGTGTTTCACTGGTTTTGGAAATTTAACATCTAATGTGGTAGAACAAGGACAGACTGATTCACTGGCTCATCACTGCCTAGCCCAAACTGCTGAGGGTAGAAAATTGAAATTTTGAGGGTGTATAATAATTATGTGTTATTTATGGTTGTGTACAATAATAATGTGTTATTAATAGTTATTAAAAGTAGAGATCTGGCAGAAAAATACATAAAGACTTAATATAGGTCAAGTGTACATTTTAGAGACTTTGACATGTTAAGCCACAATATTTGGAAGCGGCAGCAGTCAAAAAATCAGGCCGATGACCAGCGGAGTTTGGGAAACTACAGTTAGCCCTTTGAGAAATCAACTGAGCAGAGGGCAATATTTCCAAGAAGAACAACAGCCAGTGCAGTTTGCACATCAGCAGTCAATGCTCCAGGAACTGTCATCATACTGAACTCATGTGACTGACATGTTGTGACGATGTAGAGGAGAGTGACATGGCAATGCCTGACCGCACCAGCATAGAGGTAAAACAGAGCTATGATTAATTGGGGAAGCTCAGGCACATGTACTATATCACAAGGTGTTATGAAATGCAATAACTTTTGAAGAATAGAAACAAGGTTTGCTCAAAAGGCTTAAAAAGCAGAATGGTTGCCACTTTTATGGAGAGCAGTTGAACGACATGTCCCAAAGACGTAATGAAACAATAGAAAGCTTTGTGGATAGAATACAAAATGTTAATAGTAACACTTGCCAATTGTCAGCCAGTGATGAAACCAATAAGTGTATTCCACAAGAAGTAGAGAATAGGACCTTAGATACTGTTTTGTGATGACTGCCATCTGAATCATCATACTGTGTTAGGGCAGAATTTCGAAGAATTTAACTGATGCAGTCAACATTGCTACAGCACTAGAGGAAATAGATGCCATGATGAGGTACAAGGAAAGAAAAATTGTATTTTCCACAGGTTTTTGTTGTTTCAGGTGCAATCAGCAGGGCACATTGCAAGAAACTGTCAGCAACCACAGTATACAAATTGTCCAAGGGTGGGTCATACATATCATGAGAGTAGCAATACAGGGAAATTTGCAAATACGGGTCTGTTAAACAAGAATGGGAACCCTGGAACCACTGCCAAGTGTTCCATTAAAATTCTATGCTATTAGAGTGCATGCAAAGGCAGAGTGCTGGTTACCAGGCACTATTAAGGGTTAGTTGACACAGGGGCTCACATGTCAGTCATAAGTAAACAGTGCACTGATATTAGGAGATATGGCCCTCCAAGATACAAGTTAAGTGATGTAGGCGGAGATGACATATGTTCAGTAAGCTGCATGTCACTGATCTTTTGCATTGAGGGTGTAAGATTCCAGGAGATTGTGGAAGTCATATCAAGGGTAAGCAATAAATATGATGTCATCCTAGGGTTATATTTCTTGAATAAACATCACACAATAATCAGCCTTGGGCAGCAAACAGTGGAGCTTAGCAGGATATTGTTTCGATTAGGTGGCACAGCTGTCAAGGAAGCTCTGCTGCAAGATCCCTCTCCCAGGAAAGAGGAATCAACTAAACTGTGAGAAATGTGCTTGAAGGTAGAGTCACTGGATAAAATACCATTCAGAACAGGAAAGCTACTTTGAGTGGACATTAATGTTGTTTTACCCGCAAGCACACTATGCATAGTGGAACTGTTAGTGGAAAATGATGAATTATACACAGCACATTGTTTTGTGCACAGGGGTATAGTTTGTGCTACATCAATTGATGGAGTACAGCAGGTACTGGTGCATATAGATGATTTTGGGACAGAAGACAAGGAGTTACAAAAGGGAATGTTAGTAGTTAACTCAAGTGCCTTAGACGAAGATGATGTTGATTTGATTCTTGAGTTTCTCCCGGCGTATTTGATAGTCAAAATATCCATGGGTGTGCTGCCGGTCTATAGTGACCGGCAGCACACCCGTGGATATTTTTACCATGATGTTGATTGGTCAGCCGTAGGTAATAGTGACAAACCAGCTGCATGCAAACCTGCATTGTGCCAGAAGGGATCACACTTAAAAAGAAACAAACAAAATATATAGAAGCAGTGTTTGACGAGTTTCAGGATCTGTTTAGTTCACAGGGATCGCTACCAAAAGAAACATCACCCAACACAGTATTCGAACTAGAGATAACACCTCAATTTGCAGGAGACCATACAGAGTTCCTCACCAGTTATGATAGATGAGCAATTAGAGGGTGGTATAATATAGAATTAGTACTCACCATACAGTGCAAATAATGCAGTTGTGCCAAAGAAATCTGTTGATTGTGCAAAACATTTTAGATTCTGTTGTGATTATAAGGATTTAAATAGCAAAACAATTTTGGATTACCGGATATCATAGATACCATTGACCATCTTGGCAACAGTAAATATTTCTCCACAATTAAGTTGAGGAGCGAGTACCATCAAATAGAAGTTGCACAACAGTTCAAAACTAACTCCTTTCACCACCCCTTCAGGTCAATGACAATTCTTAAGGATGCCTTCGGGACTGAAAAATGTGCTTACAACATTCCAAAGATTGCTAGATGGCGTGTTATGTGTGTTAAAACCTCGACAATCCAGGATATATCTCACTGACATAATTGTATTTTCAAAAGACATCAACGAACATGCGATTCACTTACTAGAAGTTTTCCAATGCCTCAGGGATGCTAAATTAACATTAAATTTGTAAAGTGTCACTTTGCACTGAAGGAAGTAATTTATTTAGGTCATGTTGCCAGTGAACACTGAATCAAAACCTATCCATGGCTAACAACCACAGTTAAAGATATTTCAACACTGCACTCTATCAAGGAAGTGCAGCAAGTTCTAGGCCTATCAAATTATTTTCGAAAATTTGTAAAAGATTATGCAGAAATAGCGTGACCTCTCATGCAGTTATTGAAAAACGGCACTAAATTTCACTGGACAACAGAATGCAACACAGCATTTGAAACACTGAAATACAAATTAACACATGTTGTTGTTGTTGTGGTCTTCAGTCCTGAAACTGGTTTGATGCAGCTCTCTCCTGTATTAATCTATCCAGATTTCAATGAAGAATTCATCCAGTCCTGCGATGCATCTGGACATACTATTGGAGCAGTTTTGGGCCAAAACATTAATGATGCAGAAAATCCAGTAGCCTACATGTCCAGATGATTAAATGCATGAGAAAAGAATTGCACAACAATGGAAAAGGAGTTACTGAGTGCCATTTATGGTACAACACATTTCAGGTGCTAACTGAATGGAAATAAATTCAATATGATTATGGACCACGGTGCTCTCAAGTGGTTACTTGGGCTAAAAGACCCATCAAGTTGCTTGACACACTGGTCCCTATGCCTCTCTGAAATGGACTTTAAAGTCATTCATAAACCAAGGAAGAAACATTCCAATACAGATTGTCTTAATAGAAAGGTAGCAGTGTTAGAAGCAGTAGGTCACAATGCAGGAGAATGGCAAAAAGCACAGGCTTCAGATGCAAATTGCTGAAGATGTGCAAACATCAGCAGTTTTGCATACAGGATGGGTCCTGTGTCAAACAACTAGACTCAGAACAAGAATTGTGGCTCCCAAATACCTCTGACAGGAAGTCATGCAAGAGGCCCATGATCACATTCTTTCAGGTCATGGTGGTCAAAGAACTACTGAAAGATGCATTGCAGAACATTTGTGGTGGGAGACAAGAAAGCATGATGTAGCACAATATGTGCGCAATTGCTTACAGTGCACTCAGCGAGCAGACTATTGCCATTAACATACACTGTTACAAAGCCTCCTGGAAGCATCACACCCATTTCAAATAGCAGGAATGGACATTTATGGTCCCTTCAATAAAACACCAGATGAAAAAGCTCCCTGATCAACAGACAAACACCATTACTAGGCCATGGTCAATGATTTGATTTTAAAATTCGGCATACGAGAAGCACTTGTAACCAACCAAGATAGTAACTTCATGTCTGACCTCATGAAACAACTCTGTTGTTTGCTGAAAGTACATAAATTACACACCACCCCATTACACCCACAGGCAAACAGACAGACAGAAAGGGTTCACAACACTATCGGGAAGATGCTTGGTTATTTTATCAATGACCAACACAACAATTGGGATATCATTGTTCAATACTGTGTAAGTGCTTACAATACCAAAACACACAAAGGAATAAGCGCCTCACCTTATGAAGTTATTTATGGAAGGGAGATGCCATCACCATTCAATGCTATTATGCCCAAAGAAGGAAAAATGGAGAAGCAGTTAGGAAATTTGCTCAAATCATTAAGGACATGTGGAAAAAAGTACAGAAAGCAAATACCAGTGCATTAGGACGGCAAGAGAAATAAGCAATGTACGTGCTAAATATCCAGATTTCAAAACTGAACAATGGGAATTTCTATCCACTCCCAATATTGCTAAAGGAAAGATGAAAAACTTTGTGACAAATTACCAGGGTCCTTACCAAGTTGAAATCACATCACTGATTAATGACAAGTTCCAGTTATCCACAAAAACAACTATTATTTGTGGTGCCACTACTACAAATAAGCGTGTTGAACTCCTTGCTAGTGGACTGATAGTTAATGGCACATTATGTTCTCTTTTAGGTGTGAAATTTCACTTACCTGCAATCATAACCGGTTTGACCACTGTCATCTCATCATATCCACTAATTTACTGGCCAAAAACACCTATGCAACTATTGGCTCCTCAAAATTTGCCTTACCTAAACAACTCCCTTGATTCCTCCATCCTACAGTCATTAGATGTTCTTATCACTGTAGAACAAGGCGGTTGAAAGAGGAGCATAAAATGTGAATTATGATCTTGTTCATAATTATACTGCTTTTGTGTGTATCAGATGAAAACTCAAGACAAACAATAACATATAACTGCATCAAATTCCAGTTGAATGGCTACAAAAATCCTGAGCATACACGTGTACTACTAAAATGTGTGTAGAGATAATTGTTGCTTGCTAGTTCATTCTACCATATTTCTAACATTACTTTCAGAAGTTTTCTTAATGCTGATGTATTTCAAGCTATTATGGAATGAATGTATTATATAATTTTCCTGACAGACTAAGATTTCCATGTTGTCTCTGTTTCTTGTTTATTAGTCATTTATAGATGGACATGGAGAAAATTCATGGATGAATTTTTCCAGATGGTGGGAGGAATATAGGGTGTATAATAATTATATGTTATTTACAGTTGAATATATTAATTGTATGTTCTTTATGATTGTTCAAAGCAGAGATCCAACAGAAAAATACATAAAGACTTATAATAGGTTAAATGAACATTTTAGAGACTTTGACACATTAAGCCACAATATTTGGAAGTGGCAGCAGTCAAACAAGGAGGCCGATGACCAGCAGAGTTTGTGCAACAGCAGTCAGCACAGACAGACCAATGACTGAGCAGTGGGGTAATGCTTCCAAGGAGAACAACAGTCAGAGCAGTTTGCACATCAGCAGTCAATGCTCCAGGAACTGTCATCATACTGAACTCACATGTGTGATGTATCTGATGATGCAGAGGAGAATGACAAGGCAATGCCTGACCACACCACCATAGAAGTAAAACAAGGAAATCCAGCACATGTGTCAACTGACATTGGTCACATTGCTGCCCAATGTGAAAAGCATAGATCAATGACCGAAGAGTCAGTCACCACCCTAGAAACTTCACAACATTGGTGAAAACGCCGAATAAATACTTCTGACAAACGTGTATAAGGGGATCCTTTGAGGAGACAGAGAAGAAATGAAGAAACTTCACCTGGATGGACAAACCGATGATTAGTCAACTTTTCTGCAACAACTGAGCCACTATGCTGCTCAACAGAAGATGTCGGTACCAGGCCAATAGGTCAATGCAGAAGATGCCATCCCAGATGTTACCAGAAGGAAGTTCGTGTGATACTTACTCAGGTAACTGGTGAGGATGAAGGGACTGTGGCCTCATCAAATGGGTCACCCATGAACCTAGAGGTTCCACCTGAAGATGCTGAACCTGAGGTCACTGGTTCCATTCGGGGATGGAGCACTTTGTGCCACTCCGTACCCACTTGTTATAATGCAGTGAGTGAATTCACAAGGTGAAGACCCTTCCACCACCACAGTGAATCATGGGTATGGTACTGAATGGAAGAATATGCCAACTGGCACTCTGATGCAATGCAAGCCAGTCACTGGGATCTGCATGCTATGCCTCCGTGCTGCACTGCTGCCATGAGAAAATGAGTGAGTTTAAACACAATGTATTACTCTGTTTGTTTAATGGGTCTTACATGTGAATAAATGACTGATAGTGGAACCACCAAGGTTTCATTCACACCTCACCCACTAAGCCAAGGGAAGAACCTATTCCACCACCCACAAAGTGTTGATTTCCCTCCTGTCATCCAGACAAAATAATGATCTTTGCTCCCCTCTGTCACTGATGCTCAATATTTAGTGTCACAAAACCCTGACTCACTACAATTTGGAGATGATGTTGCTCTTGTAATGAATGTGTCATTTAAGAATGGATTGTTCAAGATTTCTCTGATAAAGGGATGAAATAGGAGATGAAAGTGTTTTTGAAACTAAATTGCTGTTAAGACTATTTTGAAGCAAGGACTATGAAAATTGGTATTTGGTTTATCAGTCACAATTAAAAGAAATGTGTTTCTTCAGTTTTGGAAATTCAACCAATAAGAATTAAAGTAGTGGGTGAAAGTGTTCTTGAAAATATATCATTACTAAAAAACTACTAAACCATTTTAAACCTACATCGATGAAAATTGGAATTTGGCTTCTCAGTTAGAAATAAAAAATACATATTTCACTGTTTTTGGAAATTCAGCACCAGAGGGGGTGAAATAGGGGATGAAAATTTCTAAGAAAATATTTTGTTATTTTTTTTTTAATTAAATGCATGAAAACTGGCATTTCTCTTCTTTTTAGATGTAAAGAAATCTGTGTTAGGGGGAATGTTTCTATAGAAATATCATCACAAGAATGCAAAAGGTATGATTAACAAAAACCGTTAACACCACTTATGAGAATCACTTTTTGCTCAGAAGTACATTTGGAAAAGACCATGCAAACATGAGAGAAGTAGTGGGCACTAAGCTAGTTTATGATTATATATATAATTAACTCTGAAGAAGAACATTATTGGAATGTTGAGCAACATGTTAAGTTTTGTCTATGTGCCTACTGACTGCCTGATGCTTCAAGCGCTCTAAGAATCTTGCTGTTTAGGAGTCTCTCACATCAAGTCCTGTAATCTCATCTGGTGTCATCTATTGTGTACAATGCAACATAGGGAAAACAGTTAAAGGGCAGCACAGCTACCAAGTAAAACTGACAAATGCAAATTTCTATGTTAAAAAACTTTTTATATTACACTCCAAAATCAGATTAACCCTTTGACCAGGTTGTTTCTTGCATCGAATCATGGCCATTGTCATGTTATTACCTGCCACTGTGACACCACAACCATAAGGCTTTGCACACACTTCTAACTGTTCCTACCTGTGTAATTATTTGCATACCTTGCAGCTCTGTCTTGCAGTATGGCATAATCTGATAGATCTGGTATGCTTTTCCTAATCGAAGTGATTGTGGCAATTGCAAGTTGCCAAAGCTTTGAAGCTTTTGGCAGTGTCAATATGTATTATGAAAGTAAGCAAATTGTTCTGTCTACATCCTGCTTACAAGTGCTTGAACAACCCTTTCCTCTCCTCCCATAAAAACTGCACTTTCAGACCAACAACTACATTCCACAAATTTACAAGAGAGAAGTCACAGAAACTGTCAAGTTATAGTATACAGTCAGAGGTTACATTTAGTTCTTTCATATCTTGTGCTCCACTAAGAACTTTCCAGCACAGTTTGTCAGCAAGGTCATGATTACACCTGAATCTGTGATGAAGGTGTAAGTGATTTTAGATTAACTTCTTAATTTTTGTATTAAATAGACACTGCTCAGCAGAACTTGAAGTGGAGATAGTTAAAGTACTATAACATTAACTACTTTGTGGAAGTGAATAACAGTGTGTGAGCTTGTTGTTAAAGTTCTCCCAGTTGTGCATGGAAAGCAGGATGTCACATACGTTAAGGTCATTGTGACAGTAGCACCAAATATTGCTGACCCTGCAACATGAGGGAGTTGAAGGAATGGGAAAAGACAGTGTGTGTCAATCAATGAGCAGTTATAGTGCACTGTGGTGGTGTTTATCATTACAAAATGGCATGAAGATAACATTTGGATGACATTACAGGGGGAAGAAACATCGTAAAACTAGAAGATGGATGGAGTGTGATGAATGTAGCCCAGGAATTTGGTATTGCTCACAGCATTATTTCACATGCATGTGGAGCATTCTGAACTACAGGCACTGCTGTCAGAAGGACAGGAGGAGGTTGACCATAGTCAGCGACAGCAGCAGATGACTGTTATATTGTGCAAACGGCAAGAAGGGACCAGCATCACACAGTGAGTGCAGTTGCAACCACATTTAATAGGACTGCAATCTCACACTCTACAGTGCCAAAGTGACTGGAGGGGGATCTCTTTGTCTGATGACTAGTGTATAATGTTCTGTTGACACTCACATGTCATTTGCACCATTTGTGATGATACCAAGGGCATAGAGATTGGACCAACAAGCAATGGGGTCATGAGCTCTTTTCGGATGAAAGCAGATTCAGTCTGCGTAGTCATTCTGTATATACATTAATATGGTGATATGTGGGAACATGTAATTCAAGCAGGAACATTGTTGATCTTAATTGTTTTGGTGGTCTAGATGTTATGGTATGGAGAGGCACGTTGTTGGATAAGAAAGCTGGCCTCCAAATATTTGAATACAGTACATTCATCAGTCAATGTTTCTGTGGCACTGTACTCCTTCCTTAGATGCATATTTTCAAGGGTACATTCACAGTCCAACTTCATTTTTATGGATAAAAATGCCTGATCATGTCAGACAGCACAGGTAGAGCAGCTCTTGGAAACAGAGGACAGTTGGCAGCTGGACTGACCTGCCCATTCTGCTGACTTAAAATCCCATCAAGCACTTGTATGGGTGCAGTGAGGAGATTTATTGCAGCCTATCAAGATGCACCAATGAACAATGACCAATTGTCTAATGCACTGATAGAGGAATGGAATTCCCCGCCACAAGAACTCATTTTCAACCTTGTGGCCAGCATGGGAGCACATTGCAGAGCTTGTATTGCCTTCCATGGAGGTCACACACACTATTAAGAATCATGTCCCAGCTTTTGTAATGTCCAGGGCATTATGACAAATAATGGTGACTTCATTGTCATTATTGTCTTTGAATAAAAGTGCCATTTCTGTTCATCTCATTACATATTTCTCTCAGTTACCTCTTGTACTATGCCGTAACAGTTCTTCTATGTATGGTCCAAGTTCCATTGAGCTGTGTTACTTGGTAGTGACACAACATGTGAAAGTTACTGTTGTCCTTAAGTTTTGTACACCACTGCATAATATATTTACCATATGTAATCCTCATGCATTTCACATACATATCTAGACAAGCCCTACAATGTTCTTCATATTGTGCTACAGAATCTCCATGTTTTCCTCTTCTGAGCTGAATACTATTGCTGACATCAGAAAATTGCAATAACTATGTGGAAGGAGATCGTGAAGGGTAGATGACAGCCAATGACTGTATTGAAAAAAAAAAGAGAGAAAAAGACAATCATTCTACTTTGCACTATGAACAGTTCAGAGCTACCTACATTATCAAGCTGAAGTCATTTATTAATGTCAAAAATGTGCATACATTTAACATAAAGGGACCATTCTTCATGTTGTTATACAGTGAACCAAGATGGACATTATGAAGTGAGCAAAACTGGTTATTAAGAACTGTCATGATACTAGATTTAGCATTTTTGCTGGAATGTAGATTACATGATTTCTTTTTCCAAAGTATACTGTGTAGTATAAAATCACCAATAACTGTAAAACTCAGTAGGATGTATAGTCAACATAGCCAAGTTCAAAAATTAAGTTGTATCAAACTCCTATACTCAAGTTGTCCTTGATTTCAAATTGTATTAAAAATTAACTATACAGTTTAATTTACCCTAGAACAGTAAGCTGTGTAAATGTTAGCAACAAAAAGTGTACTGTAATCAACAAGATGATTAATCATATGTTTTTTGTGTTGTGAAATGAATTGCAAAGATCAATGTTCATGTAAATAAAACTTACATTTCATGATAAAAAAACAATATACATGCTTGCAGATGCATCTGTAATCAAATGATGTTAGAAAAATAATGAAAAATAAGATTAGTTAATTGTAAGTTAACTTATTCAAGAACAGATCTTCTTGTACTACTACATGGATCAAAATTTAGTTAGGGCTCGTGCCACTACATGTGATATTGTCAAAATTTTGCCAATTTTCATTTCACTCTATTTTGTGCAAAAGAAGTGAAGTGTAATAAATGTCAAATATTTAGTTACAAGCCTGATGTTGTCTACATTATCTAGAGAACCAACTGACACATAAGATTACTCCAGACAGTGAACTGTGGATGAGTATTTTCAGTAAAACATTTGCCACTTGAATTTTCAACTTATAATTTCATTTTCATTATCAGCCCTGAAAGTAAGTGGTAGATCACAATGTTATGCATCAAACTACCAAGTTCTATTGCTGTATTGTACTATGGTCATTGTATTAAATAAGATGGTTCTTCAAAGAGCAGATGAGGAACAGTGCCAATGGAAATTTATCTAGCGTAACCAGATAGAAACAGCTTTTAGCCATTAATCAACTGTCCACAAAATTTGTCTGTGCGTACCTTTTACTTATTGTGCATGGTCTCCTTCAAAATGCTCTCTCCACAATTGATACACTGCTCCCAATGCCATTTCCACTTCCAGAAGCAGTCTTGGTACGCTTCTTGCTGGATCCCATGAAGCACCGTCTGTGAATTTTCTTTCATCTCCTCTATCCTTACAAATCTTTGTTTTTAGCTTTGGAAATAATAAAAAGTCTGCAGGACCTATGTCTGGAGAGTATGGAGGATGAGGCATCACAGTGATTTCGTTTTTTGTGCAATAGTCATGCACCAACAGGAATGAACATGTGGGTATGTTTTCCTGATGCAGGAGCCATGAATTGTCTCACCACATTTCAGGCCATTTCCTTCTCACATTTTTTCATACATGTCACAACATGTCCTGATAGTACTATCAATTACCAGTTTGTCTCCGTGGCATGAATTTTGTTGATGTTCGTGACATGAGCGTTGTCAGTAGACGTCAAAGGGTGCCCTGAACGAGGCTCATCTTTAACTCCTGTCCAGCCATTTTCAAACCATGTGAACCATTTTTAACACTGAGTAAGGCTTAAGATCTCGTACTGTAGGCTTCCTGCATCATTTAATGTGTCTCTGTGAAGGTTTTCTTGAATTTCATGTGAAATTTAATGTAGAAGCACTGTTCCTCTAACTCTGCCATCTCACAATTCGCAAACTATGTGATGCAACATTCTACTTAATACAGCATTGAAAAATAACTAACAGACATATAACAATGAAACTTCTCGCAGTTACACCGTAAACACCACATTTCACTCCAACACACCATTGGTGTGAAATTACCAAAGTTGTGGAATTTTTGAACAGACCTTGTACTTTCAGTTTGTAGTTCATTATCCTTATAAATTAATTGCAGTTCAATTTAAATGGTCTCAAGTTGACTTACTTTCATTACTACAGTAATCCAATAATGTTACAGTACAACCTCTTTCATTTACATAAATTCAAATAAACTTTGCTACCTAGTATCA
Source organism: Schistocerca americana (assembly GCF_021461395.2). Lineage (NCBI taxonomy): Eukaryota > Metazoa > Arthropoda > Insecta > Orthoptera > Acrididae > Schistocerca > Schistocerca americana. The sequence goes on along the minus strand of NC_060126.1, from coordinate 388,604,936 downwards.
CATACTATATTATCACTGGAATCATACTTTCCATTAAATACTGCCCTAGTCTGCTACATTACAAGTGTAGTGCCTCATTCTGAAGGCAGCAGATTGGGAAAGTGATTAAACCCATATTTAGGTGAGTGAAAATGCTGTAGACGGTAATATAAGCATACATATAATTAATATCAGATTTGGATAATCTTTTGATGAGTTTTGTTGGCTAGATTGTAAACTGGCTTTCTTACAACAAATCAGAATATAATATAACATATTATATAGTCTTTACGTAGCGACACTAGCTTCTTGAGAATTAGGAACTGTGCAATATTAGGTTTGTGCATAAGTTCATAGCGGTTTTGTTTTGCATGTTGGTATTCTGGTTGATGTGGGTTTATTATCATTTGTCATTTTTTATATGTAGTTCACAGATGCTGTTTGGGCTTACATATTGTCATTTTGTCTTTTGGAGATAGTGAGTGCAGCTGTGGGTGCTGGAAAAAAATACAGTACCAAGTGGAGAAATCAGAATATTTCCAACATATTCTTCTGTTTGAGCTCACTAGAGGGGTGACAGAAATGGAGGCAGCCAGAAACATTTGTGCCATGTATGAGGATAATGTCATTGGACAGTGCATGGTAAGAAAATGGTTTTCTCATTTTAAGGAGGATTGTTTTGACAATAGCAACTCTCCACATTCCGGAAGACCTTCGGGGCTTGATGAAGATCGTTTAAACACATTAATACAAAATAATCCATGTTGGTGTACTTGAGAGCTTACAAAAGTGATTAACTGGGATCATTCCACAAGCATGCAACATTTACATGCAATGGGGAAGGTTCAAAAATCAGATGTATGGATTCTACAGACTCTTAGCCAAAGTCACAAAAATCAGCTGCTGGCCATATGTGCATCTCAGCTCTGAACAACACTAACAGTTCCCATACTGTATCATTACTGGTGATGAGAAATGGTGTCTTTATATTAATATAAAGAAAAGAAGGAAATGACTGAGCCCAAACAAAGCAGGAGCTTCTAACATTTTGACGACACGAGGAGCGATGCGATACTGGATTGCATTCACAATTTACACCTCTCTCTCATCAGCTGACTGAAGTGATGGGTCTAGCCAATCCTCTTCTCTGGATAATCAGCTACATTGATCTCCCAAATGCTTCTTCTCCAAAGACTATCACTGGATATAGAAATTTAAAAGACTCTACTTTTGAAATAATTGGATACTCATAGAAAACTTTCAGTTCAGCCATGGTGTATTTTCTCTTCAACAGGAAACCACTTTACCATTTCTTGTATAAACATTTAAACTCTATTAAGCCAAATGAGTCATCAAACATTAGATTCTATTGACATGTATTTATATCATGGTTGGTTTAGTAACCACCACAAATTATTAACATGTCTCGCCGCTAGCGAGTCCTATACATGAAGTAAGTAAAAGCCTATATTCAATTCATGCTTCATCTGTCCCTTTAACAATGATCACAGTACCATAAACCATGGAATATTACACAAAGACGCCTTGTCCTTTTAATACAGCTTCCAAGGCACGACCGGCAAACGCTTGTTGGTGCCGCTCATCTGATGCAGTTCCTGTCCTCCCATGACAAATGTCAGTCCTGCACACAGACATTTGTTTCGCAGTAAACAGGCTCTCTCACACTTATTAATAAAACATCACATGTTTGATGTGGCAGAAGGTCAAGTGGTTCCAGAATTTATGTGGAAATTCTTGAATCACTACATATCCCCCTCTTTAGATCGAACATGCGATATTTTATAGATAATCATTATGTACATTATTATCATATCTAGTAACAATCCACATTTTAAAAGTAATCATTTACTACATAAGTTTATAATCACAATTTTTTTCATAAATCCTTGTACTCCATAGAGCAGGCTTCTGATTTTTGTCTTTCCACTAATTCTTTACTCTATTTTGTTTCTTATAATGTAAGCCTCTACTTATGATATCATTCCACATCCAGGAAAATCTTAAATGGAACACTCATATCACAGCCCTAAATTCAAAACTAGCAAAAATGAGCTATCTGGTAAGAATTCTCTGCTACAGTACTAGTGCAGAAACAGTTAGGGCTGTATACTTTGCTCGTGTATATTCAATACTGAAGTACGGTATCATTTTCTGGGGAAATGTGCATCAGGCCATAACAGTTTTCAGGAAACAAAAGGCAATTATAAGAATAATGAAACAAGTGAGCAGCAGAAAATCATGCAAACCTTTCTTTAAAGATCTAAAGATCCTACCCCTTCCCTGCATTTATATACTGGAAGTAGTCACACATGTCAAAAAAAGCATACTGAGAAAAGAAAACCTTTTTCCTCAAAACAAAAGTGTCCATGATTACAGTACCAGGTCAGACAGCGACATACATGTTAATCATTGTAACACCACATTATGCCAAAAAGGTGTATATCATGCATGAACAAAACTTTACAACAGATTACCAAGACATATAAAATCTCTTACTGAACTACAAAGCTTTAAAAAGTCTGTGACATCATACCTTCTGGAAAACTGCTACTATTCAATCTCACAGTATCTTATGCAAGAAAAAATGTAATTTGTATCTTTAATTGTAGAAATAAGTTAAAAATATACAGTATTTCAAAATTTTGTAATTATTAACTGTATAGATCCAATTTGTCATAAAAATTTATAAAATGTATGTTTGACATTTGAAAATCCAATAGCTAAAAAGGTTTTCTGTCCAATATCTTGTGTACAATATATGTACTTAAAAGGAGATTTATATGGACAAATAAATAAATAAATACTCTTACTTATGAATGGTGAGGATTTTCTCTTCAGCTCCAATCATAAATTCCAGGTGTCATGTTATATATCATCCTTTATTCTAATTTTTTGTACTATTTTTTTCTCAGGACTAATTAGTATCATTATTTATCGCTGTCTGCAATCTGGAGGGACTCTGGGAAAAATGAATGAGTTCTTTCCAACGTTCAAAAAACCTAATAACGCTAGTGGTATGTAGAATCGAAACTTACCAGTATAATTCCTACCAAATGTGTGACTTCTGTCTTGATACTGCCCTTTTCTCTTTAGGAACAGTATCTATACCTTACATATGGGTTGACCCCATGAGTGCACTTTCTCCTTCCGTTTTGGTAGGTAAGCCCCTTTTAATTCCTATTCTCCCACGGTACAGGTCAATCCCCTTCTTGGTGTCCCTGTCTGCACAGCATAGGTCAGCCTTTCTGAGGTCTGCCTATCTGCCTTTTATATCCAATAAATGCTGGATGTGCCCCCTTATTCTTCCTGAGTAGGTCTTATGGTTCATTGCCCTAGTACATATCTTTATGTACACTATAATTAAATATTTTCTGGAAAATTAAAAAAAAACTTCATTTCATACCCTAGAGACCTCCTTTACTCACAAACAACTACGCTTCCAGCATACACCATGCCTTCATACATTATTCAATATATTTTACTTAAGCTATAAGAGTCTCACTATCCTACCAGTCATCAGATTACTTGTTAGGCTAACCTTCTTCGATGCTTTCCTCTCTGGCTTATGTTCTCTTTCCTTATTCACACATCCTTCATATGCATACTTGATTTGGTATCATTCTAGTCTTATATACTTATGCAATTATCAAAGTTCTTCTACACTTCTGCTCATATGTGATATGGAATCATCATAAGATGTGACTTACCAAACAAAAGCGCTGGCAGCTTGATACATACACAAACAAACACAAACATACACACAAAATTCAAGCTTTCGCAATCAACGGTTGCTTCATCAGGAAAGAGGAGGGAAGGAGAGGGAAAGACGAAAGGATGTGGGTTTTAAGGGAGAGGGTAAGGAGTCATTCCAATCCCGGGAATGGAAAGACTTACCTCAGGGGGAAAAAAGGACAGGTACACACTCGCATACACAGACACAAGCAGAAATTTGTAAAGGCAAAGAGTTTGGGCAGAGATGTCAGTCGAGGCGGAAGTACAAAGGCAAAGATGTTGTTGAATGACAGGTGAGGTATGAGCGGCGGCAACTTGAAATTAGTGGAGGTTGAGTCCTGGCAGGTAACGAGAAGAGAGGATATACTGAAGGGCAAGTTCCCATCTCCGGAGTTCTGACAGGTTGGTGTTAGTGGGAAGTATCCAGATAACCTGGACGGTGTAACACTGTGCCAAGATGTGCTGGCCGTGTACCAAGGCATGTTTAGCCACAGGGTGATCCTCATTACCAACAAACACTGTCTGCCTGTGTCCATTCACGTGAATGGACAGTTTTTGGTGGTCATTCCCACATAGAAAGCTTCACAGTGTAGGTAGGTCAGTTGGTAAATCACATCTACATCTACATCTACATTGATACTCCGCAAGCCACCCAACGGTGTGTGGCGGAGGGCACTTTACGTGCCACTGTCATTACCTCCCTTTCCTGTTCCAGTCGCGTATGGTTCGCGGGAAGAACGACTGTCTGAAAGCCTCCGTGCGCGCTCTAATCTCTCTAATTTTACATTCGTGATCTCCTCGGGAGGTATAAGTAGGGGGAAGCAATATATTCGATACCTCATCCAGAAACGCACCCTCTCGAAACCTGGCGAGCAAGTTACACCGCGATGCAGAGCGCCTCTCTTGCAGAGTCTGCCACTTGAGTTTGCTAAACATCTCTGTAACGCTATCACGGTTACCAAATAACCCGGTAACGAAACGCGCTGCTCTTCTTTGGATCTTCTCTATCTCTTCCGTCAACCCGACCTGGTACGGATCCCACACTGATGAGCAATACTCAAGTATAGGTCGAACGAGTGTTTTGTAAGCCACCTCCTTTGTTGATGGACTACATTTTCTAAGCACTCTCCCAATGAATCTCAACCTGGTACCCGCCTTACAAACAATTAATTTTATATGATCATTCCACTTCAAATCGTTCCGCACGCATACTCCCAGATATTTTACAGACGTAACTGCTACCAGTGTTTGTTCCGCTATCATATAATCATACAATAAAGGATCCTTCTTTCTATGTATTCGCAATACCTTACATTTGTCTATGTTAAGGGTCAGTTGCCACTCCCTGCACCAAGTGCCTATCCGCTGCAGATCTTCCTGCATTTCGCTACAATTTTCTAATGCTGCAACTTCTCTGTATACTACAGCATCATCCGCGAAAAGCCGCATGGAACTTCCGACACTATCTACTAGGTCATTTATATATATTGTGAAAAGCAATGGTCCCATAACACTCCCCTGTGGCACGCCAGAGGTTACTTTAACGTCTGTAGACGTCTCTCCATTGATAACAACATGCTGTGTTCTGTTTGCTAAAAACTCTTCAATCCAGCCACACAGCTGGTCTGATATTCCGTAGGCTCTTACTTTGTTTATCAGGCGACAGTGCGGAACTGTATCAAACGCCTTCCGGAAGTCAAGAAAAATAGCATCTACCTGGGAGCCTGTATCTAATATTTTCTGGGTCTCATGAACAAATAAGGCGAGTTGGGTCTCACACGATCGCTGTTTCCGGAATCCATGTTGATTCCTACATAGTAGATTCTGGGATTCCAGAAATGACATGATACGCGAGCAAAAAACATGTTCTAAAATTCTACAAGAGATCAACGTAAGAGATATAGGTCTATAGTTTTGCGCATCTGCTCGACGACCCTTCTTGAAGACTGGGACTATCTGTGCTCTTTTCCAATCATTTGGAACCCTCCGTTCCTCTAGAGACTTGCGGTACACGGCTGTTAGAAGGGGGGCAAGTTCTTTCGCATACTCTGTGTAGAATCGAATTGGTATCCCGTCAGGTCCAGTGGACTTTCCTCTATTGAGTGATTCCAGTTGCTTTTCTATTCCTTGGACACTTATTTTGATGTCAGCCATTTTTTCGTTTGTGCGAGGATTTAGAGAAGGAACTGCAGTGCGGTCTTCCTCTGTGAAACAGCTTTGGAAAAAGGTGTTTAGTATTTCAGCTTTACGCGTGTCATCCTCTGTTTCAATGCCATCATCATCCCGTAGTGTCTGCATATGCTGTTTCGAGCCACTTACTGATTTAACGTAAGACCAGAACTTCCTAGGATTTTCTGTCAAGTCGGTACATAGAATTTTACTTTCGAATTCAATGAATCACGTGGGTACTTTCACACCTGGCTCTGCCTTTGATCGTGTACACTTTCCGGGTTACAGGACTGGAGTAGGTGGTGGTGGGAGGGTGCATGGGACAGGTTTTACACCGGGGGCGGTTACAAGGGTAGGAACCAGAGGTTAGGGAAGGTGGTTTGGGGATTTCATAGGGATGAACTAAGAGGTTACAAATGTTAGGTGGATGGCGGAAAGACACTCTTGGTGGAGTGAAAAGGATTTCATGAAGGATGGATCTCATTTCAGGGGAGGATTTGAGGAAGTCGTATCCCTGCTGGAGAGCCACATTCAGAGTCTGATCCAGTCCCGGAAAATATCCTGTCTCAAGTGGGGCACTTTTGTGGTTCTTCTGTGGGAGGTTCTGGGTTTGAGGGGATGAGGAAGTGGCTCTGATTATTTGCTTCTGTACTAGGTTGGGAGGGTAGTTGCGGGATGCGAAAGCTGTTTTCTGGTTGTTGGTGTAATGGTTCAGGGATTCCGGACTGGAGCAGATTCGTTTGCCACGAAGACCTAGGCTGTAGGGAAGGGTCCGTTTGATGTGGAATGGGTGGCAGCTGTCATAATGGAGGTACTGTTGCTTGTTGGTGGGTTTGATGTGGACGGACGTGTGAAGCTGGCCATTGGACAGATGGAGGTCAACATCGAGGAAAGTGGCATGGGATTTGGAGTAGGACCAGGTGAATCTGATGGAACCAAAGGAGTTGAGGTTGGAGAGGAAAGTCTGGAGTTCTTCTTCACTGTGAGTCCAGATCATGAAGATGTCATCAATAAATCTGTACCAAACTTTGGGTTGGCAGGCCTGGGTAACCAAAAAGGCTTCCTCTGAGCAACCCATGAATAGGTTGGCATACGAGGGGGCCATCCTGGTACCCATGGCTGTTCCCTTTAATTGTTGGTATGTCTGGCTTTCAAAAGTGAAGAAGTTGTGGGTCAGGATGAAGCTGGCTAAGGTAATGAGGAAAGAGGTTTTAGGTAGGGTGGCAGGTGATCGGCATGAAAAGAAGTCCTCCATCACAGCAAGACCCTGGACGTTTGAGATATTTGTGTATAAGGAAGTGGCATCAATGGTTACAAGGATGGTTTCCAGGGGTAACAGACTGGGTAAGGATTCCAGGTGTTCGAGAAAGTGGTTGGTGTCTTTGATGAAGGATGGGAGACTGCATGTAATGGGTTGAAGGTGTTGATCTACATAGGCAGAGATACATTCTGTGGGGGCTTGGTAACCAGCTACAATGGGATGTCCGGGATTATTGGGTTTGTGAATTTTAGGAAGAAGGTCGAAGGTAGGGGTGCGGGGTGTTGGTGGGGTCAGGAGGTTGATGGAGTCAGGTGAAAGGTTTTGTAGGAGGCCTAAGGTTCTGAGGATTTCTTGAAGCTCTGCCTGGACATCAGGAATGGGATTACCTTGGCAAACTTTGTATGTGGTGTTGTCTGAAAGCTGACGCAGTCCCTCAGTCACATACTCCGGACGATCAAGTACCACGGTCGTGGAACGCTTGTCCGCCGGAAGAATGACGATGGAACGGTCAGCCTTCAGATCACGGATAGTTTGGGCTTCAGCAGTGGTGATGTTGGGAGTAGGATTAAGGTTTTTTAAGAAGGATTGAGAGGCAAGGCTGGAAGTCAGAAATTCCTGGAAGGTTTGGAGAGGGTGATTTTGAGGAAGAGGAGGTGGGTTCTGCTGTGACGGAGGACGGAACTGTTCCAGGCAGGGTTCAATTTGGATAGTGTCTTGGGGAGTTGGGTCATTAGGAGTAGGATTAGGATCATTTTTCTTCGTGACAAAGTGATATTTCCAGCAAAGAGTACGAGTGTAGGACAGTAAACTTTTGACGAGGGCTGTTTGGTTGAATCTGGGAGTGTGGCTGAAGGTGAGGCCTTTGGATAGGACAGAGGTTTCGGATTGGGAGAGAGGTTTGGAGGAAAGGTTAACTACTGAATTAGGGTGTTGTGGTTCCAGATTGTGTTGATTGGAATTTTGAGCGTTTGGAGGGAGTGGAGCTGGAAGTGGGAGATTGAGTAGATGGGAGAGACTGGGTCTGTGTGCAATGAGAGGAGGTTGAGGTTTGCTGGAAAAGTTTTGAAGGGTGAGTGAGTTGCCTTTCTGGAGGTGGGAAACCAGGAGATTGGATAGTTTTTTAAGGTGGAGGGTGGCATGCTGTTGTAATTTGCGGTTGGCCTGTAGGAGGATGCTCTGAACAGCTGGTGTGGATGTGGGAGAGGAAAGATTGAGGACTTTTATTGAGGATAGGAGTTGACAGGTGTGTTCATTGGATGAGTTGATGTGTAGGTGAAGGATTAGGTGGGTGAGGGCAATGGATTGTTCAGTTTGGAACTGGTATAGGGACTGATGGAAAGAAGGGTTGCAGCCAGAGATGAAGTGTGAGGCCTTTGGGGGTAATGCCAAATGTCAGACAAGCCTGAGAAAATAAAATATGGGAGTGTAATCTGGCTAGGGCGAAGGCATGTTTGCGGAGGGAATGTAAATAAAACTTAATGGGGTCATTGTGAGGGTGACATGGTATTAAAAGGTGGAAATTGTAACATGAGGCTGAAATGAAAATGAAAATAAAAATATATGGGGAGAGATAAAGGTGAACTAGAAAGTAACTGGAGATCTGGTGTGAAAAAAGGCGAAAAAGTGTTGGTTAAAGCTGGGCTATGTTGATCCTGTGGTGAACTTGGGTTGGTAGACAACGATGTGCATAAAGGTTAGGTGGTTGTGTTGCTGTCAAAACACGTTAAAGGCTGGAGAAATTCGGGAAAATTTCGAAAAACTACGTGTAAATGTATTAAAAAGAGTGGTTTTGTGGTGGCAGATTATGAAAATGAGGCTACCAATTGTCTGACGAGGAAGAAATAATGACATTAAATTCTGTGGGAAGCGGCTAAAAATGATCAGTGATGTGAGAAAATCGGAAATGGAAATAAAGCAACAGTTATTAGAACTAGCCAAAATGGTTGTTAAATATGTGAAAGGAACTGTTTGTGAACTAGAAACGGTGGATTTTATAGCAGCGGTAGTGTTGAAAGCGGAAAAAAAATTTTTTGGTTATGGTTTGGATGTGGGTTACATATTATTACGTATTACGTATTATTGAGTATATATCGGCGGGATAAAATTGCATAGTAGATTATGGTAAAAAGGAGAAGGTGAATACAAAGTGAAATTACTGGCAAAAACAGAAAGAGAAAATAAGATGACAGAAAAGATTTCGAAATGCAACAGTGACAATAACAAACACAATTGTTGTTGATATGAATATAATAGAGGGAAACATTCCACGTGGGAAAAATATATCTAACAACAAAGATGATGTGACTTACCAAACAAAAGCGCTGGCAGGTCAATAGACACACAAACAAACACAAACATACACACAAAATTCAAGCTTTCGCAACAAACGGTTGCTTCATCAGGAAGGAGGGAAGGAGAGGGAAAGACGAAAGGATGTGGGTTTTAAGGGAGAGGGTAAGGAGTCATTCCAATCCCAGGAGTGGAAAGACTTACCTTATGGGAAAAAAAAGGACAGGTATACACTCGCATACACACACATATCCATCCGCACATACACAGACACAAGCAGACATTTGTAAAGGCAAAGAGTTTGGCCAGAGATGTCAGTCGAGGCAAAAGTAAAGAGGCAAAGATGTTGTTGAAAGACAGGTGAGGTATGAGCGGCGGCAACTTGAAATTAGTGGAGGTTGAGTCCTGGCAGGTAACGAGAAGAGAGGATATACTGAAGGGCAAGTTCCCATCTCCGGAGTTCTGACAGGTTGGTGTTAGTGGGAAGTATCCAGATAACCTGGACGGTGTAACACTGTGCCAAGATGTGCTGGCCGTGTACCAAGGCATGTTTAGCCACAGGGTGATCCTCATTACCAACAAACACTGTCTGCCTGTGTCCATTCATGCGAATGGACAGTTTGTTGCTGGTCATTCCCACATAGAAAGCTTCACAGTGTAGGCAGGTCAGTTGGTAAATCACGTGGGTGCTTTCACACGTGGCTCTGCCTTTGATCGTGTACACCTTCCGGGTTACAGGACTGGAGTAGGTGATGGTGGGTGGGTGCATGGGACAGGTTTTACACCGGGGGCGGTTACAAGGGTAGGAGCCAGAGGGTAGGGAAGGTGGTTTGGGGATTTCATAGGTATGAACTAAGAGGTTACGAAGGTTAGGTGGACGGCGGAAAGACACTCTTGGTGGAATGGGGAGGATTTCATAAAGGATGGATCTCATTTCAGGGCAGGATTTGAGGAAGTCGTATCCCTGCTGGAGAGCCACATTCAGAGTCTGATCCAGTCCCGGAAAGTATCCTGTAACAAGTGGGGCACTTTTGTGGTTCAACTCCCCAAGACACTATCCAAATTGAACCCTGCCTGGAACAGTTCCATCCTCCGTCATAGCAGGACCCACCTCCTCTTCCTCAAAATCACCCTTTCCAAACCTTCCAGGAATTTCTGACTTCCAGCCTTGCCTCTCAATCCTTCTTAAAAAACCTTAATCCTACTCCCAACATCACCACTGCTGAAGCCCAAGCTATCTGTGATCTGAAGGCTGACCGTTCCATCGTCATTCTTCCGGCGGACAAGGGTTCCACGACCATGGTACTTGATCGTCCGGAGTATGTGACTGAGGGACTGCGTCAGCTTTCAGACAACACCACATACAAAGTTTGCCAAGGTAATCCCATTCCTGACGTCCAGGCAGAGCTTCAAGGAATCCTCAGAACCTTAGGCCCCCTACAAAACCTTTCACCTGACTCCATCAATCTCCTGACCCCACCGACAACCCGCACCCCTACCTTCTACTTTCTTCCTAAAATTCACAAACCCAATAATCCCGGACATCCCATTGTAGCTGGTTACCAAGCCCCCACAGAATGTATCTCTGCCTATGTAGATCAACACCTTCAACCCATTACATGCAGTCTCCCATCCTTCATCAAAGACACCAACCACTTTCTCGAACACCTGGAATCCTTACCCAGTCTGTTACCCCCGGAAGCCATCCTTGTAACCATTGATGCCACTTCCTTATACACAAATATCTCACACGTCCAGGGCCTTGCTGCGATGGAGCTCTTCTTTTCATGCCGATCACCTGCCACCCTACCTAAAACCTCTTTCCTCATTACCTTAGCCAGCTTCATCCTGACCCACAACTTCTTCACTTTTGAAAGCCAGACATACCAACAATTAAAGGGAACAGCCATGGGTACCAGGATGGCCCCCTCGTATGCCAACCTATTCATGGGTTGCTCAGAGGAAGCCTTTTTGGTTACCCAGGCCTGCCAACCCAAAGTTTGGTACAGATTTATTGATGACATCTTCATGATCTGGACTCACAGTGAAGAAGAACTCCAGACTTTCCTCTCCAACCTCAACTCCTTTGGTTCCATCAGATTCACCTGGTCCTACTCCAAATCCCATGCCACGTTCCTTGACGTTGACCTCCATCTGTCCAATGGCCAGCTTCACACGTCCGTCCACATCAAACCCACCAACAAGCAACAGTACCTCCATTATGACAGCTGCCACCCATTCCACATCAAACGGACCCTTCCCTACAGCCTAGGTCTTCGTGGCAAACGAATCTGCTCCAGTCCGGAATCCCTGAACCATTACACCAACAACCAGAAAACAGCTTTCGCATCCCGCAACTACCCTCCCGACCTAGTATAGAAGCAAATAACCAGAGCCACCTCCTCATCCCCTCAAACCCAGAACCTCCCACAGAAAAACCACAAAAGTGCCCCACTTGTGACAGGATACTTTCCGGGACTGGATCAGACTCTGAATGTGGCTCTCCAGCAGGGATACGACTTCCTCAAATCCTGCCCTGAAATGAGATCCATCCTTCATGAAATCCTCCCCACTCCACCAAGAGTGTCTTTCCGCCGTCCACCTAACCTTCGTAATCTCTTAGTTCATATCTATGAAATCCCCAAACCACCTTCCCTACCCTCTGGCTCCTACCCTTGTAACTGCCCCCAGTGTGAAATCTGTCCCATGCACCCTCCCACCACCACCTACTCCAGTCCTGTAACCCGGAAAGTGTACACGATCAAAGGCAGAGCCACGTGTGAAAGCACCCACATGATTTACCAACTGACCTGCCTACACTGTGAAGCTTTCTATGTGGGAATGACCAGCAACAAACTGTCCATTCACGTGAATGGACACAGGCAGACAGTGTTTGTTGGTAATGAGGATCCCCCTGTGGCCAAACATGCCTTGGTGCATGGCCAGCACATCTTGGCACAGTGTTACACCGTCCGCGTTATCTGGATACTTCCCACTAACACCAACCTGTCGGTACTCCGGAGGCTGGAACTTACCCTTCAGTATATCCTCTCTTCTCGTTACCCACCAGGCCTCAACGACCGCTAATTTCAAGTTGCCGCCGCTCATACCTCACCTGTCATTCAACAACATCTTTGCCTCTTTACTTTTGCCTCGATTGACATCTCTGCCCAAACTCTTTGCCTTTATAAATGTCTGCTTGTGTCTGTGTATGTGCAGATGGATATGTGTGTGTGTGTGTGTGCGAGTGTATACCTGTCCTTTTTTCCCCCTAAGGTAAGTGTTTCTGCTCCCGGAATTGGAATGACTCTTTACCCTCTCGCTTAAAACCCACATCCTTTCGTCTTTCCCTCTCCTTTCCTCTTCCCTGATGAAGCAACCGTTGGTTGTGAAAGCTTGAATTTTGTGTGTATGTTTGTGTTTGTTTGTGTGTCTATCAACATGCCAGCGCTTTTGTTTGGTAAGTCACATCATCTTTGTTTTTAGATATATTTTTCCCACGTGGAATATGAGACATAGAACCATTACAGTAAATGACAATGTGTGCATATTTCCCTAAAGTGTTTCTATATAACCATGTGTGCAATGTAGAACCATCACAGTAAACGACAATATAAGCATCCTTTTCTGATGTATTCATTCCTTTACCCCTACAACACCTGATGATTCTCCCCTTTTTGGTGTGTAACCTCATTGTTTGTGTACTTGTATTTCTTCATGTGTAAGCGTAAGTGTGTTTGTGTAGCTCGATTCTTCAGCCTACTTATATGAAATAGGTTTTAGGTTATTGGAAATCATGGAAATTAGGAAGGACTTCTGCAATAGAAGTAGTTGAATATGGAAAGAGGGAAAGATAGTTACTCAAATGAGAAGTAAGAAAGGAAAAAGTAGAAATGGTTGTGAAGATTGAAGAAGTGGAAGAAGATAGCCCCAAAGACAGGAAACCCTTTGCACCCCCTTTCCCCAGGATCCCTATCTCGCCGGTACTTGAGTAAGAAGTCAGAGGAGGTATGGTGTTAATCATCTCCTACAGCATAGACATTCTCACCTTCACCCTTGAGGTCCCCGAAGAAAAATCTTAACAACCCCTATGGAATGGCAAATTATGAAGAATCAGTCACACTTGTTTGCAAGGGTCGTTTGAAAGGTGTGATGTGTGTTTTGTGTTAGTAATGCTTGTACCTATACTACCCACCCCTTTGAAAATCGAACAAACCCTCCCATCTACATTGCATCTCATAAAAGGTAAAAAATATTCTGTATTTAGTACCAAATCATGTATCATATTATCAGCATTATTTAATTATTTGCACAATATTATATCTCATGTTAACTTAATAGCTTTTTCAGTTTATCAAAATGAATGTGATCCAAAAATTATAAATTTTAATTTTTACTTGAACATATTACCTTCAGTATGAAACTAGTAATCTTATAAATTCTGAAATTATTTTAAAAGTTATGTGCTAGCTATAGTTCTCCTTATCTACCCAGAAACACGTGGCAAAATAAGGGTTTACCAGACAACTTTCAAGAAATTCATTGTTAGAGTCTCTATAACGACATCTCATATGGATAGAACATACTCCATTAATGATGTCGATTCCCTTTAGACCTCTACACACAGATTTGCAAGGCAAAATGAAGAAGAGATTACCTTCAAAGAATAGCTTAGGCAAAAATAAGACCTAACTTTATGTGGCTGGTGGAGGGCGGGGGATCTGGCTGGCTAGGCAAAACTAAGACCTAACTATACATGGATGGCTGAGGAGACTGCCTCACTAGGCAAAAATATGACCTAGCTATACGTGTATTGCAGGAGAGACTGGCTAGCTAGGCAGATTTAGTCTATCTTACCTCAGGGGTAATGTGCGCACCCATTCCCATCTCATGTCACCACCTAGCAAGTCAAAATAAGTTGGGATAACATGGGACAAGTCACGAAGACAGGCAGGGGCACCCCTGGAATAACCGAGGATGACATAAAATTTCCTAGCGGGCACAACTCTATACCCTCAAACACTGAAGATGACTTAATCCAAATACTTAGCGGGCACAATCCTATAACAACTGATGACTCAGTCACATCCCAGGAGCAGTTTTGGGTGACATAATCACAGTTCCTCACTGGTATATTAACAAAGAATGTTAACTTCCCTGGAAGATATATGTGACCCCACCCGGATCCCATGGATCTGATACTAACTTCACTTGAGCAAGTGCAGATCAGTGCTTCTCGTTAAATTTTGTGTGAAAGTTTCCCCATGGCAAAACAAGCACCACTTTACTAGGTAACACATCAGGTAAAGTTTTTCTGTTCTATACTCTGTCCTGGATAAATTTGAATCCTTTCCGCAATTCGCCTGTAACCTCACTGGTGTTATTAAGTTTGGAAGAAGCAATAGTCGTAATGTTTCTGGAGGTTACTCTTAAAGTGTGTAATCTTTGTTTTACAGCATCAAATGTAACATTACATACACTCTGAAATGATCCTAATTTTTTGCTAAATTCAGACTCTACACTATTACATTTATTTTCTATATTGAAATCTAACTTCTTTTCTAAATCTTGGAATTGGTTACTCTATGTCTGATTAAAGTCAGTGAACAGCTGATTGACACAACTACTTAAAATGGCTCTGAGCACTATGGGACTTAACTTCTGAGGTCATCAGTCCCCTAGAACTTAGAACTACTTAAACCTAACTAACCAAAGGACAACACACACATCCATGCCTGAGTCAGGATTCGAACTTGCGACCGTAGCGGTCGCGCAGTTCCAGACTGAAGTGCCTAGAACCACTCGGCCACACGGGCTGGCCACGACTACTTAAAGAAATAGTTAATTCACCTTTCAAATCTATTTTACAGTTTTCCACTTTAGTGGTTAAAATGTCAAATTCAGTCTTCAAATTTCCCATGCCTTCACACAACGGGCTAAAGTCCTTATTTTGTTCATCTAGTTTTGCACTTAACAATCCTAAAGTTTTATTCTGAATGTCCAATTTATTATTTACTTGAGTATTCTCTGTGTCTATTTCTCTACTTAAATTAGCGCTCTGTGCATCGAGCTTTTCAGTTAGAGTTGCTGAATCTGGTCATCCAACTTAGCATTCAATTTAGTATTTACTGAGTCTAACTTAATACTTTGAGCATTTAAAATTGCACTCTGTGCTTCTAAATTTTTACTTAAAGTAATAATTTGGACATTTTGAGCTTTGATTAAATTCACTACTTCAGACCAGTTTGGCATTTCTCTACTCACTTTAATAGCCGTGGCTGGTTCTGAAGTTTCTCCTAGTTGCTGTTATTGATCCATAACTTTACATGTTTTAGACCTTGTGAGCATTAAAAAAATTCTACTTACTTATAATGACTACAATATTAAAGTCTATTTCAACAGTTCCTTCAACTTTATACTCAAACAATTATTGTTTTATGCTCACCCGGTGTAGAATCTAGCTGCGTTGGTGAGTGGATGTGTATTCAGTGCCACTGAACAACACTGGTGCTGGCAGCATTGAATGTTGGTTTCAGCATCAGCGAGCAGATGTGGAGTCAGAACCGGTGAGCAGCACTGGCTCAGGTATTGTCGGATGTAAAGCTGGTTACTGTGTTGTCATCAGTTGTGATGTGTGTGAGAACTGTGTACTTTCCACATCGAATCTTCTTAGTTGAAGTATTCTCGGCGTAACTCTTCTTAGTCTAAAATGTTGAGGTCTGCTCTCCGTTTTCTGACGTTATTACTTTCTTATGACATTTACTGTGTTGCATCTGCAACTGTCATCCATTTGGTTTCTTGGACCCAATCCAATTACTCGAAACAGTTCTCTTATCTTGTCATGCCTGGTTGCTATGGCAACTCAAAATATCTTGTTTCCAATTCCTGTTTTCTTCAAGTCCTGTCACTTAGGTTGACACGTTCTAATGTTTTGACAACACGAGGAACAGTGCGAAACTGGATTGCGTTCACAATTTACACCTCTCTCTCATCAGTTGACTTAAGTGACAGGTCTAGCCGATCCTCTTCTCTGGATAATCAGCTACATCAATCTCCCAAAAGCTTCTTCTCCAAAGACTATCACTGGATATAGAAATTTAAATGACTCTACTTTTGAAATAATTGGGTACTCTTAGAAAACTTTCAGTTCAATCATGTTATGTTTTCACTTCAACAGGAAACCACTTTGCCATTTCTTGTATTAACATTTAAACTCTATTCAGCCAACATAGTCATCAGACATTAGTCTCTAATAATATACATTTATATCATGGTTGGTTTAATAACCACCACAAATTATTAACATGTCTCACCTCTAGCGAGTCCCATACATGAAGTAAGTACAAGTCTCTATTCAATCCATGCTTCATCTGTCTCTTTAACAGTTATCACAGTACCATACACCATGGGATTTTATACAAACACTCCTAGTCCTTTTAATACACCTTCCAAGGCATGACCGGCAAACACTTGTCGGTGCTGCTCATCTGGCGCAGCTCCTGTCCTCCCATGAAAAACATCAATCCTGCACACACAGACATGTGTTGCACAGTAAATAGGCTCTCTCAAACTTATCTTTGAAACATCATGTGTTTGAGGTGGCTGAAGGTCAAGTGGTTCTAGAATTTACTTGGAAATCCTCAAAGCAATACAAGCTCCTTGTACAAAAACCAGCATGCATTCAGAAAAGATGATGTAACGCATCTGCTGGGGCAGTGATTATGTGATGTACTATGAATTGCTTCTGCAAGATTTAACCAATGGTACTGACATTTATTGTCAACAACTGAGAAGTCTTGCAGATGCAGTAGAAGAACAGTGACTAGGAAGACTGAATGAAGTGATGCTATTCCATGATAATGCCCACCTACTTTCTGCTAGACTGACAAAAAGCACTATACAGAAGTTGTGTCTGGAAGTCACTATGCATCCATCTTATTCACCTGCTCTTGCACCCTCAGATTTTTCACCTTTTCTGCTCTCTACTTAACGACCTTCAAGGAACTTCCTTTCTGAGTGAAGATGCACTCCAAACATGGTTCGACAAGTTCTTTGCCTGAAAAATCACATGATTTCTACAGCTGTGGAATTGAAAAGTTATCTGTTGTTGGCATAGTGTTGTAAATAGTGAAGCAGAACAATTATTGGTGACTAAAGTCTCTGTTATGTGTATCTGTTCTGTTTATTAAACTTATTACAAAATGCTACGAACTTATGTGCCAACCCAATATTTTGGTGAACAAACACAATCATTAAATACGGTGTGAACATTTTACTATTAGCAGACTGATTTTGGTTGTGGTTCAATATGGATGCTGACTGTTAATAAGTGTGTGTAGTTTGACTTAAGTGATAGTGAAAGAAATTGATAAACATTGACTTGAACTGAGAAATATGCAGTAAAAAGTGTGCTCATTGTTTAGTATAGACTTAGTGGGAGTATTTGTGACTCTTCAGTATGAAAACATAGAACAATTACTTATCAAACAGCTTACCTCATTTAGGTAGCAAGTCTAGACCTGAAGTGTAGAACATGCTTACAGCAGATTAACAGACAACAAAGAGCAGTTTTGGGACATACACAACACATTCCAGTTCTTTAGATTTCCTAGAAAGAGTCAAACTGTTTGTTGTCCTAAACTAGATAGCAGATTTGCTGAACTTACTGAGATAGGAAAGCAATGAGCAAAAATAAAAAGTGTTGCTGCAACCTATGCAAACACCAAGAAAATATGAGTATCTCACTCCACTGCACTGTAATTGTTTTATAATGGCATCATAAACGCTTTGTGAATGTAGGACTAATTACATTGCTCCTGGATACACTTGATCTCACACCTAATGAGGACATATGGGATACAATTCAAACGGACGTGCACATATTGAGCCCTGTTCTGACCATTTTCTGTAAGTTTTAAGTGGTTGTTCAATCCTCATTGCTCCACAAATTACTCCTTAAAATTTGGAATATTAACTGAACAGTCAAATTTTTGAGGACTTCCTCAACATTTTGGGAGAAGTTCTGTAGGCCACAAAACCAAAATACTAATGGCCTGCATGTTGGGACAATATAGGCCTCCAATTACAGAGCACAGACATGAGAAGTTGCGGCATGAGTCAGAATGAAGGCATATAAACTACATTGAATAAAGACATATAAAGAGGTATATTATCATGCCAATGAAATTCACTGCTATACAGAAGAAATAAAACATATTTGATTTTACCTGCTCTTTTATTGGACAATCAATGCGAATCACATATGCCAGGGGCACAGTAATCTGAATGCCCCTTACTGTGTACAGTTTATTTGCCTTGTGTGGGTTATATTTTTTTAATGTTTTAACACTTGAATCAGACATTATAACTGCTTGTGTTCTTTCTAAGAGCCCCTTTGTCAGACTCATTGAATCTGCTAACTTCATACGTTTATATAGTTGTTCTATTACTGGTGATTCTTCTGCAGTCCTCTAAAGGAGAAAAATGTATGTCAGAATACATAAACTTGCTAATATAACCATATAATGGTTTCAAATGCTGTTTAACAACAATTTTTATTTAAAATAATAGCCAAATTGCAATTTTTTCTATGTGAATCAGAGTATATAGTTTTACGAGTTTCTGCTGCACAACAACTTTATTAATTCATTGTGTTTATTTTTTTTATTTATTTACATGTCAAGTTCTGTAGGACCAAATTAAGGAGCAAATTTCCAAGTCATGAAACATGTCAGTACATGAAATTACAACATAAAAGTAATAACAGATAAAAATAAATGTTTATGAACCCAAAGAAAGTCAGTCTATAAGTTTAAGTAAACGCAATAACAATACAGTGAGAATGAGCTTAATTTTTCGAGAAACTCCTTGACAGAATAGGAGTTCCCCATGAGCAAACTCTTCAGTTTCAATTTGAAAGTGCGTGAATTAGTGCTAAGATTTTTGAATTCAAGTGGTAGCTTGTTGAAAATGGATGCAGCAGTATACTGCACACCTTTCTGCACAAGAGTTAAGGAAGTCCGATGCAAATGCAGGTTTGATTTCTGCTGAGTATTAACTGAGTGAAAGCTGCTTAATCTTGGGGATAACTTAATATTGTTAACAAGAAATGACAGTAAGGACTATATATATTGAGAGGCCCATGTCAAAATACCCAGACTCGTGAACAGGGCTCGACAAGAGGTTCATGTACTTACATCGCTTATTGTCTGAACCACCCGTATCCGAGCCAAAAATATTCTTTTAGAATGGGAAGATTTACATCAAAATATAACACCATATGACATAAATAAAAATAAGCAAAGTAGACGGATTTTAGTGTCAAACGATCACTCACTTCAGATAATGTTCGAATTGTAAAAATGGCACCATTAAGCCTCTGAACAAGATCCTGAATGTGGGCTTTCCATGACAGCTTACTATCTATTCAGTTTCACTAATCATATGCCCATTCTGTGAAATTAAAATGTCAGGTTTTGTTGAATTGTGTGTCAGAAACTGCAAAAACTGAGTCTTACTGTGATTTAGCGTTAGTTTATTTTCCACAAGCCATGAACTTAGGTCATGAACTGCACTATTAGAAACTGAGCCAATGTTGCACACAAAATCCTTTACTACCAAAATAGTGTCATCAGCAAACAGAAATATTTTAGAATTACCCGTAATACTAGAGGATGTATCATTTATATAAATAAGGAACAGGAGTGGCCCCAACACTGATCCCTGGGGCACCCCCCACTTGACCGTACTCCATTCAGTCCCCACATCACAGCCATTCTCAACATTGTGAATAATGACCTTTTGCTGTCTGTTGCTAAAGTCAGAGGTGAACCAATTGTGAGCTACTCCCTGTATTCTGTAATGGTCCAACTTCTGGAGCAATATTTTATGATCAACACAATCAAATGCCATAGTTAATCAAAAAATATGCCCAGCATTCGAAACCTTTTGTTTAACCCATCCAGTACCTCACAGAGAAAAGAGAATATAGCATTTTTAATCAAACGTCTTCTAAAGCTGAACTGCACATTTGATAGCAAATTGTGTGATACAGAATGATCAATTATCCTTACATACACAGCCTTTTCAATAGCTTTAGGAAATACTGATGGCATAGAAATAGGTCTAAAATTATCTACATTATCCCTTTCTCCCTTTTTATGTAGAGGCTTTACTACTGAGCACTTTAACCGATGAGGAAACTGACCATTCCTAAGGGAAAAATTACAAATATGGCTAAGTACAAGGCTAACATGTGCAGAACAGTACTTTCATATTCTGCTAAGCACTCCATCATATCAATGAGAGTCCTTACTTTTCAGTGATGTAGTTATTGACTCAATCTCCCCCTTGTCTGCACCACAGAGGAGTATTTCAGACATCAATCTCAGAAAGACATTTGTCAAGGAAGTTATATGATTACCTGTAGAAACTAAATTTTTATTTAGTTCACCAGCAATGCTCAGAAAATGTCTGTTAAATACTGTACATGTATCTGATTTATCAGTAACAGCAATATTTTTACGACGAATTGACTTTATGTCGTCAACCTTGTGATGCTGACCAGACACTTTCTTCACAACTGACCATACGGTTTTAATTTTATCCTGTGAATTAGCTATTCTATTTGCATACCACATACTTTTTGCTTTCCTAATAACTTTTTTAAGCATCTTACAAAACTATCTGTAATGGGCTACTGTAGCTTGATTGTGACTACTTTTAACATTTTGATATAATTCCCACTTGGTTCTACATGATATCCTTATCCCACTAGTCAGCCACCCAGGCTGCCTATTACTGCTAGTACCCCATTCAGAACATTCTAATGGAAAGCAAGTTCCAAAGAGCATGAGAAATGTGCTAAGGAAAGCATTATATTTATCATCTATGTTATCAGCACTATTAACATCCTGCCACTCTTGTTCCTTGACAAGGTTTAAAAAACTCTCTATTGCTGTTGGATTAACTTTCCTAAATAGGTTGTAATTAAATGTGACATTTGTTTGAGTACTAAAGTCTTTTAATGTTAAAATATGTGCATCATGGTCTGAAAGGCCATTCACCCTTTTACTAACAGAATGCCCATCTAATAATGAAGAATGAATAAATATATTGTCTGTGGCTGTGCTACTGTTCCCCTGCACCCTAGTCAGAAAAACACAGGCTGCATCAGATCATATGAATTTATGAGACCTACCAACATTCTTTTTCTTGCACCATCAATACAAAATTTATTTTGAAGTCACCACATATAATTAATTTCTGGTACTTCCTACAAAGTGAATCAAGAACCCTCTCCAGCTTGAGCAGAAATGCTCTGAAGTCAGAGTTAGAAGACCTATAAACAACAACAGTTAGAAGTTTAGTTTCATTAAATTCAAATGCCCCTGCGCAACATTTAAATATCTTTTCAGTGCAGTGCTGTGACACATCTATGGACTCAAATGGAATACTGTTTTCTACATACATAGCTACTTCCCCACCCCGCAAGGAACTCCTTGAAAAACAGCCAGCTAATCTGTATCCCAGTAAAGGAAGCCTCTGAATTGTCAAATTATTTAAGTGGTGTTCTGATATACCAATAATTTCAGAGTCAACATCTATAAGCAGTTCACTAACTTTGTCTGTAATACCTCTTATATTTTGATGAAATATGCTAATTCCTTCAAAAATGGTTCAAATGGCTCTGAGCACTATGGGGCTTAACATCTGAGGCCATCAGTCCCCCAGAACTTAGAACTACTTAAACCTAACTAACCTAAGGACATCACACACATCCATGCCCGAGGCGGGATTCGAACCTGCGACTGTAGCGGTCATGCGGTTCCAGACTGAAGCGCCTAGAACCGCACGGCCACACCAGCCAGCTAATTCCTTCACTACTTGGGAACATTACATCCTTGGAAGGTGAGCCCTTAGTTAGAGGGACTTCCTTTAAGCAGGTATACCTATCAGCTGACTTCAGTTTAAAAAAAGGTGCAGTTCTAATACCAACTTCTACTGGAATTTTTCCATGAGTGATCTCACCACCACCACCACCACCACCATTACCACCACCACCAATGCACAACATTCACTGTCACCTATAAGCTTTGACAGCCTCCCATTCTCATACCTATTGAGGTGCATGTCATGCCTAGTGAATCCCGATCTACTGATAGACCCAACTGGCACCACTGAGATGTGACCCATGCCCTCTGCCATCAGCGCCCTCCCCAGTCCCATGTTTAACGCACCTAACAGCCATATCAAGACACTGAAACAGTTGCACAAAATGCATGTTAGTGCCACCAGTTTGAGTAGCTATCTTTACCAGGTCACCACCTACATCATATTCTCCATCCCTATCAATACTGTTCCCTGCTCAACCCACTATGACTACCTGATCTTCCATCGTAAAGTTCCTATAAGACTCCCCTATGCTGTCAGTCACTTGTGCCAACCCTGCACAAGGCTTCGCAATGCTGGTGACCTTGTACTCACTCCCCAACACTTCCTGCAACTGCTGGCCCACACACCTACTGCGCAAACTACCTAGCAGAAGAACCTTCTTCTTTCTGTTAGACTTTGCAACTGACCTAGGCCTCCTAACTGCTGATGACTGCTGCATGTTCCCTACATCTACAACTACACAAGGCTCCTCTCCACTCAACTCTGACAGTTGGTCAAATCTATCGCATATATGTGAAGTATAACTATCTGAATACCTCCTATTCCTAGCTGCCTTCTTGACAACTGCCAGTTCCCATTCCCACCACCCTTCACTCTCCTCAACCTATCTAGTTCCTCCTTTGCACATGGTAACTGCACCTGAAGGACACAGATCTTATGTTCCTGCTTCTCTATCAACTTATTTCTACTACAGATTCTGCATTCCCAGGAGAGGATCTCGCTAGAATGCCCACTGGCTTCCCCACTACATTCCCCCCCAATGAAAATACTTTGAACAAATCCCACACCATAACCCACTACTCACAAACCTATGACAGAGCCCACACTTCTCACTCATGGTAAAATTTTGCAGTTACTGAAAAAAACTATATGTTTACGTTACCAAAGTTAGTCACATCAGTGGAACTATTTATAGAACTAACAATAGCAATCTCAAAATTCTCTGTCTACTAAGATAGCAACTATTAGTATCAGTATCAGTACTACTACAGAACCATGAACCATGGACCTTGCCGTTGGTGGGGAGGCTTGCATGCCTCAGCGATACAGATAGCCGTACCGTAGGTGCAACCACAACGGAGGGGTATCTGTTGAGAGGCCAGACAAACGTGTGGTTCCTGAAGAGGGGCAGCAGCCTTTTCAGCAGTTGCAGGGGCAACAGTCTGGATGATTGACTGATCTGACCTTGTAACACTAACCAAAACGGCCTTGCTGTGCTGGTACTGCGAACGGCTGAAAGCAAGGGGAAACTATAGCCGTAATTTTTCCCGAGGGCATGCAGCTTTACTGTATGGTTAAATGATGATGACATCCTCTTGGGTAAAATATTCCGGAGGTAAAATAGTCCCCCATTCGGATCTCCGGGCGGGGACTACTCAGGAGGACGTCGTTATCAGAAGAAAGAAAACTGGCGTTCTACGGATCGGAGCGTGGAATGTCAGATCCCTTAATCAGGCAGGTAGGTTAGAAAATTTAAAAAGGGAAATGGATAGGTTAAAGTTAGATATAGTGGGAATTAGTGAAGTTCGGTGGCAGGAGGAACAAGACTTTTTGTCAAGCGAATACAGGGTTATAAATACAAAATCAAAACGGGGGAATGCAGGAGTAGGTTTAATAATGAATAAAAAAATAGGAGTGCAGGTAAGCTACTTCAAACAGCATAGTGAATGCATTATTGTGGCCAAGATAGACACGAAGCCCACACCTACCACAGTAGTACAAGTTTATATGCCAACTAGCTCTGCAGATGACGAAGAAATTGAAGAAATGTATGATGAAATAAAAGAAATTATTCAGATAGTGAAGGGAGACGAAAATTTAATAGTCATGGGTGATTGGAACTCGGTAGTAGGAAAAGGAAGAGAAGGAAACATAGTAGGTGAATATGGATTGGGGGGAAGAAATGAAAGAGGAAGCCGCCTGGTAGAATTTTGCACAGAGCACAACTTAATGATAGCTAACACTTGGTTCAAGAATCATAAAAGAAGGTTGTATACATGGAAGAAGCCTGGAGATACTGACAGGTTTCAGATAGATTATATAATGGTAAGACAGAGATTTAGGAACCAGGTTTTAAATTGTAAGATGTTTCCAGGGGCAGATGTGGACTCTGACCACAATCTATTGGTTATGAACTGTAGATTAAAACTGAAGAAACTGCAAAAAGGTGGGAATTTAAGGAGATGGGACCTGGATAAACTGAAAGAACCAGAGGTTGTACAGAGTTTCAAGGAGAGCATAAGGGAACAACTGACAGGAATGGGGGAAAGAAATACAGTAGAAGAAGAATGGGTAGCTTTGAGGGATGAAGTAGTGGAGGCAGCAGAGGATAAAGTAGGTAAAAAGATGAGGGCTAGTAGAAATCCTTGGGTAACAGAAGAAATAATGAACTTAATTGATCAAAGGAGAAAATATAAAAATGCAGTAAATCAAGCAGGCAAAAAGGAATACAAACGTCTCAAAAATGAGATCGACAGGAACTGCAAAATGGTTAAGCAGGGATGGCTAGAGGACAAATGTAAGGATGTAGAGGCTTGTCTCACCAGGGGTAAGATAGACACTGCCTACAGGAAAATTAAAGAGACCTTTTGAGAAAAGAGAACCACTTGTATGAATATCAAGAGCTCAGATGGAAACCCAGTTCTAAGCAAAGAAGGGAAAGCAGAAAGGTGGAAGGAGTATATAGAGGGTCTATACAAGGGCGATGTACTTGAGGACAATATTATGGAAATGGAAGAGGATGTAGATGAAGATGAAATGGGAGATATGATACTGCGTGAAGAGTTTGACAGAGCACTGAGATACCTGAGTCGAAACAAGGCCCTGGGAGTAGACAACATTCCATTAGAACTACTGACAGCCTTGGGAGAGCCAGTCCTGACAAAACTCTACCATCTGGTCAGCAAGATATATGAGACAGGCGAAATACCCTCAGACTTCAAGAAGAATATAATAATTCCAATCCCAAAGAAAGCAGGTGTTGACAGATGTGAAAATTACCGAACTATCAGTTTAATAAGTCATGGCTGCAAAATACTAACACGAATTCTTTACAGACGAATGGAAAAACTAGTAGAAGACGACCTCGGGGAAGATCAGTTTGGATTCTGTAGAAATATAGGAACACGTGAGGCAATATTGACCCTACGACTTATCTTAGAAGCTAGATTAAGGAAAGGCAAACCTACGTTTCTAGCATTTGTAGACTAAGAGAAAGCTTTTGACAATGTTGACTGGAATACTCTCTTTCAAATTCTGAAGGTGGCAGGGGTAAAATACAGGGAGCGAAAGGTTATTTACAACTTGTACAGAAACCAGATGGCAGTTATAAGAGTCGAGGGACATGAAAGGGAAGCAGTGATTGGGAAGGCAGTGAGACAGGGTTGTAGGCTCTCCCCGATGTTATTCAATCTGTATATTGAGCAAGCAGTAAAGGAAACAAAAGAAAAATTTGGGGTAGGTACTAAAATCCATGGAGAAGGAATAAAAACTTTGGGGTTTGCTGATGACATTGTAATTCTGTCAGAGACAGCAAAGGACTTGGAAGACTAGTTGAACGGAATGGATAGTGTCTTGAAAGGAGGATATAAGATGAACATCAACAAAAGTTAAACGAGGATAATGGAATGTAGTTGAATTAAGTCGGTTGATGCTGAAGGAATTAGATTAGGAAATGAGACACTTAAAGTAGTAAAGGAGTTTTGCTATTTGGGGAGCAAAATGGCTGATGATGGTCGAAGTAGAGAGGATATAAAATGTAGACTGGCAATGAGAAGAAAAGTGTTTCTGAAGAAGAGAAATTTGTTAACATCGAGTATAGATTTAAATGTCAGGAAATCGTTTCTGAAAGTATTTGTATGGAGTGTAGCCATGTATGGAAGTGAAACATGGATGATAAATAGTTTGGACAAGAAGAGAATAGAGGCTTTTGAAATGTGATGCTACAGAAGAATGCTGAAGATTAGATGGGTAGATCACATTACTAATGAGGAGGTATTGAATAGGATTGGGGAGAAGAAAAATTTGTGGCACAACTCGACTAGAAGAAGGGATCGGTTGGTAGGACATGTTCTGAGGCATCAAGGGATCACCAATTTAGTATTGGAGGGCAGCGCGGAGGGTAAAAATCGTAGAGGGAGACCAAGAGATGAATACGCTAAGCAGATTCAGAAGGAGTTAGGTTGCAGTTGTTACTGGGAGATGAAGCAGCTTGCACAGGATAGAGTAGCATGGAGAGCTGCATCAAACCAGTCTCAGGACTGAAGACCACAACAACAACAACAACTACTACTACACCACAGCTAATACCAGTACCAACAATACTTCACAAAATTACTAGCTAAACCCAAAAATTCAAATGGCCACTGAAACACTCAATGAAGTTAAAAGATTGAATGATAATTTTACTCAAATATTTCAGTACAAACAATAAGAAATGTCAGCTGAAAACTACAGCACAAAATTTACTAAATGACTTCAGCACACAGAAAACTATGATAAACACAGCAAGCAAATGTTTCCAAAAGTTTATTAAATTGTTATTTCGCCACAAACAACACAAAACACTGCTGAAAACTATTAAATTTAATAACTGTATAACAGTGCACAAAAAAGTTCGTCAGTAATTACCTTTATCAATGCTACAGCTGCACTGCATGCCACAAAATGTGAACACACGACTGAAGCGTGAGGCTTAGACGAACAACATAAGCACTCTCACAAATAACAGACCACTCGAGTCAATAACACAGGAAGAAAAACTGAGATTAATGAAAATCCACTAATAAGTTACTTTTACAGCAAATATTAACACAAATGAAATTTAAAATAAGTAACTGAGGACTAAAACTTTATAAAATATTGATGAGCAGTTTCGACAGTAGCCCAGCACACGTGACATCACACAAAAACTTTGTCTATTATGCCATTTTCAAATGATCCTGCAACAATGGCAAATTCTTTTTTGCATTTCCAACAGCACAAAAACTGGAAAATAATCTCAGAAAATCACTCCAGGATGCCATATAGTAACATCTAAAGTGTATGGCAAATAATTACCAATATAGTCATATGCCATCCAACATATAACCGTATATACAGTTTTATACAAAAAATATTATCATCATTAATAATGCAAGATCATGTGAAAATGGCACAGTAGCAAAAAGGTGACTCATTGTATATACATAATGCATTAGTAAAGTCAATGTTTAGCAGAAACATGAAAAACTATTTTCTACATATTTCATTAATCTAATGCATGCTGAGGGCTCATCAGAAAAGAAACTTCTGGAATAACAATGACACTTACAAGTACAACATGCAGTAGCAATTTTTACATATACTAGAAAAATCACGGTATCTGGTGGAGAAAGAACACATTTCTTGATTCATTATGGAAAATCTGAGGTACTTTTTCTGTGGCCTACCTCATCTTACATTATTTGTCCTACATTGCTTAAGAAACAGATGGCACATTCACACACGTCTCTTATGAATCTAAAGAGAGTATGTCATATTATATCAATTAAGAAATTTCAAAATTAGAGTATTATTGGCATAGAACTAGCATTTCAAAACTCTGAGATTCTCAGCGTAATATCTTCCTGGCTATAATGTTCTGGATATGCTGATGACATATTGAAGTGAATATAGCAGGTCGAAACACAGCTTGAGAAAAGTACAAATTAAGTAATTTTGTTTGCTTATGTCAGTGGTGAAGATACTTTTTTCCATTGTTATAAGTGTGAGATAACCCAACAAGATACCATTATTTATAGCTTATGTCTCTGCTATCAGAGCATAACTTAATCATAGCTAACACTTGATTTAAGAATCATGAAAGAGGCCTTGAGACATTGGAAGGTTTCAGATAGATTAAATAATGGTAAGACAGAGATTTAGGAATCAGGTTTTAAATTGTAAGACATTTCCAGGGTCAGATACGAGCTCTGACCACAATTTATTATTTATGAACTGTAGAGTAAAACTGAAGGAACTACAAAAAGGTAGGAATTTAAGGAGATGGGATTTGGATAACCGAGCAGTCTAAGGTGCTGCAGTCATGGACTGTGCAGCTGGTCCTGGCGGAGGTTCGAGTCCTCCCTCGGGCATGGGTGTGTGTGTTTGTCCTTAGGATAATTTAAGTTAAGTAGTGTGTAACCTTAGGGACTGATGACCTTAGCAGTTAAGTCCCATAAAATTTCACACACATTTGATTTGAACTTGAATAAACTGAATGAACCAGATGTTGTAGAGAGTTTCAGAGAGAGCATTAGAGAATGATTGACAAGAACAGGGCAAAGAAATACAGTTGAAGAAGAATGGGTAGTTTTGAGAGATATGGAAATGGAAATGTCGTGTGGCTAAGGCCTCCCGTCGGGTAGACCGTTCGCCTGGTGCAGGTCTTTCGATTTGACGCCACTTCGGCGACCTGCGCGTCGATGAGGATGAAATGATGATGATTAGGACAACACAACACCCAGTCCCTGAGCGGAGAAAATTTCCGACCCAGCCGGGAATCGAACCCGGGCCCTTAGGATTTACAGTCTGTCACGCTGACCACTCAGCTACCGGGGCGGACTTTTGAGAGATGAAATATGAAGGCAGAGGATCAAGTAGGTAAAAAGATAAGGGCTAGTAGAAATCATTGGGTAACAAAAGAGATGTTGAATGTAACTGATGAAAAGAGAAAATATAAAATTTCAGTAAATGAAACAGAAGAAAAGGAATACAAATGTCTAATAAATGAGACCGACAGGAAGAGCAAAATGGCTAAGGACGGATGGCTAGAGGACAAATGTAAGGATGTTGAAGCATATATCACTAGGGGTAAGATAGATACTGCCTACAGGAAAATTACAGAGACCTTTGGAAAAAAGAGAACCACCTGTATGAATATCAAGAGCTCAGACGGAAAACCAGTCCTAAGCAAAGTCAGTAAAGCAGAAAGGTGGATAGAGTATATAGAGGGCCTATACAAGGGCAATGTACTTGAGGGCAATATTATAGAAATGAAAGAGGACATAGATGAAGATGAAATGGGAGATATTATACTGAATGAAGAATTTGACAGAGCACTGAAAGATCTAAGTTGAAACAAGACCCTGGGAGTAGACAACATTCCATTAGAGCTACCGATAGCCTTGGGAGAGCCAGCCATGACAAAACTCTTCCATCTGGTGAACAAATGTATGTGACATAAAAAATACCCTCAGACTTCAAGAAGAACATAATAATTCCAATCCCAAAGAAAGCAAGTGTTGTCAGCTGTGAAAATTACCGAACTATCAGTTTAATAAGTCATGGTTGCAAAATACTAACATGAATTCCTTATAGATGAATGGAAAAACTGGTAGAAGCCGACCTTGGGGAAGATCAGTTTCCATTCTGCAGAAATGTTGGAACACTCAGGGCAATACTGACACCATGACTTACCTTAGAAGGAAAGGCAAACCTACATTTTTAGTATTTGTAGACTTAGAGAAAACTTTTGATAATGTTGACTGGAATACTCTCTTTCAAATTCTGAAGGTGGCAGGGGTAAAATACAGGGTGTGAAAGGCTATTTACAATTTGTACAGAAACCAGATAGCAGTTATATGAGTCGAGGGGCACAAAAGGCAAGCAGTGTTTAAGAAGGGAGTGAGACAGGGTTGTAGCTTATCCCCAATGTTATTCAATCTGCATATTGAGCAAGCAGTAAATAAAACAAAAGGAAAATTTGGAGTAGGATTTAAATTCCATGGAGAAGAAATAAAAACTTTGAGGTTTGCTGCCAACATTGTAATTCTGTCAGAGACAGTAAAGGACATGGAAGAGCAGTTGAATGGAATGGACAGTGTCTTGAAAGGAGGATATAAGATGAATATAATCAAAAGCAAAATGAGGATAATGGTATGTGGTCAAATTAAATCAGGTGATGCTGAGGGAATTATATAAGGAAATGAGACACTTAACCCTTAAAAGTACCAGCAAGTTTTGACTCTCATTATTTTCTCGTAGTACAGTTTCGTGATCTGAGAGCCTGTCAGCACGTAACAGTAACTCTGCTCTACTGTTACATATATGTTATTGTGCAATACATACACCTCTCTGGCGGTCAGAGCTTGAAATTGTTTTTCACGCGCTGCTGTGAAAACAGAATATTGTATGTGCTTGTTTCCATGGTGTTGCCTGAATTTGTGTGCAATTTATTGAAACTTCCGTTGAGTTTTCCATTGTAAGTACTTACCTTCTTCATTTTTTTTTATAATAGTTTGAAGCATTACGTTACAAGTGAATGAGATAAAGTGGGAAATATAAAGTGGACTTGTTAGTACCGTCAGGTTGTGCGAACACTTTACTGTAGCAACAATGCGATACCTCTCACTAGTTGTTCTGTCCACTTTTTCTCACACAGATGGATGAAAATCGTAAAACTGGTGGCTACTTTCGACCTTTGAGTTATGCAGGGATTGAAGTAATTTTGTATGAGGATATTGCAGAGGATACTGACATTGAAGATTATGATGAAAATGTTAATAATTTTGACAAAGCTTTTTCGTGCAATTTGCAAGAGGCAGATTGTGAAACAAACTCCACTTGTTTGGATAATAATGCCTCAGAGAGTTCTTTGCCGTGGAACTGTGAATACAGATATAGTGAAGGTATCTTCTTTCACTTAGATTATCATAAATTCTTTTTCAGCACTAGTCAATTTCTTCTTTTTCATTTCACGAATTACAGTAGTATCCTGTTCCGTCTGTGACAACTGCAGTACTATTTGCATTCGTGTATTCGTTTTGCAGGGCCTACGGAAGAATTATTTCAGGATTGCCACACAGCTACTGATATTTTATTTTCATTTTGAAGCCAATTGTAGAAGACAATTTTCCAGAGCAATCTTTACGCAACACAGAAGGGAAAAATTTTAAATCTGAAGGAACATGAGCTGTCTGCTTTCTTGGGAATTATTTTATTTATGGGTTACCACACGCTGCCATCGTGGAAAAACTACTGGTCTGCATGTGGTGACCTTGGTATTTCTACTGTAAGGCGATGAATGAGTAGGGACAGGTTTGATTTTATTTTGAGTAATTTACATCTTAATGATAACACAAAAATTCCAGAAAGAAACACTGATACATTGTATAAAATATGCCCGCTTCTGACTGCTTTGAATAAGCAATTTATGTCCATATATAGGGGCACTAGAGAACTCAGTATTGATGAATCAATGATTGTCTTCAAGGGAAGAAGTAGCATAAAGCAATATAATCCATTACAACCAATCAAAAGAGGCTAGAAACTATGCGCATTTTGTGATAAAAAAGGATACACACTCAATTTTGAAGTGTATCAAGGTAGAAATGAGACACTGGAGAAGGACTTTGAAGGGTACGGTTTAGGGGAGAGAGTAGTACTGAAATTGTCTAAACCATATTGGGGTCAGTACAGAAAATTGTACTTTGACAATTTTTTTACTTCTGTTCCACTTTTGGAGAAACTAAAATCCGTAAATACATTTGCCTGTGGAACAATTAGAACAAGCAGGAAAGGTTTGCCAGCAAACTTACCTAAAGAAAAATGGCTAAAGCGTGGGGAATCAAATCACAGAGTGTCATCTTTAGACCTAACAGTATTTCAATGGAGGGGCAATAAAGTAGTGTATTTTGCGTCAAACTTCCATGGCACTGAACAGAGGATAGTGTCAAGAAAACAGAAAGATGGAACTAGTATGACTATACCATGTCCAGTTATTGTATGTGATTACAATAAAAACAGGGGTGGTGTGGATCATGCAGAAAGATTAGGTTCAACTTATGGTCTTGACAGGCAATCAAAGAAATGGTAGCACTGTCACTTCTGGGGAGCAATAGAAATTGCTTTTGTCAATGATTACGTCATTTTCAGTGATCTACATGGGGCACTGCCACTACTGGAATTGAGGCGTGCTGTGGCACTAGGGCTAATGAATGAACAGCAAGTGCCAAATCTCAAAAAGAGAAACTCTGGTAAAGATGAAATAACTCCCCCAAAGAGAAGAAAAGATAACTTTTCTGTTCCTAAGGATGTATGTCTTGGCAACTGAGGAAACCATTTTGTAGTGTTCAGTTGTAAAAGAGGACAATGTGAAATGTGTGTGAAAAATAAAATTCATTTGAGACCACATTCATAATGTAGTACATGTAAAGTATATTTGTGCTGCAAAGAGAAAAAGAAGTTTCTTACAATTTCATGAGGTATCACTAAATATGTGATATGTATATACTGTCAAAAATATATAGCTAAGTTACTATGTATTGTGAAGTTGCTATAGAAGGTAAATTTATGCGAAATTTAAAAAAAAAATCAGAAATGTCATATTTTTGTTAATTAATTTTCTAATGTAAAAGTATTTAATATTTATGTGGAATAAAGTACAAGTTATAAAAATTGGAGCATTTTTCTGTGCATGTTGTGATTCTGACCATGGAGTCTGATGGTACTTCTGAGTACCAGGAGTGAAAAAAGCTGTAAAAAATAAAATAAAATTTTACAAAAAATCCTACCGTCCTTTGAGGTCACAACAGCATAAATTCTGCAAAGAAAATGTTAAAAAGTAAATTTTTTCTTATGTCAGGAAACAAAGATGAGTTTTGTTATTTGGGGAGCAAAATAACTGATGATGGTCAAAGTAGAGAGGATATAAAATATAGACTGGCTATGACAAGGAAAGCGTTTCTGAAGAAGAAAAATTTATTAACATCGAGCTTAGGTTTAAGTGTCAGGAAGTCTTTTCTGAAAGTATTTGTATGGAGTGCAGACATGTATGGAAGTGAAACATGGACAATAAATAGTTTAGACAACAAGAGAATAGAAGCTTTCAAAATGTGGTGCTACAGAAGAATGCTGAAGATTAGATGACTATATTACATAAGTAATGAGGGGGCATGAACAGAATTGGATAGAAGAAGAATTTGTGGCACATCTTGACTAGAAGAAGGGGTCAGTTGGTAGGACACGTTTTGAGGCATCAAGGGCTCACCAATTTAGTATTGGAGCGAACCATGGAGGGTAAAAATCATAAAGGGAGGCCAAGAAATGAATATACTAAGTAGATTCAGAAGGATGTAGGCTGCAGTAGGTACTGGGAGATGAAGAAGCTTGCACAGGGTAGAGTAGCATGGAGAGCTGCATCAAACCAATCTCTGGACTGAAGACCACAACAACAACAGCTACGCTATGACATAATACTAATAATTTGTGGTTCCAAAAGCATAAATGTTGAAACTGCAATAACAAACACAAAACCCTTGACATACATACATGGTAATGATGTCCTTTCAATGAAGTGCTGAATTCTTGTGATGACTTGAGTGTGCTCCCCCAAGTTACCTTTGCTATCAGTTGACAATTCAAGATAAATTTTCTAACAGACTGAAACATGCTTTAGTAACACCCATTTATAAAATTATTTGTACTTGCACATCTACATCTACATACATACTGCACAAGCCACTGTATGGTGGGTGGTGGAGGGTACCTTGTAACACTACTAGTCATTTCCTTTCCTGTTTCACTTGCAAATAGAGCAAGGGAAAGTGACTGTCTATACAACTCCATACACCATAATTTCTCCTATTTTTTCTTTGTAGTCTTTATGTGAAATGTATGTTGGCACCAGTCATCTTCAAATACTGGTTCTCCAAATTTTCTGAATAGTGTTTCTCTAAATGATCATCAAATTTCACTGCAGTGATTTGCATTTGAGTTCCCATCATCTCTGTAATACTTACATTTTGTTTGAATGTGCTGGTAACAAATCTAGCAGCTCGTCCCTGAATCACTTCACTATCTTCCTTTAATCTCCTCAGCAAACAGCAGCAGACTGCTGCTTACCCTGTCTGCCAGATCATTTATGTATGTAGAAAACAACAGTGGCCCAATAATACTTCCAGATCTGGAGATAAAGTGATCTCTAATTATTGACACAGCTCCATCCCTCCCATGTTCTCAATGTAATTTAGGAGGTAGCCCAAAAAAGAACATTGAACTATCTTTCTAGGAATAACCTTTCAACAACAGCTCAGTTTGTCTGTTATAAAGGCTTGTCGAATGAGGAAGCAATATGTGATCAACCAAGTTCCACCCTGCTGGAACCAAGCAAAGAAAATCACACTGTTGGCAATTTCTGTGCTTATTTCTTCAATTTTGCAATTTTGACAAGCTACATGTTCCCCAATATGCTCTAAACATTCATTGAAAGTGAGTACCATCTGATGATGAATCACACTAGGTGGTCTGTAACATGGTGAATAAGAATTGAAGCATCACAAAAGGCATCTGGTTGCAGTTATTTCTAGAAACTCCTACCAAACACAGTGTCCAGTATACATTCCTTTTTGTTGTTGGAACTAAAATCGCAACTGCTTCTATCTGACAGCTCTCAGTGATGACATAAAGCTGTTCCATGACAGTGTCTCTGTGTGAGCTTGTTGCTAGTACTTGTGGCCTTCCTTGGGCATTGGAAATTTTCTTGGTGGTTTCTTATGATTTAGTAGACTAGTAGCATGCTTAATTATGCCTAGGGACTATTTCCATGCTCATCTTTAGCTATTCCCCATACTGTCTCTCTGTTGTCTGTGCTGCAATATTTTCTTTGCTTGGTCAACGTTTGAAACACTACATAGCTGCATGCCTGTCCATAATTAAGGAATGATAGCCTTCTCTTAATGAGAAGGCAAAGGTGAAATAAGGGTCTTACAATGGATGAATCAGTGGCTTGGTGTTCATTGTTGAAATGTGATCCACTCATTCCTGTTCTTTCCCTGTCACTCCCTTGTCATTGTAAAATATTATAGTTTTGATGTTATAATTGTTCGGTACTAGTTCCTAATTTTTTTTTAGAAGCATTTGTAATTATGAATTATTGGCACACTTAAGTTTTCTATTACGAATTACGCAATCCTGTACTGTTTATTATATTTATTTCTGGATTCATTTATGAAATAATAATAAAAATTGGTAATGTAACAGAAACTAGTAGAAATGCACTTGTTAAGAAAAGCTGTAAAACTTTTGGAATATTGTTATTCCCGCAGTGACTAGGAGTTGTAAGCATGCCTCTGATGTGATCAGACATATTTTTGTATTTTTGTGTGAACAATGTAATTTTAGCTTCGTTAATGTGAAAAATCAAAATGCTGTATGATATACTAAAATATGAGAAAATGTATTTATGTAAAAAAAATAAATGCTGCAACAACAATCATCAGATTTATTTAGTTCAAACCAACCATGAGGACCTGATGCAATGTTTTCAGCTTTAAGAATCAGACCCCTAGACAAGATGAACTGGAATCAACTGAACATGACAAGCTAAGTAAACTGGAGAGTTTATTGTAATCTTCACTCCTCTCAGATCTTCATAAAAGACTTTGCTTATTAAATACTTGGACTAGACATTGTTTAATGTGGACAATAGGTGGTGGAGGGGGGAGATTACAAGTGTGAGCACCACCTGTGATTAATTGACTAGCAATGAAGTTTTGTCTGTTGCAGAAATTGTTTTATTTCATTGATGTTTGAAATTTACGTACAAATAAATTTTTGATCACATGGAGCAAAACTGAAGGCTGCCGAGCAAAGGATCTTTATACCAACAGTGACAGTATACTACCAATAATGATAGATCAGACTGAATGAAAGTGAGGAGGACTTTACAACTATAACCAGGGGCATAAAAAAGGAAAAAAAGCTACAAATTATTTGTGAAGTTAATTTGTTTGTGAACTCGTATACTTGCTAATAAAATGAATAGGGACAAAAGCAAAAGTGAGGTAGAAATGAAAGCTTCAGGATCCAGTCAGGACATGTTTGAGCTGAGTGAAATCACAGATAGTAAAGCAACAGTAAAGACTGATGTTTTGCCGGTAATTTTGGAAAAACTAGAAGAAATGAAGTCAGATAAAAATAGCACATTTAGTGAAATAAGACCAGACAATGATAGCAAATTATTAGCATATTTTGTCAAACCATTCAACAAAATGACCTTGATTGATGCACTTAAAAGGAGATTACCAGAAAGATTGCAGTAGGGTTTGGTACATGGACTTGATGATTGTCTTGAACAGTTTTTATGATATGTTGACAGGCTAGATAGGGCAGTACAAGGAAGGTGTAAAGGGACACCCTCCTCTAGCATTACTTTTCCTCAACAGAAGTAGAAGATAACAGGAATATTTTCAAGTTTTGAGCAGGTTAACATTATCTCAGGAGTTTTATAAAAAAATTTCATATAATTTTATACATGAGGTCTTTTATAAACCCTCTGGAATATTGTTATTACTGCAGAGTGAAGTAGTAGTGGGTATGCCTCTGATGTCACAAGACTTGTTTTTGTATTTTGGAAGAACAATGTAATTTTGGCTTTATTAATGTGAAAATTCAAAAGACAGTGTGATATAGAAAAATGTGAGAGAATAAATTATAGTGAAAACAACACCTGTATCTCAAACTGAACAGAAGGAATATCAGATTTCACATTTATATTTTGGTCAAAAGTTTTGGGACACTATGTTTAAATTTGGTGATGTAAGTGCTAATCACAAACCAGAATGTGAGAGTAGTGAGAATTCTGGTGTAGCATGTACTAATGATTTCTTCATCAAGTGATGACTTTATTGGATCTGAACTAGGTGGTACTTTTGATGTAGATGTGAATAAGAGCTGTGAAGTAACTTCGGGTGGTAAGTATGAGACTGGTGGCTTATTGCAAATGAATGTAGGTGAGGTAAGTGATTTTGGTCGAGATGGAACGGAATGCTAAATAATTGTTTATTTTGGGAACCTAAAAGTAATACTTATGTGAAAACTAATTTCCGTATTTTAAACTGTGGGAAAAGTTGTAACTACTTGCAAAACATTGTGACCCAAGGTGAGTACCGGGTGTTTGATGATGATATAGATTTTGATGAGACTGAGGATCATTATTTTGGAAGTGTAGTAGATTCAAAAGCAAGGGAAGCTATGACTCTCAATGACCTACAAAAGGACCAATTTAGGAATTTGTTATTGGAGTTTAGAAATGTGTTTAGTGAAAAACCAGGAAAAGTGAAAGGCTATCAGTGCATGCTTTACCATAGAGATCATCAAACTTTCTTTCTCAAGCCATATAATACACCATTTTCATAAAGGATAAATGTAGAGAGAGAAACTCAGAGACTGGAAATGTGGGGCGCAATTGAGAGAATTATGAGTGTTTACAATGATCCTTTAGTTGTGGTAAGCAAGAGAAATGGTGAAGTGAGAATTGTTTTGGACTCTAGACATCTTAATAAATTTCTTATCAGAGAGAATGACCATCCACAGAACATGGATGAGCTGTTATACAAATTTGACTATGTAAAATACATGAGTAGTTTGGAGTTGACCTCTGGATTTCACCAGATTCCATTTTAAATTCATTCTAGAAAGTGTAAAGCATTTTTGTATGGAAGTAAGTGCTTTCAGTACTGTGTTGTGACATTTGGGCTAAATGTATCTGTAGCTGAATTCATAAGAGCTCTGAATTCTATCTTGGGAAATGAAGTGAGTTAAACATTAATTGTGTATATTGATGACATTTTGGTCACTGAAAAGGCTTGGGAACAACATTTGGATCTGTTAAGAGATGTATTTTCAAAATTGGAATCAGGAGGTAAGTGTAACTTTGGTGTGGAAGAAGTTATATTTTTAGGACATATTATATCTGAGAAAAGAATTGCACCTGATAAGGAGAAACTTCATGCTATTGCTAATTTTCCTACTCCTTGCAACAAAAAACAGCTTAAAACATTTTTTGGGTTAAGTGGACGTTATAGAAAGTTTTTTGACAACCAAGCTTTGAATGCTTCATGCTTGTGTGGACCTTTGAAGAAGAATACTGTTTGGGAATGGAATCAGAAATGTCAGGATGCTTTTGATGAGATCAAAGGACCGTTGTGTCAAGTCAGATACTGCTCAAACTGGATTTGTCTCTTCCTTTTTGTATGATGACAGAGAGTAGTGATGTTGGTTTGAGGTGCTTATTTATTTTGGGACGTTGAAGTTGAAGGTGTTATTGAACATAGATCTCTTGCATTTGCTAGTAGAGTATTGCAGAAGCATGAAAATGAAAAGACATACACTTAACTGAAAAGAACTTTTGGCTTTACATTAGGCATTTAAGAAGTTTAAAAATTATTTGATAGGTCACAAAGTCATCATCTATACCAAACACAAAGCATTACACTATCTCCAGTAGTGTAAGCTGTACCATAACAAAATTACTCCTTGGGCTTTGTTTTGCAGCAGTTCAATTATGAAATCAGATGCATGAAGGGCAGAGACAATGTAGTTCAAAAATGGTTCAAATGGCTTTGAGCACTATGGTACTCGACTTCTGAGGTCATTAGTCCCCTAGAACTTAGAACTAGTTAAACCTAACTAACCTAAGGACATCACACACACATCCATGCCCGAGGCAGGATTCGAACCTGCGACTGTAGGAGTCTCGTGGTTCCAGACTGCAGCGCCTAGGACCGCACGGCGACAATGTAGTTGCTGGTGCTTTGTTTAGGCTGACTTTAGGGAGTGAATCATCTAACAGCTTTGGAGAAGGAGAGAAAGAGTTTAAAATTATGTACTTGAGAGCTGTGAAAGAAGTAAAAGAGATCTTGAAAACTTGCAAAGACATCCACAGTTATGAAAATCATGATCAAAATAGGAAATTGGTTAAGAGCATGTTGGGTAATTAAGGAGGAGAAAAGAATGAACAATATTATAAGATATACATGGGTGTTTTATTCAGGAGACCTAAGACTGGCTCAGAGGACTGGGAACTATGTTGGCCAGAACACATATTGAAATTTTAATTACTTATGCACAAGAGAATTTTGATCATTGTAGATCAACAAAATGTACACAAAAGATTCAAGAAAATATCTGTTTTTATAACATAGGAAGGAGAGTTAAGAAGAAGAATGCAAGCTGTGACAGATATCAGAGGGTGAAGGTAAATAAGCAAACAAGAAGAGGTCAAATGCAAAACATACTGCCTAATAGTAACCTAGACCTCATGTCTGTGGACAGCTATGGATCTTTCCCAAGTCTAAGAATGGGTTTTGCTATATTTGTGGGGTGGCTGATATATTTTCAAAAGTTCATAAATAAGAAAGCTACTAGTTAGCAAATCATTTCTAAGTTTGAAAACACATATTTTATCAGGTGGGCATCCCTAAAATAATTTTTTCTGACAATGGTTCTCAGTTTAAATCACATGCTTTGAAAGATTTTGTTGATCATGCATAAATAAAGCATATTCTAACATCTGTATGCCATCCATCAAGTAATCCTGCAGAAAATTTATAAGAGAAATTGGAAGACTGATTAGAACATATTGTACTAAGAATCATACTAGTTGGATACATTGTGTCAGTGATTTTGAGGATGTTATGAACAACTTACAACATTCTTCAACAGGTTTTTCACCATTTGAAATCATGTTTAATTGCAGACTAGCTAACTTTATTTCTGAGAATGTTGAGTTTCCACTGAGCAAAATTCTGTCACCCCAAAGAGAGAAGAGAGTGAAAACTCAAGGGGATAGGAGAAAGCAGAGACATGGTGGTAAAGGCAGATTTTCTATATCTGAGGTAGGAGATCCTGTGTTGGTGAAAGGCAAAGAGAAGTCTAAAGTGTTGGAATCTGAGATAAAGAAATTCCTTGATATTTATCTAAGAGCATTCAAAATTGTTAAAAAACCACATCCTAATGTATACAGACTTGTGTATCCTAAATCTAAGAAGTTGTTTGGATTTTGCAATATCACAGAACCATACAGCAAGGTCATCAGTCCCATTGGATTAGGGAAGAAGTCGGCCATGTCCTTTCAAAGAAACCATCCCAGCATTTGCCTGAAGTGATTTAGGGAAATCATGGAAAACCTAAATCAGGATGGCTGGACGCTGGTTTGAACTGTCGTCCTCCTGAATACGAGTCCAGTGTGCTAACCACTGCGTCACCTTGCTCAGTGATTAGTTCAGATTTTAGAATGCTATTAGTCTTAAATATTGTTATTATTCTTGTGTACTCTGCAGAAGGTGATTTAATATAATTGTCAGGAACTCTTTTGTGGTCAAGTCATGGGTGTTGTGGTAAATTGAGTGAAGGCTGGTTTTACTCACGTGTACTGTAAATACTAGAAGTAGTATCTTGAAATGTCATATGTGCACATGGAACACATGTGTATGTTAAACACAGAACTTTTATGTCAGTACATCATGGACTTCATTCTGTAGGTATTTTTCCTCGACAGTAGTTGTCAAAACCAGTAATATTTTTTGAATTTTGGACAGGTCAATATTATCTCAG
Source organism: Schistocerca americana (assembly GCF_021461395.2). Classification (NCBI taxonomy): domain Eukaryota; kingdom Metazoa; phylum Arthropoda; class Insecta; order Orthoptera; family Acrididae; genus Schistocerca; species Schistocerca americana. Next base: position 388,563,958 of record NC_060126.1, on the reverse strand, counting down.
TCGCTTTCCTGAAAACTTTCTTATAATTTTATACATAGTATGTTATATTTCAAGCTAAAGTTTATAAAAAGGAATTACTTTATAAAATATTTTAATTTCAAAGTTATAATCATTCAGTACAGTTAAAATTATTTTTTTAGAAAAAAGTCCTGTACTGTTTACTATATTTATTTCTGGATTCACTTATGAAATAATAATCAACATTGATAATGTAACAGAAACTAGTAGAAATTCACTTACTAAGAATAATTGTAAACCCTTTGGAATATTGTTATTCCTGCAGCGAGTAGGATTTGTAAGCATGCATCTGATGTGATAAGACATATTTTTGTATTTTTGTGTGAACAATGTGATTTTGGCTTTGTTAATGTGAAAAATCAATATACTATATGATATACTAAAATGCGAGAAGATATATTTATGTAAAAAAATGCGACATTTTCAGCTTTAAGAATCAGACCCCTGGACAAAAAGACGTGGAGCCAACTCAACATGACAAGCTAACTGGAAAATTTATTGTAACCTTTGCTCTTCTCAAATCTTCATAAAAGACTTTGCTTGTTACATGCTTGGACTGCAAATTGTTTAATTTGGACAATAGATGGAAGTAGGAAGGAGGGAGGAGATTACAAGGAATGCATAAGGCAATGCTGATCCTACAGCTTATGTTAATAAATAGAAAGAAAAAAGGTTAAACCTTGTTTACATAATTTGTGGATTTATAGACAATTTTCATTGGAATGTTCTCTTTGAAATTCTGAAGGTAACACAAATGGAGTATAGGAATCAATAGGTTATCTTCTACTTGTACAGAAACCAGACTGCAGTCATAATAGTTGGACATAAAAGGGAAGTTCTAGTTAAGATGGGTGTGACACATGGTAATAGCTTATCCTCAGTGTTATTCCATTTGTACAGTGAGCAAGTAGTAAAGGAAACTGAAGAGAACTTTGGAAAGGGAATTAAAGTTCAAGTGAAAAAATAAAAATAAAAATCTTGAGGTTTTCTGATGATATTGTTGTCCTGTCATTGATAGCAAAGGACTAGGGAGATAAGTTAAATGGAATGGATGGTTTTGAAAAGAGGTTATAAGATAAATATTAACAAAAGTAAAACAAGTGTAATGGAACTTAGTCAAATCAAGTCAATTGATGGTAAAGGAATTGGATTCAGAAATGAGGCACTAAAAGTAGTAGATTAATTTCGCCATTGGTGCTAGAGAGGGAAAGGGAGGGAGGGAGAGATGGAGGGAGGGAGGGAGGGAGGGGGGGGGGGGAGAGAGAGAGAGAGAGAGAGAGAGAGAGAGAGAGAGAGAGAGATAATGAGTGTAGTAGAGAGGATAAGATACACAGACTGGCAATAGCAAGGAAAGCTTATCAGGAAAAGAGATACCTGTTGACCTCAAATATAAATTTAAGTGTTTTTAAGTAATTTGTGAAGGTACTTTCCTGGAGTGCAGCCTTGTACAGAAGTGAAACATGGCTGATAAACAGAGAAGAAAATAGAAGCTTTTGAAATGTGCTACAGAAAAATGCAGATGATTTGATGATTAGACCAGATAACAAATGAAGATGTGATATACCAAATTGTGGAAAAAATTATGGCACAATGTCACCTTAAAATAGTAGTAGTTGATAGGACACATCCTGCAGCTACAAGGAATTGGAGGGAAGTGTATGGGGTAAAAACTGTAGTGGGAAACCAAAGCTGGACTGTAGTAAGCAGGTTCAGATGGATGTAAGTTGCATAGTTAAGAAGAGATGTAGAAGCTTGTGCAGGATAGACAACAACAACACTTACCATGAATACGTGAAGTTTGCTCGGGCTGTTTACTACAATAGGAACCCCAGACTGAAGAAGGTCTTCTACTGTTTTTATGCCATGATCATGTACTGATGTTGTCAAAACATTGACAAGTGATCCCTGTGAACAGTTACAACAATATGAGGAGGCTATGTTGTGTAATAATGAAAGAATGTGGGAAACAGGAAACAATTCTGTTGAGGAGTTTCCAAGAATCTACAGATGTAAATCCTCTTTGAACCATATGCAAACTGGCTGTCCTTCTTAGGTATTCTCAATGAATAGAAGCCAGAAACTCTGAATGGCTATTTGGTGTATTGTAAAGCAACTCTCATAGACTGGTACCTCATTAGGAACAGCTGCCATTGTCCCACTTGAAAGAGAATTGTGATGAACATTGTGGTGCATAATGCTGAATTCATGTAGGAGAAGGTCCACCTTTGCTCCAAGTTCAATCATCTTATGTTTGTGTTAATGAAAAACACCTATCAAACACATCACATGGAATCAACACTCTATACGGAACACAGATGTGAATCCATTCAACAACAAAGAAAAAGCATTAAGACACAGCATTCCTTCTATTCTCTAGAGCAATGACTAGTAAAATGGAATGGTGGTGTTTGATGTGAATTGTGGCACTTCAGGTTACAGTTACACTCAAGGAAATCTCTGGTCTGTCTATGTGAAATTCTGTTGGTGTCATTGTCATTATTTTCAAATCCTTGGCTGATCAACTTCTGACTCAAGACACTTATGCTGTTTAGTTTTTTATAATTGGTTACATGTCATAGTTTCTTGGAAACCTCTTTGATAGTATTCTTTACACTAAACAGTAGAAAAACTTTTAGTTTCATCAATTTACTCAGTCATCAGGCCTACTTTAGAATCCTCCACACTGGAAACAGTTTTACTTAATGCTAGACATGATGTAAGTTTTCTACTCTCCCCTATATATCTATTCACAGTAGTATTACTGGAAACTGATACAAATTTATTTACACATGACTCTTTTTTATGTCTTGCTCAAGTGCAAGTCCCAACTAGAGCAAATTTCAGTTTTGTGGATTGAGTCCATAGTGGCCATTCACAATTTGCAACCATGTTATTCCTAGGACCTCCTTTACTCTTTCCAGAATGTGCTCTATTCTCTCTATTCACATGGAAGCCTCCCTCATTTTGTTACCATCCAAAAAATTTCTCACATTGTCTTTTACTGTGATTTTGACCTTTAGTGCTTTTCCAACATAGTTCAGAAAAACACTAATATTACTCCTGGGAACAGGACAACAGCAATTCCCTAATTCTCTGTAGAAGTTTTGTTTTCCAGTTCCACGATTAAGATTCACTGCCTACCCCTTAGTCCAAGTGCATACATCTGTTAATTTAATACTGGCAAAAACTTTTAATAGTACTTCTCCTTGAATTACATCAGCCACCACTCCACAAATGACTCTAAATCCTTTATTGTCCATCTTTAGACCAACATACATCAAAAAATAATTTTGCAAACTCTCCTTATGAATTACATGGCTCTATAACTTCAGCTACCCAACCATAATAATCTACTCTCAAGAAACCCCTCACAAAAGATATTTTCTCCTTATCACTCCAATTCCCAGACAAATCATTAAATCGTCTGATAAAATCAAGTAGATGTACCCTGTCATATAGTTTAAAATTACAATTTTAAGCAACTAACAAAAGAAGCTCCATTAGACACAGCACAAACATGATGTCTGACACTTTGTAGAATTCTAACTGTTTTAGCTTCATAATCCTTGCTAACAGTCTTCATTTTTACATATACATATATTTAGCTGCTTTTTATAATTTTTTTCAAAACTAGTTTTCACTGATTCTGTTTGTTTTTCTAAATCTGACTTTAAATTACCAATATGATTTTTCAGTTCTAGTTTTACACTACTGTTGCATTTTTTAATGTTGCTACTATTTTTGACCATATTTTCACTCAGTATTAAGTGAATGTCATTGAGCCCATATTTTTCTAGCTCACCTTGTTTTTCCTCAAAAAATTCCTTTTCAACACTGAATTATCCCATCAACTGAGAAATGTTATCTTCCTCCTTCAATTGCAATACTCAGTGGGTGAAGCCTTGACAATTTATATAATTTGACAGTCACTTACTTTTTCATTGAAAGTTGTCAATGTAAAGTTCTGTTTAAATTACTAAATTTTTCTGATATACACATTTTAGATTTTCTTCCCTATCTTCAAATGCATTATCATCATTAATTTCACTCCTATTGCTTACTATCTGCCCTCACTGTCCACAACATTGCTTTTCTTCCCTCATCATTCACTTTGGCAAACAGTTAACTAAAACTGACAATGAAAACATTTTGATTTCAAATTACTCGAGCACCAGTTGCTGCTGTACCCAATATCTGTCACTTGCTTTCTGCTTCTGCTCATAATTTCCACATCAGGTCATTACCTGCAATATTTACATTTTGTACCTCCATCCTGCTGGTTTCTCATTGACTGCTTTCCATAATGGCACCATCCTTCTTGTCCCTGATTGGCTGAATTTCTCTCCCCATTGCAGTGTACATTAATTTTCACCAATACTGTGTCATAACTGATTCTAATTCTGTCATCCACATAAAATCACTGTCCCATCCATAGTTCATTCCACCTGTGCCCCAGGAAATGTTTTTGCTATATTCTGCCATTGTAACCTACAGTTCATACTTTTTGATATCACATTTTACCTATCTGCAAATTCAGAAATTTTATTGTCCCTCAGCCTACAAAGCCTACGACTTTTCCACACAATGTGTGTTAATTACACAAGACCTCTACTACACTGTGATCCTCACCTGCATGGGCACCACACTGAAAAGCATCCTATATTGTTTGGACAATGACATGATAATCATGAGAGTATTAGCACCTACTATCAGGTCAGTACTCACAAATAACTAATAGGTACAGTGACAGAATTATTTACAAGAATTCCAAAGTTATTAAAACACACATAAATGAAGTACTGAAAAATGATCAGATATAGTACCAACAACTCACTGAACAAAGTAATTAAATGTGGCACAAAACACTGTCCATATTTACACAAAGAGTTGACAGAGAGTATCGTGTTGTAGAAATCTATTGGATGAAAGCACAATACAATGACTCACTCCACTCATTAATTAAGAGTCACAAAGTTCAACAGTACTTCATTCATGTGACAATGATAATCCATGCCTTCTACCAATTATGACACAATTCACTCAAAATATTTATTAACTTGAATTGTGAAAAAAACTTGAAAGTTATTGTACAACAGCATTATTAAATTTTTGTGCATGCAGTGTATGCATTTCCCCAAACAAACTGTGCATAACTACAGCATGAGTAAAAACTGAGAGCATTGGTTTTATCTGCTTGTTAATTCAATTGGGACTGGGTGCAGTTTCCTCAATTTGAGTGATATACCTAGTTGCTTGAAAAATAAAATATGCTATTGTGAAGCTGGGATGCCAGTATTTATAATGAATGATCTTACTGCTTTTACAAGTGTATATTAGCTCACATAATGTTGGAAATTCATGTTATAGTGAGAAGTTTCATTAGCATATTTTCTAATTAACATGACTTAAGTGAACACTAATTATACTACTGTAGTCAGCATAATGAAAGTAAATTTCTAAATAATAAATTTAGATGGAGCAAAGTCTAATTCGAGTTTTCAAGTATTTAGGTGAATGTTACAAATGTATAATAATTTGCATAATTACTGGGAAGAAAAATTATTAATCATAAGTAGTGCAGTCATTACAAGTGAAGTTGCTGCAGCTTGCTGTGTCACAAGGGGCTGCCTTCTTCTGCCACAAAGTATTGCAGGTTTTCACAGACGGTTATTTGTATTATCTGTCATGTGGAATACTGATGTCATTCATCATGTGGAGAAAGTAACATATTAAAAAAATTAATGGCTCTGTAATTTTTCAGCAGTAATTGCTATGGTATTGCTTAAATAGATTAGATTAGATTAATTATTCATTCCATAGACCCACAATAGAGGGGATCCTCCTGGGTGTGGAACATGTCAGATAAACACATTACAAAAATGTAATTAGAAAAAAAAAAAATGAGTTTCATTAATTTTAACGATCCCCAGTCAATAAACAGTTAAATTATGAACAGGATTTAAAATTAAACTTCTAATATTTACAGGTTTAATACTTACATCTGCTTTCATTAAATCCATAATTCACACAATGGCTAGTTACTTGGCTATTACAATCAAGTATTCTCAAAAATTAAAGTAAATTATTCATTTCAATGATCCTCAGTTAAGAACAGTCAAATTATGTACAAGATTTAAAATTAAACTTCCACTATTTACAGACTTAAGACTTCCATCTGCTTTCCATACATCCATCATTCACACAGTAGGTAGTGTTGAAGACACTCACCACAGCACTCCTCAAACATACAATAAGTCATGAAGTTTCCAAAATGTTTGTTCTGAGCCTCTGGGCCATCAGAATCTGCCCTCGGTAAAACTCAGATAGATTACCTGCCTTCCCCATTCTACACAAAGGACAGCATGCTCACTGAGACTTCATGCACCGTGTGTATGTCTGATTAGCAGTCATTTCTTGGCAGGTAATGCTACTATAGCCTGGACATGTTTATATCAATAGTAGGTCAGTAGTCAGTGTATGTAAGCTATTATTAACAATCTTTAATGTGTTTGACAGTTTATGTCTTATTGTAATGTATTCTTATACGTTTTAGCACTAACGATGGTCACACTGTAGTTGAAATATATTTCTGCAATAAATACATTATTAGTGACTGATTCCTGCATATTTCTCAACTTTAAATGAGGTCAGTCACTGAGCACATCTGTTCCACATGGTACCAAATCTGATAATGTTGTAGAAACCTCAGCTTCAAGAGCCTATGATCCTACTGCGACAAATTCCAACTCATGTTGGGATATGTTTCTCCTTCTGCTGCCAAATAGCCAACATTCAAATGTGATTTCTGAATGAGAAACTCCCTGCATAATCTTTCATTATATAAAGACTATAGATGGTGTTACTCCCATCTAATTTGTGTGACTGCACTGAAAAGCTACTCATATGCATATCATGCACATAGTTCATTTGACACCAGTTTCATTTTTACTGGATGCTGCATTTGTGGTGTAAAAGCTGGCAGTGTGCTTTGGTCATAATATGAGTTCTACATTACAAGACCTATGGCATTAGTACCCAAGTACAAATAGTATCCTGTTGGGCACTTTTTGCTGACATTTACAAAGGACGACTACTCAGGATGCACATTATCACAAAACTTCCATATGGAATAAGATATTCTTCTCTACTGAAAATAAATAAGTAAATAAATTTCACTACTGGATTCTCATTACAACAAGATGTTAAAGTAAAGGTGTTATAAAGACTGTTCCATTATTAGTATGTGACTCACCTGAAAAATGGTGACAATAACAAGAGAGAAAATAGCACATGCTGCAGCAAAGAACTTCTGTGATGAAGACCGTGCTAGATTTCCATAGCCAACAAGTATGAATTTTAGAGTTTCTTGTATAATGCTTCTACAGTGGCTTTTATATGTCAGTAATGACCAGAACACTGCAGAAAAAAGGTAGCAACCAGCAACTGAGAACCAGACCTGGAATGTATAAGATGTTTTGGCAGAAGTAAGTGAAACATTTATGCTAAGGTGTTCTCATAATTTGAATGAGAAAAGTTGAATAAAAAATTTAACATTTCAGACTAAATGTAATGAGATTATATCATCTGAAAATTAATCAAAAAATGAAATTCAGATTTGTATGTGTTATTTATTCATAGGCTTTTCTCTCACTCTTTAGTTGATGACACCAAGTAAAGAAAGATGAAAGGGGAAAGGTAAAAAATAATTAGTAAGAAAGTAACTACAAGTGTTACATGGACACTTTAACATGGCAGTTTTATGTGTGTGTGTGTGTGTGTGTGTGTGTGTGTGTGTGTGAGGAAGGGGCGGGGCAGGGGGGGTTTCTCATTTTGATCTCTGGTTATTTAAGATACCAATGGAGGAGGGACCTAAACTACATTGATTACAACACTGTCAACCTCAGTAAACAACTTCTGTGTAGCCATTACTAAACACTTTGTGTATTATGATTTGTTTTGTGTTGTGTGTCACTCACTGTTTTCTTTCCTTATTTTTAAATGATTGAAGAAGCTAATTTGGTCCATCATGGTGTTTGAGTAGAATCGTCACGAGGACAGAGGGTTCATGCAATCCCTGTGGCCTTCATGTTAGTTCTGCTTTTGCAGGAGTACCGAACATGGATGTAGACTGCTAGCCCTGAGACAAGATAGTGGGACTGATTCCTGCATTCCACTTCCCTCCCCTCAGACACTCACTTCTGACTGCTGCATTAGGTGTCTGCAGTCTGGTATGCCAGCAGTCTTCTATTCTGTGAAGTACAGCTTATTTTCTATTCTCATTCAAAAGTTTTTGATTGAGGAAGCCATAACACTTAACTGACAAAGCTTGTGCATCGAATACAAATACAGTTTTCTCTAAAAGATGCTGATATAATGCTTAAATCATAATGGAGAACTATATGAATACCATAAACTGGGGTGAATAGGGACAGAATTTCAGGTTTTTAAATAATAAATCCAGAAGTACAATCCAAATATGAGTTTTTAATCATTAAAGTGGAAGATGGTATAGCAGATAGTCATTCTACCTTGAAACTAGGTATATTTGGTATTACTTAATATAATTTGTAGTAATTAGCAATTATAAAGTGTCCCTATCTACCCCTTGGTAGGGGTCAATAGGGACAGTGATAAACATAACTCACAGAACCCTATTGCAACAGGCACAGGGGTCAAAAGGGACACAAAAATGGTTTTTAAAAATACAAATTAACCTTTAATACTTTAGAATATTAAAACATCAGTTAAACATATGTCTGCCTTGTGTTATTAATGGTTCTTTCATGACTTGAATCACTTGAATATAATCAAATTCAGATACATCTTCTACAACTGGGAAAACATAAACACTATTGTCTTGGGAGTTTTGTCTCAAAAATGATATCACATATGTTTTTACATTAAGCACAACTTCAGTACTTCTGCCAATAAAATATTTTGCAGCCCACTTCGTGCTCTCAAATTTCACTTTCACACAATCCCCAACATGTGACATCCTATCAGTAGACAGTTCTTCTGGTTTCTGAGTAGGTGTAGAGTCTTCTCCCTCTTCATAACTGTGATCACTGTTGTCACCATCACTATCTTCTTCTGATTCATTCACTGAATTCGACAAGTCATGTGCATGAACACTCCTGCCAGGTGGTATGTTCAGTTTACTTTTTCTACCTGGTTTTGGCAAATTATCATCAGGCCACCTATGATGCCTTAAGAATTCAACCAGGCTGTCATTAACAGTGCCATTGCTGTCTTCTCCACTTTCTTCAGATGGCAACATTCCAAGAACTTGGTCTTCATTGAAAGGATAAATACCAGTCTTCTTGAAACCTGAACAAATGTTTCTTTCTATGGTTGGTGATAACATGTCAAGGGTTTCTTTCAATAGTTGAGGAAAGTACTTCTTATCAATTCCTGAACACTTGTTGTTAGTTCTGCCTTTTCAATTCTCCAGAACCTTTCACCAAGCCTGTTTCAATGGCCTAAACATTGCAACATTTAGAGGTTGTGTAAGATGAGCTGAGCTCGGTGGTAAGAAATCACACTCAATGTCATGTTTTTTGCACAAATCAATAACAGCTGGAGACAGATGAGAGCTCAAGTTGTCACCAATAATGACTTTTCTTCCCTCAAAACAATGAAAATAAGGTATCACTATAGATTTAAACCAATCTAAGAAACAGCTGCCATCCATCCCACCTGATTTACTTCTGTTAAACATTACCCCAGCAGGACCACCTTCACTCCACAGATTGTATACGTGTTTAGCTTTATACGTCATGTAAGGTGGCAATAGTGTGCCATTGCCTGTAGCAACAAACATCATGCTTACATTGGATTTTGTTTGATTCATAACCCTGTCAAGATATTTACAGCCCCTTTTGTACAGAAGTTTTTTCCTTCCAGGGTTGTCCGCCAGGTTTGTCTCATCATAATTTAATATTTGCTCTGGGGGAACATCATTAAGAGTTATTTTAAACTCTTCAGAATAGCAAACAATATCCTGTGAGGTAACTTTAGCCCTGCTTTGGGATATATTTTGACATATTCGTGGAGAAATAACTTTGTGCCTCTCGGTGAAAGATTGTGCCCAGTCTGGACCTGGAAGATTGTTTTTAAATTGCTTTATTATTCTTCCTTCTCTGTCCAAATAGTACTTCACAAAACATCATACATCAAACATGCTTAGAGGATAACCCCATTTTCTACAAGTAACAACACATTCCACAATCTTCACTCTTCACTTCAGTTGGCACACCAAGAGCTGTTTGTCCTCTCTTCTTATTTCTGTTTTCAATTTCCTACTCAGACATTTTGCTGTACCTTTGCAATGCAGATTTCACAATTTTAAAATTTTCTGAAGTACAGGGCTATTACAAATGACTGAAGCGATTTCATAAATTCACTGTAGCTCCATTCATTGACATATGGTCACGACACACTACAGATACGTAGAAAAACTCATAAAATTTTGTTCGGCTGAAGCCGCACTTCAGGTTTCTGCCGCCAGAGCGCTCGAGAGTGCAGTGAGACAAAATGGTGACAGGAGCCGAGAAAGTGTATGTCGTGCTTGAAATGCACTCACATCAGTCAGTCATAACAGTGCAACGACACTTCAGGACGAAGTTCAACAAAGATCCACCAACTGCTAACTCCATTCAGCGATGGTATGCGCAGTTTAAAGCTTCTGGATGCCTCTGTAAGGGGAAATCAACGGGTCGGCCTGCAGTGAGCGAAGAAACAGTTGAATGTGTGCGGGCAAGTTTCACGCATAGCCCACAGAAGTCGACGAATAAAGCAAGCAGGGAGCTAAACGTACCACAGCCGATGGTTTGGAAAATCTTATGGAAAAGGCTAAAGCAGAAGCCTTACCGTTTACAATTGCTACAAGCCCTGACACCCGATAACAAAGTCAAATGCTCTGAATTTTCGGCGCGGTTGCAACAGCTCAGGGAAGAGGATGCGTTCAGTGCGAAACTTGTTTTCAGTGATGAAGCAACATTTTTTCTTAATGGTGAAGTGAACAGACACAATGTGCGAATCTGGGCGGTAGAGAATCCTCACGCATTCGTGCAGCAAATTCGCAATTCATCAAAAGTTAACGTGTTTTGTGCAATCTCACGGTTTAAAGTTTATGGCCCCTTTTTCTTCTGCGAAAAAAACGTTACCGGGCACGTGTATCTGGACATGCTGGAAAATTGGCTCATGCCACAACTGGAGACTGACAGCGCCGACTTCATCTTTCAACAGGATGGTGCTCCACCGCACTTCCATCATGATGTTCGGCATTTCTTAAACAGGAGATTGGAAAACCGATGGATCGGTCGTGGTGGAAATCATGATCAACAATTCATGTCATGGCCTCTACGCTCTCCCGACTTAACCCCATGCGATTTCTTTCTGTGGAGTTACGTGAAAGATTCAGTGTTTAAACCGCCTCTACCAAGAAACGTGCCAGAACTGCGAGCTCGCATCAACAATGCTTTCGAACTCATTGATAGGGACATGCTGCGCCGAGTGTGGGAGGAACTTGATTATCGGCTTGATGTCTGCCGAATCACTAAAGGGGCACATATTGAACATTTGTGAATGCCTAAAAAAACTTTTTGAGTTTTTGCATGTGTGTGCAAAGCATTATGAAAATATCTCAAATAATAAAGTTATTGTAGAGCTGTGAAATCGCTTCAATCATTTGTAATAACCCTGTATTTCGGAGTGACATCCCTTTTCTAATGGCTTCTATAGCCCTTTCCAGGTCCTCTTGTGTAAAATGTTTGAGGCGATGACCTCTAGGCTCATACTGATATTTCCTAACCATGCTGTCCCTATTCACTTCTGAAAGTTAAAAAAAGTTACAACATAAGAGAAAATATATTACAGTTTCTACAAAAACATGATTGTATCATAAATCTCTGAGCATTTCCCTTGTGTATAGTGATAATATTGAAAAGATTCCTCAAAAGTATGTAGCATGTACAGCTGAAGTTTGACCACCAAAACAAAAATAACACAAACAGATGATGATTTTGAACAAGGCTGACAACTTATGAAATACGTCAAAGATGATAGTAACCAAGTATTTCAGAGAAACAAACTCATAAGTTGTTTCGGACATCATATCACACCATAGACAAATGATTTTTCATTGCGGTTGTAACACATAACACTTTTTCCTGAAAAGCTGTCCCTATTCACACCTGAGTCCCTATTCACCCCAGTTTACGGTAGTATTTACTGTCATTTAATTTATTAGTCTTCATCAATATTGAAGATGTCTTAAGATGTTACCCATCCACGCAAAAATATTCAGTCTTGAGACTGGTGTAAATATTGCTATTGGAGGTTCCAAAGCTGCAGCAAGAGAAAGAACCAAGACAACAACAAAATAAATGTATTAATTCTAAAGATGTGTAGTTCAGGTGCTACAAAAATGAACTTGTGCTATTCTAGGCACATAAAAAAGACTTCAGCTCTTGAATTTGAATCATAGTTCAGAAAATTAATGGCAAACCAAATGTAAAATTTCCATGATGATAGAGGTGGAGTGGATCCAATGATGAGTTACTCTAGGTAGTAATGTCCACATATTTCATTACACTGATCACTAAATAAAACAAAAATTAATCTTGAAGGTACCCTGTTCATAATCCAATGTAATATTAATATTTGTAAATAATTCAAGGACAAATACTGTTATAACTACTATAATAATAAACTGTGGAGTGATTAATTTGATACGTTGTAGAGGTCCTTATAACATATTTGGTGTATTTACATTATGGTAATATGTTGTTAGATATAAATATTCATTCACCCATTCACCTCAATTTGTAGATTCCATACTTTGATCATTCATTCATTAATCATATGTCATACATCTCATCAAATAGGACAAACTTCAGGGATGTGGAGAAAGTGAATGTATACAGTTGACATAAAATTTTTCTGAGCATCGTACCATGTCATAATCTCCAGCACAAGTAAAACAGGATCTACACTTCATTCGCTGAAGAGAACTAATCATAAGAAACAACGCAAGAAGCAATATACAACAGCAGGTCCCCACTCCGCCCACTGTAGCAACCATTTGTAATAAAGTTCATGCTCCATCTGCCTCAAGTGACCAATCACAACTACAGGCTTTCCGAATTATGACATAGTGTCATTCTCAGTGAGCAGCAATGAAAAACTATAAGAGACTCCTTATAGCTCAAGCATGTCAATAAAATAAGATGAAGGCCACTGGAATTGTGGTTGAAGCTTTGGTTTCTCCAGTAAAGTTTTTACATTATGATGTGGTATGATTCTCAGAAACATTTTATGTCAACTGATTCTGGGTGTTGAAGCCTATGCAATTATATAAGTCAATGAATATCTTACCAGAAAACAAGTAGATTCTAGAAGCTAAATTTATACACTGCATTAATAGCAATCCATCACTATTCTGCTTAATACTATTTACATTTACAGCAGCTAAATTTAACCAAGTAAATTTGGAAGAAAGTTGATGCTCAGTCAGTTACAGCTTGTTTCAGAAAAGTCAGATCTACACAAACAGCTCTCTTCAGTTTCCTACAAATTGTTTACAAAGCTATTGAGAACAAGGAACTGGTCTGTGGGTTGTTTTTGGAGCTTTTCAAAGCATTTGATCTTATAAATCATAATCTACTGCTGTTAAAACTGTATAATTATGGTGTCCATGGTATTTCCTATGAGTGGTTCAAACCATATTTAACTGATGCAAAGCAAAGAGTACAAATTTCTCAGGATGAAAAATGTGTACCATTCTGAATATAAAAAAGTTAATTATGGGGTGCCTCAGGGCTTGGTATTAGGACCATTGTTATTCTTGATTTTTATTGATGACCTACCTCAACAGTTTTCAACAGCTGATACCATATTATTTGCTGATGATACCAGCTTCATTATAAAAGGGGAGAATGATTATGAGGTGCACCAAAAAATTGTCAAAAGAGGCAAAGTGGCAGAAAAATGGTTTAAAGATAACTGTCTGGTTGTCAATGACAAGTAAACTGTATGGATGAACTTCAACCATATAAGGAACAAAAACAGGACCAATGCAAAATCATATTATCAAATAGCCACATAAAACTTTTAGGAGTATGAGTGGATGATCATCTAAGATGTAAAAACATGTAGACATGCTTAACAAAAAATTAAGCAAGTACTGTTATTAAGAGGGCTTAAAGATTGCTGCAATACTGAAACAGGGTTAAGTGCTTATTACACATACATGCATAGTCTACTGAAGTATGGAATAGTGTTCTGGGGAAAATACCTCTTTTGCAAAGCAGTCTTTTAAGCTCCAAAAGAAAGCTGTAAGATTAATAAGTGATGTTGCTTACAGAACACCATGTAGAGGTATCCTTAAAAAACTAAAAATCATGACTTTACCATCCATATTTATATTTGAAAGCATATGATTAGTTAAAAACCATCAAGCTTCAGTTTTGAATAGTGGAATCCACAATTATCAAACAAGGAACAGGGATGACTATCATAGGGATGTGCATAGAAAACAAAATATCAGGAAAGTGTTGTTTATAAACCAAAAACTATGTACAGTGCATTGCCAGATAGCATAAAAAAAACCAAACAGTAATACATTCAAAAAAGAACTAAAATATCTACTAATAAACAATAGCTTCTACAGCATTAACGAATTTTGCTCAGGTCTGTAGGTCTGCTTCATTACTCTCTAAACAAAAATTTAAATTATCAACCATTCCTAGATAAAACCAAACTTCTTCCATCAATGTATGTATGTAATTATGCACTTAGCTATTGTGCTGTATGTTACTATGCCTAGTTAACTGAAGTCCTGGTATATAATAGTTTTAGTAAAATCGACCAATGGGTTTCACAAGCATTTATTCTATCTGTATGTACGTAAGCAGAATAATGTTTTTGTTATAAAGATGTGTTGATACCAATGATAAGATTTTGTACATGATGTAAACATGTAATATTTCATACTGTTCTGTACTTTGATAAGTCCAATATCATGAATGTGATAATACGGGTGCTAAATAAATAAATAAATAAATAAATTGATTAAACAGCTACTGTTTTAGATTCCTAATTACTTGATTACATTGGTATTTTTTAAATGTAATAATCATCTTCATGTGTAAATACAAAGACCTGTCGAGCTACATTACAATTAGTTATATTGTTTTACGGTAAACACTTCTCTGTGCCATGTAGCTTACAGATCTTTCCAAATGCTGAATACAGATTATTCAGATAATTTGTTAAAAGATTGCCTAATGAGACAATTTTTAATTTTCTTTTGAATTTTTCAGAATTCCAAATGTCATGTTTTACATTAGATGGAAGCTTAATGAAAACCTTTGAACTGCAGAACATAGCTTTACTCTGAAATCTGGAGAAAGAAGCTAAGTTTATACGAAAATTAATTTTATATCTTGTATTCTGATTGTATGGATTATATTTCATGTGAAACTGATTTTTGTTGTCAGCGACAATAAGCATTAAGATGCAACTCTATTGGGAAGTGAGTGTAAGAATACAAAGATATTTGAAAAAACTTCTGAAAGATTTATAGCTATCTACTTTACCCAGTATTCTTATAGCTCTTATTTACCTTAGGTGTATATAAAATAATTCCATGAAAGAAGAAGGTGTGAAAATTAGCAAAATAAACCAGCTCTTTTGCCTTTAGGATGACACAGTGATAGACTCTTCTAAGGAAAAACCTACTGGAATGAGCTTTTTGTTTAGTTCTTCTATGTGTTAACAAACATCGTAACTTCCAGAATGAAATTTTCACTCTGCAGCTGAGTGTGCACTGACATGAAACTTCATGGTAGATTAAAACTGTGTGCCAGATCAAGATTCCCAACTCACCAACTAATGACTTTTGCTTTTCATGGGCAAGTGAGTTACCCCAAGCATGACTCACAACCCATCCTCACAGCTTTATTTCTGCCAATAACTCATCTCCCAGATTCACAGAAGGTCTCCTTCTTTAAATTACTATCCGGATGGCTCCTTAGGAACTTCATGTGAGTTTTTCATTTAATGTGTGACCATTAATGTTCATATATGGTGTTCTCAGGTCGCATTTACTTGTTTGAAACTGCAAAACATGAATTTGTGAGATTAAAACTTAAACTCTTAGCCCAAACCCAGTTACAGTCTTGTTCAACTGAAATATGATCTGTGTCCATCAAGGCTGAGTTAAGACCCTTCATTAGTATGCTGTGTCATCAGAAAACATTACAGTTTATGAACTGTCTATTAACATTGTTGAAACATCATACATGCAGGTTAAAGAGACAAGCAGACATACTACCAATCTCTGTGCGAACCCACATACTATGCCTCTCACTCTATAGTTAGTTCCATGTCTGTGACAGAGTCTGTCAATATGATCATCTATTTTCTGTTATGAAGATAAACTCCATACATGGAGGAGAGTCTGTCACAATCAGTGGTCCTTTTTTAAAATTTAATTTCACTCATCTAGGTCTGTAGCACCAAATTGAGAAGTAAATCTCCATGGTCAAGGAATGAGTCAGCACATAAAATAGACAACAGGTAAATTAATAATAGTTAAAATTAAAATTTCCATGAATACTATACAGACAACAAGCTGAATATATATCATAGCAAAATTGATAAAATGATAATTAGCTTAATTTTTTCCCAGGAACTCCAAATAAAATAGAAAAGACTAGAAGGAGTGAGCCATGAGGAAATTCTTTGGACTTGAAAGTGTGATGATTAACACTAAGATTTTTTAAATTATTTTGGTAGCTCATTGAAAATGGATGCAGCAGAAATCTTCATACCTTCCTGCACAAGATTCAAGGAGGTGTGATCCAAATAGTGATTGGATTTCTGTCTTGTATTAAGTGAATGAAAGCTGCTAATTCCTGGGAATAAGCTCATATTGTTAACAATAAATGACATTAAAGAAATTATGTATTGGAAGGCCAGTGTCAGTATTCCCAGATTCCTGAACAGGGATCAACAAGTGGTTCATGAACTTACTTCACGTATTGCTTGAACTGTCATTTCTGAGTCAGAAATACCCTTGGTGAACGGGTGTAGTTGCCCCAGAATATTGCGCCTTACATCATAAGAAAATGAAAAGAAGCAAAACAGACTAATTTTTGTGTTGGAGTATCATTTATTACAGATACTGTTGTAACAGTAAGTATAGCATCATTAAGTTTTTGAACAAATTACTGAACATGGGCCTTACATGTGACCTTACCATCTATCTGAACACTAGTGAATTTGGAATGTTCAGTCTCACTAATCATATGCCTATCCTGTGTAATAAAAATTACAGTTTTAATTGAATTTTATGTTAGAAATGTTACTGTGATCTAGCATAAGTTTATTTTCTACAAGCCAAGATCTTATGTCTTGAATTGTATTATTTGATACACTGCCTATTTTGCATTCAACATCTTTCACTACCAAGCTAATGTCATCAGAAAACAGAAAATTTTAGAACCTCCTGTCATATTAGAAGGCATATTATTTATATATGAAACAGTAGTGGTTCCTGCACTGACCCCTAAGGCACCTTAAATAACGAAAAATGGGAAGGCCCTAGGGGCAGACCAAATCCCAATAGAAGCATGGAAAAGTTTTGAGAACAGGAAACTGATATTCTCTGGAATATAATGCAGAAAATCTGGAAAGGAGAAAGAATGTAACATGTGTGGAGCGGTATACTGGTTCCCATATATAAGGGGAAAGGGGATATCCAAAACTGTGGCAATTATAGAAGGATAAAACTGATGACCCACACAATGAAGATCTGGGAAAGGATAATTGAGAAGCGATTGCATCTAGAAACTGAAGTACGTGAAGAACAATTTGGATTTATGCCAGGAAGAAGAACAACCAATGCAATATTCACTCTAAGGCAACTGATGGAGAGGCACAGAGAAGTACAAGCTGAACTGCATATGGCCTTTATCGATCTTGAGAAGGCATATGACAGAGTGCTGAGCCAAGAGATATGGAGATGTCTGAGAAGTAAATGCCTGCCAGAGACAAATATCATGGTGGTAGAAGACATGTATGAAAGTGCAATGACACAACTCAGGAGCAGTGCTGGTGCAACAAAGGCATTTCCAGTGAGAGTAGGACTACATCAGGGATCTGCTCTCTGCCCATATCTCTTTGACCTTGTCATAGATGTACTAGTCAAAGATGTGAAAAAAGAGGTATGTTGGAGCACGATGTTTGCCCATGATGTTGTAATCTGTGAACCCACCCAGGAGGCACTTCAAGTCAAGCTTGAACAGTGGAGAAAAGCTCTAGAGGAAAGGGGAGTGAGCATTAGTAGAGTGAAAACAGAGTATATGTGTACAAAGGATGCCAAAGATCTATATATTAGCCTGCAAGGAGAACAACTGAAGTAGGTCAAAAAATTTAAATACTTATGCTGTTACATGCAAAGTGATGGAGGACTGGAGGCTGAAATACAGCACAAGATAAATAGTGGTTGGGTGAACTGGAGGAAACTGAGCAGAGTACTGTGTGATAAGGAGGTTAGCTGCAGAATTAAACGAAAGCTTTACTAGTCTGATCATACTGTTAACAATTTTTTTCCTGTCTGTGGTGAGGCCTGTGATACTTTATAGTGGAGAAACTTGGCCAATTACAAAAGCCCAAGAGGAAAAGATGGAAATGGCAGAACTGAGAATGTTAAGGTGGACGAGTGGGGTGACATGAAAGGATAGACTAAGGAATGAGTACATCAGAGGAACAGTGAAAGTGGGACCCATAGGAAAGAAAGTTCCAAGAACGTATGCTAAGATAGCATGGACATGTGCAGAGAAGAGAGGAGTACTATGTGGGGAGAAGAGTGAAAGACCTAGAAACTGAAGGATCAAGGAGAAGAGGAAGACCGAAACAAAGATGGAAAGACAAGGTAACAGGGGACCTACGGGAGAAAGGATGGCTCAGAGAAGAAGCACTGGATAGCATTTATGCAAGAGAAGGATCCAGCAAAGCAACACTGACCACACATGACATGGGAAAAGGCTGAGATGATAATGATGATGATAATGAATGAGTGACCTTAACAAACAAAACAGTGTAACTGAGAACAAAGCTGTAGAGGTTACGTTGTTAAATAAACAGAAAGACTTAATGGGGACTGAGCTACAGGACAATAGTGGTAACAGAAACGTGGAAGTGATGTTAAGGCAAATTATGAGTATTTTAAGTAATATGAGTATGAAAGAAGACATTAGAAGGGTGGAAAATAACATTAGTAGTACGAAAAAAGACATTATCAGGGTGGAAAACAAAACTGGTAGCATTAGAACTGACATGATTACCTTAAAAGATGAAATGAAGCAAGAAATTAAAAAGGAAATTAAGGCAGTTCATGCTAATCTTTCAGAATTAAATAAGACATTTGATGCGGTAATTAAAGATTGTGATAATACTAATGAGAAATTAACATTGAGTAGTATATGTGTAGAAGAGAGATAGAGAAACTTTGTGGTGACAATAGTATGCAGAAATGTAGACTTTCACAGCCAGAAATATCATGTCCATTATAATTATCCGGGCTGTTATGCCGTGGTCGGTTGATGGATTCTGTGTCGATTCCCAACGTTTCGTCTCCAACTGCGGGAGACATCTTCAAGGGGGTCCGTAGCTCAATGGAAGGTCCAACACACCCACAGGCTCGCTACTGACTGCTGCTAAATTCCGTGTCCTCGTGCTCCCAAGCCGTGGCGTGACGTCACGTGTTTTGAAAACGTTGGGAATCGACACAGAATTCATCAACCGACCATGGCATAACAGCCCGGATAATTATAATGGACATCATATTTCCAGCCGTGAAAGTCTACATTTTAGTATCAGACGCCTCTACGGGGAGGAGATGTCAAGAGAAGTGCGACGCCTGGAAGGACTCCAGAAGAAGAGAGTGCAGCTTTTGTGTTCCCTCACATTCCTGTCTCGTTGCAGAGCTGTCGGCATTATACTGAAGTTTCTGAAGATAAAGAGACTGTTCTATTTGGGAAAGGCACAACGCATTTTTAAATGGACTGAGGAGGCCTTACTATGAGAGCGCATTCAGCAGACCTGACGGGACTTGGCAAGCACAAACTGTAAGTTAATGTCTCTCCATATTACGATCAATAATAAACTGTGCAGCGGTGACTGGGATAAAATTGATAGACTACTGCATGATACCATGGGGAAGCGTATGTTGACAACATCTAGTAGACAGAAGAAGAAGTTTGATAATTTGCTACCTAATCAGACTGTTCGGCATTTAGACATTTCCCAGACTGTTATCAATTTGTCCAAACATTCGTTATCTGACGATGAGACATCTGTGCTTGCCAAGGGAGGAAATTTTGCTGTTAGTCCGCGTTTTGTGCCCACGGAAGAAATTATAGCCAGTGTAGAAGCAGGAATTCGCAGTGTGGATTCTGTAACAGCTGAAGAAATCCGTATAGAAACAGTAAGAATATTAGCCAATGCAAAACCGCCAAAAAGTAATATAACTGTGGGTGAGGGAAGAGCTTTAAAACTCCTGAATGACGACGATAGTATTTTGGTTCTCCCAGCTGACAAAGGAAGCGCAACGGTGGTTATGGATGTGGCCAACTATCGGAGTAAAATTACTGATCTACTGGATCCGCAAGCATATAGGAAGCTGAATAAGGACCCCACTAACAATGTTCTCAGGACTGTGTCGAGGTTAATAAAAAAGTCCTCCATTGAAGAGAGTCTACAGAAAGGTCTCTGCAATTTGGTTGCGCTACCACCGACTCTTTATGGATTTCCCAAAATTCATAAAGAAAATGTGCCGTTAAGACCGATACTAAGTGCCATTGGTTCGCCCACCTACTCGTTAGCCAAGTTTTTGACTATGCTGCTAAAACCACAAGTGGGCCGTTTGGACTCTTATATAAAGAATTCGACACATTTCATCAGCAGATTGAATGGCATAGTGGTCCAGCCGGAGGACATATTGGTCAGCTTCGATGTGGTATCGCTGTTTACCATGGTTCCACTTAATGATGTATTGGAACAGCTGGATCGAATTTTTCCTGCCGATATTTCAGAACTGTTTAAGTGTTGTTTGACGACCACATACTTCAAGTGGAATGAACAGTTTTATGAGCAAACGGATGGCGTGGCTATGGGAAGCCCCCTAAGTCCCGTAATTGCAAACTTCTTTATGGAGAAATTCGAAGAACAGGCCTTAGGTACTGCCAGCAAAAAATCAAATGTATGGTTCTGATACGTGGATGACACGTTTGTGCTGTGGAGACATGGTAGGGAAGAACTAAGCCGGTTCCACGAACATCTGAAAAGTGTAAACACGAGAATTCAGTTTACAATGGAGGAGGAGGTAGACGGCAAGTTACATTTCCTCGATGTGCTTGTTTTTAGAAACGAAAATGGTATTTTGGGCCACTCAGTATACCACAAACCCACGCACACGGACCGTTATTTGCACCGGGATTCGAACCACCACCCACAACAGAAGCGGGGTGTTATCAAAACGTTAGCGGACAGAGCTAGAAATATTTGTGAACCTGAGTTGCTCGACGCTGAGGTGGAACATCTCCACAATGCACTAATGAAGAACAGATATTCGTCCGCCAAAATAAAACATGCGTTAAGGCAGCCACTCAGAAAACATACTGACGTACAGGCTACTGCAAAATCTAAGGTTTTCCTGCCGTTTGTTAAAAATGTAACGGAAAGAATAGGGAGGATCTTGACGAAGCGGAATATTACCGTAATTTACAAGCCCACCAGGAAGATACAGGAATACCTTAAGCCTGCCAAGGATGCTCGCAAACCACTGGAAAAAGCTGGAGTGTATAGGATCCCATGCAGCTGTGGTGATGTTTATGTGGGCACCACTAAAAGAACTGTTTCTAAACGTTTGGAAGAGCATAAGGGAAATTGCAGAAGAGGAGAAACGGAATGATCAGCTGTTGCAGAGCATGCTTTCCAGCCAGGGAACCACAATATTTGTTTCTAGGAGACGCAAGTACTAGCGGCCACAAGCGGATATTATGAAAGGCTCTACAGGGAGGCAATCGAAATCGCTAAACACCCAAATAATTTCAACTGTAAGGAGGAGGGTGTGAAATTAAACGGCATACGGATGCTGGTGTTAAAGATGTGTACCACCCGCCCACTACTGGGTGATGGCAACGGCGATCGACGGCGACGGACAGCGGCCAATTGCACTGACATTTTCAAAACACGTGACGTCACACCGCGGCATGGGAGCGCGCGGACACGGAATTTAGCGGCAGTCAGTAGTGAGCCAGTGGGTGTGTTGGACCTTCCATTGAGCTACGGACCCCCTTGAAGATGTCTCCCGCAGTCAGAGACGAAACGTTGGGAATCGACACAGAATTCAACAACCGACCACGGCATAACAGCCCGGATAATTATAATGGACATAATAGTATGCAGGTGGAAGTTTTCGAGAAACAATGTGCTAAAAGTAGGGCTAAACTCGAGAAACAAATTGACTGGATTAAAAATGATTCAGAAACTGAGGTAGAAACCAAGTGTGCAGTAGCGGTAGAGGAAAAACTAGTAAAAGTAAAGGAAAATTGACAGAAATGGAGATAACATGGAAGAGGTACAAAATCTAAAGCATAGTGTAAGTGGAAGTGTGTTGAAGTCTGACTGTAGTTGTAATGATGGTAGCAATGATAAATCCAGTAGTGATGAGAATGGGGTATTTGAATCTGTAATTAATAATGAGGGCAATGTGTTAAGTAAAGAAAAAATTAATGAGGACTTGTTGTATGGACAAGATCACATGGTAAGTAAAAAGGAAGTGGGTCACCCTGCAACAATAGCAAGTGCACAAGGCATACATGTTAAGTGTTTACTGGACAGTGGTGGTGACTTGAATGGCATTTCACAGGCATTTTATGAATCTATTAAGAACACTGAGGGTATAGTGGTGATGCATGTTCCTGAAATAAAAATTATTGATACTACTGGTAAGCTGTCAAAGAGTGTGAAACAAGAGGTACTATTAAATGTGGAATTGGCAGGACAGCTGTTGAAATACAATTTGTTGTTGATTCAAATTCTCAAATTGATGAAATATTTGGGACCAATTTCTTGTGTAAATAGCAAGTAGGGGGTTCAACAATCTGTGTTGGATTCCTTATGTGGCAATAATGCTTACCCCAGCTGTCTGTCTCATATTTCATGTTTCCAGAGGCAGTCAAACTCTTCTCCTATCCTGTCTGTAGTCCATAAGTAAATCAGAACCATTCTATCTTTGACTTTCATGTAATTTTGTACCATAGCATACTTTTGTATAGAAATATATTATAAAAGTTTTCTTCAGTGTTATCTATATATCTATTTATATTATGTTGTGGTAGTTATAAGTAATGAATAGCAAGAGGATGGAAGAAAGTAAATAGGTATCATGATTAAAGAATTTCTGTCAAAGAGCTGAGTTAAACAGAAAATGAAAGGTGTCAGCATATGTGGAGGGTAATTAACACCTGAAGTAATCAGCTCATTGATGCAGCAGCAGAGGCAATACACAGTAAAAACCACCTTGAATACCAGAATATTAATTGTGATGTAGCCTTTACTAACATTAAGGAATTACAACTTTAGACCTAGTTGCCAGGAGTAATGTGTGTGGAAAGAAAAAGCAAGGTTTGTTTTTATATAGCCCTTCAGGCTAGAATATTGAGCAATTTGATGGAATACAGTGAAGTAATAGTTTTTCTGGGTGATGATTTTATCTGATCGGTAATGAGAGTTAAGTTTGCTTTAGCATAAGGATTTGTTACTGTGGAGTGTTTTTCAGTAGACATAATTTTGCATTAGATAAGCAGAGCAGGTGTTTATTTATTAGATAATGAAACAACAATGAAATAATAAAGTAATGAATAATGTTAGGGTCTGAATGGTCAGGGAGCCTGTCTCTGGAGTAGGGACATTTTTAGAGAATGCACTCCACTAGCTAACACGGTAAAAAATGTAAGTAAGTAATGTGTTGACAGACATGATTAATGGAAAAGATGACTGCATACAAACTAATGTTGTGTAACTTTATCGATGATATAAAATCGTGAACTAGGCAACATTGGGTACTGGATTATTGTGCAATTCATGACACTGCAGCTGGGAATAAGAGCTTAACAGAAACAGCAATATTTTAGTGAGGTACAAGTCATATAATGCTGCATCATAGGATCTATAAGTTATCTGAAAAATCATTTGTGTTCTGAGGAATTTTGAAGTCAAAGTGGTAAGAACAATAAGTTTGCTGATTAGCTGTAACTGTGATGATAGACTGATGTGTATATTCTGACAGGTCAACTATTTGTTAACGTTTAATGGTTTTGTGAGGATTTAATTTTCTGGTTGAATGAGAGTAATGCTCGGAGCTGAGTAGAGAAATACAGCAATGATTTTGTACAACTTCCATCTCTTAATTTGGCTTGAATAATTCATAAAGTAATGATTAGTAAATCTATACTACTGCACAACTTGAGTTTTTGATATTTTGCAAATGGGAAAGAAACAAGTATTTCAAGTTTAACCAGTTTCAGACAGTTATGACTTATAGTAATGTTTTGTTGTGTAATGTGTACCTGATTTTGAAATTTTTCTAGTTCATATCTTTTGTACTATAGTCAAGTTTAGTGCTAATTATTGTAATGTTATGAGAACTTTGTAATGTATTTATTTATGATGTAATGGCTATCATTTGCCATAAGTGTTAAACAGTTTTTTTGACTTAAGAGTAAAAGTAATTGTACTAAAGTAGAAGTAAAAGTTAATTGCCTCATAACATACAGTTCCAAGCCATTGACTTAAAAGTACAGGAGACTCATCAAAACACAAAAACTGGTTTACAATTTTCTTTATAGTACCAGTAACATAATATACAATACTCAATAATTACTTAATTAAGTGATTAATAATTTCTCTTCAGAAGTAACAAACTTTTAAGATTAACAGTCCTAAGTACTCACTATCTCCTGCTCAAATTTTCAGGTTGTCATTTATGAATTCTTCTACTGAATAGTAGCATTTCTACACTAGTTTCTCATGTACGGATTTTTTCAGTGTTTCATAATTTATGCTGAGCAGTTCTCTTCCTTTTACTTTGTTATAAATTTTCATACTCATATAATGTGGAGTTTGAGCATAAAGTTTTAAATGGTGAATGGGCAGCATAAAATTATTTTGATTTCTGGTGTTGTAATCATGTTGAAAATGATTTGCTACAAATAAATAAGGGTACTGTGTATAAAGATAATCAGCTCATATATGTATAGTGAGGGAACACTTAGTATACCTCTATTAATTCTTCACCTTACATTGTACATATTTCTGATGATGGTTTTCTGAAGTTTTAGTATTCAACAAATTTGTTTGAGTTACCCCAAAATACAATTTCATATCTTATTACTGACTCAAAGTAGCTGTGATATACTACTTTTCTTATGCCCATACTGGTAGCATTGTACAATATTCTCATTGCATATGCTAGGCTATTTAATTTATTTTGCAAGGTACTATATGTGTGACCCCCCATGATAGCTTTTTATCTAGTTGCATTCCTAGGAATTTTGCACTGCAAATCCTGGTTTCTGTGACTGACCTGAATATAATTTAATTTTGCTTGTTTTGCTTTAAATTGCATTAACTGAGTCTTTTCCATGTTTAATTTTAACCCATTAAAATCAAACCAGGTATCTAAGTTTTCTAAAGTATTTAATACAGTTTGCAGAATCTGATCTGTAATGTTACTTTCAATGATTAAAGTTCTGCCATCTGCAAATAAAACTGAGTGGCACTAAACATTAAGTGGCAGATCATTTATGTAAAACAAAAACAGAATGAGACCTAAGACATAACCTTGGGGTACTCCATGCGAAATTGTTTTCCATTTTGAAGTATAAGTTCCTGTCTCTGGTGTAATAGCCACTCTTTGTCTTTGGTTGGTTGGATAGGATTTAAACCACAGCATTCTAATACTGTGCCCCTAATTCTATACTTTTCCAGTTTACAGAGTAGCAAGCAGTGATTCACACTATCAAAGCCCTTTGATAGGTAATAATAATAATAATAATAATAAATCCTGTGGCATGTAGAGAGTTGTCTAGAGACAAACTAATTTTATCAACACAATTATTTATAGCAGATATTGTGGTTTTGCCTTTTTGATATCCATACTGATTTTTTGAGATTATTTTAAATTTTTCTATGAAATTTTGAATTTGTATGGTGACTACCTTCTCAAATATTTTTGACAGTGATGGAAGAAGAGAGACTGGACAATAGTTTCCCATGTGTTCTTTTGTGAATTCTTTGAATGGTGGCCTAACTACCACATACTTCAGTGTGCCTGGAAAATAACCTTCTTGAAGGGACTGTTGACTATTGTAGTTAGTGGCTGTGCTATTATTTTAGAGACTGTTTTTAACACTTTTGTTGGTATTCCATCCCATCCTGCCAATGTTTTATTTTTTAGTGACAGTGTCACATTTTCTATATCTTTTACAGTAGTTTTTGCAAATGTACTGAAAAATCCACCATCAAGTTGCTCACTGTTGAAAAAAATTTACCATGTCTGGATACTCTGCTACATTGACATTGGATTTGTTTACATTTATAAAGAATTCATTAAACAATTCAGAAATCTGAGCAGGATTTAGAATAGTTTTATCCTCTATCTTGATTTCAGAAATATCATGTCCTCTACCTGGGACACCTGTTTCAGCTTTGATCATTGACCATAATGGCTTTGATTTGTTTTTACTATCCAATATAAATCTATTATTTGCCAGTTCTTTAGCAGCCTTTACAACTTTTTTAAAAATATTTTTGTAATCTTTTACATAGGTAACAAAATCAGGACTTCTGTTACTTTTTAGTTCTGTAGTCTCATTTTTTCATGTACTGTGGTGGAGGAGAACCACCTCCAAGGCAACTAATCACAGTTCATTTTCTTGATAACTGCCACTTGGACCTGTTGAAGGCGTGGACGTCTGGGTGAGAAAGAGTGTTAAAGCTCATTGAAAAAGTGAAAGTGCCTGTGAAAAATACTGAACATTGAGTAAGCGAAAGTTTCTATTTAAAAATGAAGTGAACTGAAATGCACAGTATAATTCAGTATTTTTTTCAACCCATCAGGAATTATTTTGTTTAGCAAGACAAGACTTCTACAAAGTGTTACATATTTTAAAATGTAATCTTTGCTTAGCAAAAAAAGGACGTTACTTATGATGCAGATGTATAATTTTTGTTAAAAGTATAATGTTTGGATATTTTATGACATTCTACAACAATACACTGTATGTAATTATTTTGTATGGTGACTATCGTATGGCCAGTTCACATAAGTATACATTTTAAAAAACGTATGTCCTTTAGTTTTTTATTAGATTTTTTATGTAATAATTTTTTTGTAAGTTACATAATGGTAAGACAGATATTTAGGAACCAGGATTTAAATTGTAAGACATTTCCAGGGGCAGATGTGGATTCTGACCACAATCTATTGGTTATGAGCTGCAGATTGAAACTGAAGAAACTGCAAAAAGGCGGGAATTTAAGGAGATGGGACCTGGATAAACTGAAAGAACCAGAGGTTGTACAGAGTTTCAGGGAGAGCATAAGGGAACAATTGACAGGAATGGGGGAAAGAAATACAGTAGAAGAAGAATGGGTAGCTCTGAGGGATGAAGTAGTGAAGGCAGCAGAGGATCAAGTAGGTAACAAGACGAGGGTTAATAGAAATCCTTGGGTAACAGAAGAAATATTGAATTTAATTGATGAAAGAAGAAAATATAAAAATGCAGTAAATGAAGCAGGCAAAAAGGAATACAAACGTCTCAAAAATGAGATCGACAGGAAGTGCAAAATGGCTAAGCAGGGATGGCTAGAGGACAAATGTAAGGATGTAGAGGCTTGTCTCACTAGGAGTAAGATAGATACTGCCTACAGGAAAATTAAAGAGACCTTTGGAGAGAAGAGAACCACTTGTATGAATATCAAGAGCTCAGATGGAAACCCAGTTCTAAGCAAAGAAGGGAAGGCAGAGAGGTGGAAGGAGTATATAGAGGGTTTATACGAGGGCAATGTACTTGAGGACAATATTATGGAAATGGAAGAGGATGTAGATGAAGATGAAATGGGAGATAAGATACTGCGTGAAGAGTTTGACAGAGCACTGAAAGACCTGAGTCGAAACAAGGCCCCGGGAGTAGACAACATTCCATTGAAACTACTGATGGCCTTGGGAGAGCCAGTCATGACAAAACTCTACCATCTGGTGAGCAAGATGTATGAGACAGTTGAAATACCCACAGACTTCAAGAAGAATATAATAATTCCAATCCCAAAGAAAGCAGGTGTTGACAGATGTGAAATTACCGAACTATCAGTTTAATAAGTCACAGCTGCAAAATACTAACGCGAATTCTTTACAGACGAATGGAAAAACTGGTAGAAGCGGACCTCAGGGAAGATCAGTTTGGATTCCGTAGAAATGTTGGAACACGTGAGGCAATACTAACCTTACGACTTATCTTAGAAGAAAGATTATGAAAAGGCAAACCTACGTTTCTAGCATTTGTAGACTTAGAGAAAGCTTTTGACAACATTAACTGGAATACTCTCTTTCAAATTCTGAAGGTGGCAGGGGTAAAATACAGGGAGCGAAAGGCTATTTACTATTTGTACAGAAATCAGATGGCAGTTATAAGAGTCGAGGGGCATGAAAGGAAAGCAGTGGTTGGGAAAGGAGTAAGACAGGGTTGTAGCCTCTCCCCGATGTTATTCAATCTGTATATTGAGCAAGCAGTAAAGGAAACAAAAGAAAAATTCGGAGTAGGTATTAAAATTCATGGAGAAGAAGTAAAAACTTTGAGGTTCGCCGATGACATTGTAATTCTGTCAGAGGCAGCAAAGGACTTGGAAGAGCAGTTGAACGGAATGGACAGTGTCTTGAAAGGAGGATGTAAGATGAACATCACCAAAAGCAAAACGAGGATAATGGAATGTAGTCAAATTAAATCGGGTGATGCTGAAGGGATTAGATTAGGAAATGAGACACTTAAAGTAGTAAAGGAGTTTTGCTATTTAGGGAGTAAAATAACTGATGATGGTCGAAGTAGAGAGGATATAAAATGTAGACTGGCAATGGCAAGGAAATCATTTCTGAAGAAGAGAAATTTGTTAACATCGAGTATAGATTTAAGTGTCAGGAAGTTGTTTCTGAAAGTATTTGTATGGAGTGTAGCCATGTATGGAAGTGAAACATGGACGATAACCAGTTTGGACAAGAAGAGAATAGAAGCTTTCGAAATGTGGTGCTACAGAAGAATGCTGAAGATAAGATGGGTAGATCACGTAACTAATGAGGAGGTATTGAATAGGATTGGGGAGAAGAGAAGTTTGTGGCACAACTTGACTAGAAGAAGGGATCGGTTGGTAGGACATGTTTTGAGGCATCAAGGGATCACAAATTTAGCATTGGAGGGCAGCGTGGAGGGTAAAAATCGTAGAGGGAGACCAAGAGATGAATACACTAAGCAGATTCAGAAGGATGTAGGTTGCAGTAGGTACTGGGAGATGAAGAAGCTTGCACAGGATAGAGTAGCATGGAGAGCTGCATCAAACCAGTCTCAGGACTGAAGACCACAACAACAACAACATGTACATTGTTAAACCCAATTTCTGGTGTTACTTGTGGCCAGTGAATCACCTAGTTGGCTATTTCCAACATTTATCTGGTCAGTCCAAGGAGGGGGTGATGTGACAAAGGAAGCTGGGATAATTTTAATTCCTTTTGCCGCCTGCCTCCTTAAATTTATTTTGTTACTTTTAACTAGTTACCATTAGCATATGTGAACATAATCTGCTTTTTCATAAAAGAGAAAGATTGGCCCTCAGTTTTAAAGAATACAACACCAGATCTAATTTTGTGCTTAATTTTCTAATTTATTTCAACTGTTCCTAATTAGTATCTTTTGTTATAGGATAAAATCAGTAATTGTTTCATAACTTAAATTATATTGCTGATGTTCAAACAAATATAAATTCTGTACTAATTATAAAAATTTGGAAGATGAAATGCTAGTAATCTTGAAGTATCTATTTGGCTCTATTTGAAAACATGTTAGCAAAGCCAGCCCTTAGTTAATTCCAAAGTAATTAACAGTTTTGTCCAAAGTATTGTTTACGTAACTATATTTGTTAATTTCATGATGCATCCTAACTCTTGCAGTAGAAGAAACTGTTAAAAAGAACCAATGTTTTGATGTATTCAGTTAATTTAATGAGTTAAGTTTTAATTGTAATTTCTGTAAATTTAACTTTAAACAATGTGTAGTTTCAGTACCTATTATTGTGATGATATATAAGGGCCCTAATTTTGGTCATGAGTAAGTCAGTCCATGGCTGAGTTTCAGACGAGTAACCTGTGCTGGTTATAACAACAACAATGCTTCAAATTAACAGTGTAATAAGTGTTGAACAATTAGGCTGTGTGTCAAAACAGTGACAGTGTCTGCTCCATAAGTACCTGATTAATCTTCAAGAATTGTGAACTTTTTGGTTATGTTTTTACTGTTCGTAGATGTTGAACAATAAACTATTGTAGCAGTATGTGGAGGTTCACTGGCTTACTATTAATGAGGCTTATGGAAAGTTAAACAATAGTGCACTGGCCATATTAAGTATGTATATGGGGGTGGTTGTGAAAAGTGAAAGTAATAGAAGTGAAACGCAACTGAGTATCTGTCGGATACATTATTTACTGAAGTCAGTGTCCAAATTACAAACCCAATTTTTCAGCCAGTGTAGCAACTCAGCATGTCAACAATGCGGACAACGAATGAAGAAATAAAGCGGGTGGAACCGCTACAAATGCTCTGGTAATCAATGAAGCTCATATGCTCTAGTTTCAAATTCAAATTTGAAAATTTAACAGGTAATCTACTCCTTGCTTCACATTAGTTCAAGGATAATAAATATATCCACAACCAAGCTATCATGTTAATACAGCAGAATATTAGCCTCATGAGTTACATAAGAAGTGTTAATGAATATTATTGATTACAGATAACCTTACATATCATTTAATGTTTGTGTGAAAGGCTCTGGAACAGCTTCTTCCAGGCATTTAAAACACACCATGGAATAACCCATTGAGCAACATTGACATCAAGTGTTTCACTCTTTTTGTGAGTTGTTGATGCATTGCTAGGTTTTCCAGCTTTCTGTTTGTTTGCACTCACCAAAGCATTAGTAGTGTCTGCTCACAGTCATTTCAATGAAGTTTTCTTCATCACAATTTTAAGAGCAAAAAAGTAACCAAGCATTGATGATGCAGGAGGATCTGGCTGCAGTTCATGAAAAGCTGAATGTCCTTTTGGCATTGATCAGCCACCTTCATGCTACTGCTTTGGGGTGTATCAATTGTGGAGATTCTGGCATTAGGCATGTTATGGAGCCCATTAGGCAGATAGCATTCAGGGCTGCAAAGGAAGCCAATGTGCATTTAGTATGTTTGCAAGGGGGCCTCATTTGAGATGTGGAGGCAACCTTGCCTGGAATGTATATCAAAAGACAGATGAGATGCCATAGGAGACGGCAATCATCTGCAAGTTGTTGCTCATGTGAGTACCAACAATGCCTGTTACATGCATTCTGAGGTCATCCTCAGTTCATGTAGGTGGCTGGCAGAGGTGGTGAAGGCTACTGGCTTCAT